>NC_069501.1:416493774-416853300 GCF_027579735.1 Bombina bombina
GTGCTGGTATGTACTATTTACTCTGAAACAGAAAAAGATTAAGAGTTCTGTTTGTGAGAGGAGTATGATTTTAGCAGCAGTAACTAAAATCGTTTGCTGTTTCCACATAGGACTGTTGAGATGAGATAACTTCAGTTGGGGGAAACAGTTAGCAGACTTTTCTGCTTAAGGTATGACTAGCCATATTTCTAACAAGACTGTGTAATGCTGGAAGGCTGTCATTCCCCTCATGGGGACCGGTAAGCCATTTTCTTAGTCTCAAACAGAATAAAGGGCTTAATATGGGCTATAAAACTGGTAGACACTTTTATGGGCAAGATCGATTGCTTTATTTGGGCATTTTATACAACTTGATGCTTGAAATTCACACTTATAAACTTTGGGGAACGTTTTTTTACGTCAGGCACTGGTTTAGACACCTTTCCAGTCAGGAAGGGCCTTCACTGTAGTAGGCTGAGCCTCATTTTCGCGCCATTATTGCGCAGTTACTTTTGAGAGCAGGACATGCAGCTGCATGTGTGTGGGTCTGAAAGTAGTTGGAAAGGTTCCTAGAAGGCTTCATTTGGTATCGTATTCCCCCCTGGGTTTGGTAAAGTCGCAGCAAAGGCTGTAGCTGGGACTGTAGAGGGGTTAAATCTGTAACCGGCTCCGGTTAACTCATTTTAAGGGTTAAAGGTCTGAAATTTGGGGTGCAATGCTTTGAATGCTTTATGACACTGTGGTGAAAATTTGGTAAATTTTGAACAATTCCTTCATAGTTTTTCACATATTCAGTAATAAAGTGTGCCCTGTTTAAAATTTAAAGAGACAGTAACGGTTTTGTTTTAAAACGGTTTTTTGTACTTTATTGACAAGTTTAAGCCTGTTTAACATGTCTGTGCCTTCAGATGAGCTATGTTCTGTATGTATGGAAGCCAATGTGTCTCCCCCTTCAAAATTGTGTGATAATTGTGCCATAGCGTCCAAACAAAGTAAGGACAGTACTGCCACAGATAGTAAAGTTGCCCAAGATGATTCATCAGATGAAGGGAGTAGACATAGTTCTACATCATCTCCTTCTGTGTCTACACCAGTTTTGCCCACGCAGGAGGCCCCTAGTACTTCTAGCGCGCCAATGCTTATTACTATGCAACAATTGACGGCAGTAATGGATAACTCCATATCAAATATTTTATCCAAAATGCCTGCATATCAGAGAAAGCGCGATTGCTCTGTTTTAAACACTGTAGAGCAGGAGGGCGCTGATGATAATTGCTCTGTCATACCCTCACACCAATCTGAAGGGGCCATGAGGGAGGTTTTGTCAGATGGGGAAATTTCAGATTCAGGTAGAATTTCTCAACAGGCAGAACCTGATGTTGTGACATTTAAATTTAAATTAGAGCATCTCCGCGCACTGCTTAAGGAGGTGTTATCTACTCTGGATGATTGTGACAATCTGGTCATTCCAGAAAAATTGTGCAAGATGGACAAGTTTCTAGAGGTTCCGGTGCACCCCGACGCTTTTCCTATACCCAAGCGGGTGGCGGACATAGTGAATAAGGAGTGGGAGAAGCCCGGCATACCTTTTGTTCCCCCCCAGAAAGGACTTATGGCAGACAGTCCCTAAGGTCGAGGGGGCAGTTTCTACACTAGCCAAGCGCACTACTATTCCTATCGAGGATAATTGTGCTTTCAAAGATCCTATGGATAAAAAATTGGAGGGTTTGCTTAAAAAGATTATTGTACAGCAAGGTTACCTCCTGCAACCTATTTCGTGCATTATTCCTGTCACTACAGCAGCGTGGTTCTGGTTCGAGGAACTAGAAAAGTCACTCAATAGAGAGACTCCGTATGAGGAGGTTATGGACAGAGTTCACGCACTTAAGTTAGCTAACTCCTTTATTTTAGATGCCGCTTTGCAGTTAGCTAGATTAGCGGCGAAAAATTCTGGGTTTGCAATTGTGGCGCGCAGAGCGCTCTGGCTAAAGTCTTGGTCAGCGGATGTATCTTCCAAGACAAAATTGCTTAATATCCCCTTCAAGGGTAAAACTCTCTTTGGGCCAGAATTGAAAGAGATTATCTCAGACATCACTGGGGGTAAGGGCCACGCCCTCCCACAAGATAGGCCTTTCAAAGCCAAGAATAAGTCTAATTTTCGTTCCTTTCGCAATTTCAGGAACGGAACGGCCTCCATTTCTGCAGCCTCTAGACAAGAGGGTAATGCTTCGCAAACCAAACCAGCTTGGAAACTGATGCAAGGCTGGAACAAGGGTAAGCAGGCCAAGAAGCCTGCTGCTGCTAACAAAACAGCATGAAGGAGTAGCCCCCGATCCGGGACCGGATCTAGTAGGGGGCAGACTCTCTCTCTTCGCTCAGGCTTGGGCAAGAGATGTTCAGGATCCCTGGGCACTAGAAATAGTTTCTCAGGGTTATCTTCTGGAATTCAAGGAACTACCCCCAAGGGAAAGGTTCCACATGTCTCACTTATCTTCAAACCAAATAAAGAGACAGGCATTCTTACATTGTGTAGAAGACCTGTTAAAAATGGGAGTGATACACCCAGTTCCAACCGTGGAACAAGGAATGGGGTTTTACTCAAACCTGTTTGTAGTTCCCAAAAAGGAGGGAACTTTCAGACCAATTCTGGATTTAAAGATCCTAAACAAATTTCTCAGAGTGCCATCGTTCAAAATGGAAACCATTCGAACGATTTTACCTACAATCCAGGAGGGTCAATTTATGACTACCGTGGATCTAAAGGATGCGTATCTACATATTCCTATCCACAAAGATCATCATCAGTTCCTAAGGTTCGCCTTTCTGGACAAACATTGCCAGTTTGTGGCTCTCCCATTCGGGCTAGCCACTGCTCCAAGGATTTTCACAAAGGTACTCGGGTCCCTTCTAGCGGTTCTAAGACCAAGGGGCATTGCAGTGGCACCTTACTTGGACGACATTCTGATACAAGCGTCGTCTCTTTCAAAGGCAAAGGCTCACACAGACATCGTTCTGGCCTTTCTCAGATCTCACGGATGGAAAGTGAACATAGAAAAAAGTTCCCTGTCTCCGTCGACAAGAGTTCCTTTCTTGGGAACAATAATAGATTCTTTAGAAATGAAGATTTTCCTGACAGATGTCAGAAAGTCAAAACTTCTAAACGCTTGTCAAGTTCTTCATTCTGTTCCACGTTCTTCCATAGCTCAGTGCATGGAAGTAGTAGGGTTGATGGTTGCAGCAATGGACATAGTTCCTTTTGCGCGAATTAATCTAAGACCATTACAACTGTGCATGCTGAAACAGTGGAATGGGGACTATACAGACTTGTCTCCAGTGATTCAATTAGATCAGAAGACCAGAGACTCACTCCGTTGGTGGCTAACCCTGGACCACCTGTCCCAGGGAATGAGCTTCCGCAGACCAGAGTGGGTCATCGTCACGACCGACGCCAGTCTAGTGGGCTGGGGCGCGGTCTGGGACTCCCTGAAAGCTCAGGGGCTATGTTCTCGGGAAGAGTCTCTTCTCCCGATAAACATTCTGGAACTGAGAGCGATATTCAATGCTCTCAGGGCTTGGCCTCAACTAGCAAAGGCCAGATTCATAAGATTCCAATCAGACAACATGACGACTGTTGCTTACATCAATCATCAGGGGGGAACAAGGAGTTCCCTGGCGATGAGAGAAGTGACCAAAATCATAAAATGGGCGGAGGATCACTCCTGCCACCTATCTGCGATCCACATCCCAGGAGTGGAAAACTGGGAGGCGGATTATCTGAGTCGTCAGACATTCCATCCGGGGGAGTGGGAACTCCACCCGGAGATCTTTGCCCAGTTGACTCAATTATGGGGCATTCCAGACATGGATCTGATGGCGTCTCGTCAGAACTTCAAGGTTCCTTGCTACGGGTCCAGATCCAGGGATCCCAAGGCGACTCTAGTGGATGCATTAGTAGCGCCTTGGACCTTCAACCTAGCTTATGTGTTTCCTCCGTTTCCTCTCATTCCCAGGCTGGTAGCCAGGATCAAGCAGGAGAGGGCCTCGGTGATCTTGATAGCTCCTGCGTGGCCACGCAGGACTTGGTATGCAGACCTGGTGAATATGTCATCGGCTCCACCATGGAAGCTACCTTTGAGACAGGATCTTCTAGTACAAGGTCCATTCGAACATCCAAAGCTAGTTTCCCTTCAGCTAACGGCTTGGAAATTGAACGCTTGATTTTATCTAAGCGTGGGTTTTCGGATTCTGTAATAGATACTCTGATACAAGCCAGAAAACCTGTAACTAGGAAGATTTACCATAAAATATGGAAAAGATATATCTGTTGGTGTGAATCCAAGGGATTCTCATGGAGTAAGATCAAAATTCCTAGGATCCTTTCCTTTCTCCAAGAAGGTTTGGATAAGGGATTATCAGCGAGTTCTCTAAAGGGACAGATTTCTGCTTTATCTGTCTTATTACACAAACGACTGGCAGCTGTGCCTGATGTTCAAGCTTTTGTTCAGGCTTTGGTCAGGATCAAGCCTGTTTACAGGCCTTTGACTCCTCCTTGGAGTCTGAATTTAGTTCTTTCAGTTCTTCAAGGGGTTTCGTTTGAACCTCTACATTCCATAGATATCAAGATGTTATCTTGGAAAGTTCTGTTTTTGGTTGCTATTTCTTCTGCTAGAAGAGTTTCTGAGTTATCTGCTTTGCAGTGTAATCCGCCCTATCTGGTGTTCCATTCAGATAAGGTTGTTTTGCGTACTAAACCTGGTTTCCTTCCAAAGGTTGTTTCCAACAAGAATATTAACCAGGAAATAGTTGTGCCTTCTTTGTGTCCGAATCCAGTTTCAAAGAAGGAACGTTTGTTACACAATTTAGATATAGTTCGTGCTTTAAAGTTCTATTTAGAAGCAACAAAGGATTTCAGACAAACGTCTTCTCTGTTTGTCGTTTATTCTGGCAAGAGGAGAGGTCAAAAAGCTACTGCTACCTCTCTTTCCTTTTGGCTGAAAAGCATCATCCGATTGGCTTACGAGACTGCCGGACGGCAGCCTCCTGAACGCATCACAGCTCACTCTACTAGGGCTGTGGCTTCCACATGGGCCTTCAAGAACGAGGCTTCTGTTGATCAGATATGTAAGGCAGCGAATTGGTCTTTCCTGCACACTTTTGCCAAATTCTACAAATTTTATACTTTTGCTTCCTCGAAGGCTATTTTTGGGAGAAAGGTTTTGCAAGCCGTGGTGCCTTCCATTTAGGCAACCTGATTGGCTCCCTCCCTTCATCCGTGTTCTAAAGCTTTGGTATTGGTTCCCACAAGTTATGGATGACGCCGTGGACCGGACACACCAATGTTGGAGAAAACAGAATTTATGCTTACCTGATAAATTACTTTCTCCAACGGTGTGTCCGGTCCACGGCCCGCCCTGGTTTTTTTAATCAGGTTTGATGAATTTCTTTCTTTAACTACAGTCACCACGGCACCCTATAGTTTCTCCTGTTTTTTTCTCCTGTCCGTCGTTCGAATGACTGGGGTGGGCGGAGCCTAGGAGGGACTATATGGACAGCTTTTGCTGTGCTCTTTGCCATTTCCTGTTGGGGAAGAGAATATTCCCACAAGTTATGGATGACGCCGTGGACCGGACACACCGTTGGAGAAAGTAATTTATCAGGTAAGCATAAATTCTGTTATATATATATAATATATATATAATGGGATTTTGGTAAAATATATATATGTGTATGCATGTATGTGGAGATATATATATATATATATATATATACAGGGAGTGCAGAATTATTAGGCAAATGAGTATTTTGACCACATCATCCTCTTTATGCATGTTGTCTTACTCCAAGCTGTATAGGCTCGAAAGCCTACTACCAATTAAGCATATTAGGTGATGTGCATCTCTGTAATGAGAAGGGGTGTGGTCTAATGACATCAACACCCTATATCAGGTGTGCATAATTATTAGGCAACTTCCTTTCCTTTGGCAAAATGGGTCAAAAGAAGGACTTGACAGGCTCAGAAAAGTAAAAAATAGTGAGATATCTTGCAGAGGGATGCAGTACTCTTAAAATTGCAAAGCTTCTGAAGCGTGATTATCGAACAATCAAGCGTTTCATTCAAAATAGTCAACAGGGTCGCAAGAAGCGTGTGGAAAAACCAAGGCACAAAATAACTGCCCATGAACTGAGAAAAGTCAAGCGTGCAGCTGCCAAGATGCCACGTGCCACCAGTTTGGCCATATTTCAGAGCTGCAACATCATTGGAGTGCCCAAAAGCACAAGGTGTGCAATACTCAGAGACATGGCCAAGGTAAGAAAGGATGAAAGACGATCACCACTGAACAAGACACAAAAGCTGAAACATCAAGACTGGGCCAAAAAATATCTCAAGACTGATTTTTCTAAGGTTTTATGGACTGATGAAATGAGAGTGAGTCTTGATGGGCCAGATGGATGGGCCCGTGGCTGGATTGGTAAAGGGCAGAGAGCTCATGTCCGACTCAGATGCCAGCAAGGTGGAGGTGGAGTACTTGTTTGGGCTGGTATCATCAAAGATGAGCTTGTGGGGCCTTTTCGGGTTGAGGATGGAGTCAAGCTCAACTCCCAGTCCTACTGCCAGTTTCTGGAAGACACCTTCTTCAAGCAGTGGTACAGGAAGAAGTCTGCATCCTTCAAGAAAATCATGATTTTCATGCAGGACAATGCTCCATCACATGCGTCCAAGTACTCCACAGCGTGGCTGGCAAGAAAGGGTATAAAAGAAGAAAATCTAATGACATGGCCTCCTTGTTCACCTGATCTGAACCCCATTGAGAACCCGTGGTCCATCATCAAATGTGAGATTTACAAGGAGGGAAAACAGTAACCTCTCTGAACAGTGTCTGGGAGGCTGTGGTTGCTGCTGCACGCAATGTTGATGGTGAACAGATCAAAACACTGACAGAATCCATGGATGGCAGACTTTTGAGTGTCCTTGCAAAGAAAGGTGGCTATATTGCTCACTGATTTGTTTTTGTTTTGTTTTTGAATGTCAAAAATGTATATTTGTGAATGTTGAGATGTTATATTGGTTTCACTGGTAAAAATAAATAATTGAAATGGGTATATATTTGTTTTTTGTTAAGTTGCCTAATAATTATGCACAGTAATAGTCACCTGCACACACAGATATCCCCCTAAAATAGCTATAACTAAAAACAAACTAAAAACTACTTCCAAAACTATTCAGCTTTGATATTAATGAGTTTTTTGGGTTCATTGAGAACATGGTTGTTGTTCAATAATAAAATTAATCCTCAAAAATACAACTTGCCTAATAATTCTGCACTCCCTGTATATATTTATGTATGTGTGTGTATATATATATATATATATATATATATATATATATATATATATATATATATATATATATAGAGAGAGAGAGAGAGAGAGAGAGAGAGAGAGAGAGAGAGAGAGAGACACACACAGATATATGTATATATATATGTGATTATATATAGGTATAGATATATACAGATATATATATATATATATATATATAAAAGAATATCTATTTATAAATACATAGAACATATTCTGCTATGTGCAGAACATTGGAATGTGAAATATGTACAGTAAATACATAATTAAAACCTTTATTAAAATTTGAGTATTGCATGCTTTTACATGTTTTCATCAACTTGACAGCAAAGGGCTCCAGTGCACATATATATATATATATATATATATATATATATATATATATATATATATATATATATATATATATATATATATATATACATACATATACACACACACACAACACACTATACACATATTGGCAAAAAAGTTTATAGTAAAGTTTTATGTGTTAATATTTTGCATGTGCATGTGAAGCATAACTAGATATTCTCAGTGCACCGGCATTTTAAATACTGCAGCTACTCAGAGTGCCAGTGGGGTTAGTATCATGTCAACAATTAACAAATGGAGTAATTACCAGATGGTACAAGCACCTTAGGCTCTCCGAGTAAGTGCTGTGTTTAAAATGCTGGTGCACAGTTCATACTTAAATACACTTGTGTAACAGCTATAGCTTTTATTGCGTGTATATTGCAAAAAAATGCTTCTATTCAAAACTGAAATGCATCTATGTGGATTCTAATTTTGCCTTTAATCCCCAAAATTTGATTACATCAAGTTTAACCCCTTGAGTGCTAATGACAGTTCAGAGCCGTCATTAGCACTCAACTACCTTTTATGCAATCTGGGGGCCCCCACCAGCTCCTACCCCGGCGATCGAGCCTGCATAGTGACAGGCATCGCTGGGGCTTCCCGTTACGTGTGGTGACGTCACACGCAATGACGTGATGACTTCACCGCACAACTTTTATTTAAAATTGTCAATACAAAGTATAGGGAAAGGGGGCATGCTGCTTAGAAACCTGTATCTCAGGGATCTAAGCAGCTACAGACCCCCAAGACCTACCATTGGAAAGGTAATCGCCTAACCTTTCCAATGGTATAAGTCTTGGGGATCTGGGGGAAAAAATAAAAAAGTCTGAAAAAATGTTTTATGAAAATAGTAAAAAAACAGAAAAATATTAAATTCAGCTTAGCACTCAAAAAGAACCTGTATGTTAATTGATTGTTTTAAAAGTGTCTATTGATGCTAATAGGTGATATGTGTGCAATTAACCTGTTCCAAAACCATACATATATATGTGTGTATATCTATTTAAAGGACCAGTAAATACAGTAGATTTGCATAATCAACAAATGCAAGATAACAAGACAATGCAATAGCCCTTAGTCTGAACTTCAAATGAGTAGTAGATTTTTTTTCTGACAAATTTCAAAGTTGTCTATTTCCATGCATCCTGGATCATGTGACAGCCATCAGCCAATCACAAATATGAATTCTTGCACGTGCTCAATAGGAGCTGGGGACTCAAAAAGTGTAAATATAAAAAGACTGTGCACATTTTGTTAATGGAAGTAAATTGGAAAGTTGTTTAAAATGACCTGCTCTATCTGAAGCATGAAAGTTTAAAGGGACAGTCTACACCAGAATTTTTATTGTTTTAAAAGATAGATAATCCCTTTATTACCCATTCCCCAGTTTTGCATAACCAACACAGTTATATTAATACACTTTTAACCTCTGTGATTACCTTGTATCTAAGCCTCTGCAAACTGCCCCCTTATTTTAGTTCTTTTGACAGACTTGCAGTTTAGCCAATCAGTGCCTGCTCCCAGATTACTTCACGTGCACAAGCACAGTGTTATCTATATGAAATACACGAACTAACACCCTCTAGTGGTGAAAAACTGTTAAAATGCATTCTGAAAAGAGGTGGCCTTTACGGTCTAAGAAATTAGCATATGAACCTCCTAGGTTAAGCTTTCAACTAAGAATACCAAGAGAACAAAGCAAAATTGGTGATAAAAGTAAATTGGAAAATTGTTTAAAATTACATGCTCTATCTGAATCATGAAAGTTTTTTTTGGCCTAGACTGTCCCTTTAAGTTTGACTTGAGTGTCCCTTTAAGGGATTTTGACAGGGACGTTATCAGCTTAGTGGGCATGTGTATTTGTTGGGCTATTGATTTTCCCAAGTTTTATTAGAGCAAAAATGTTTATTACTACTTTTTAACTTTAACTGATGGAGTAGGAATCATTTGTATATATTTGGTGATGTCATGCAATATGGTGGGGGTAATGTCAGTGTGTTTTGTCGATACTCAAAACTAATGTTATATTAGAAAACCTTTAGGGTACTTGATAATTAGTGGAAAACCTTTGTCCAGGGTTTATCAAGTCCTTTTAGCTGTTGAATTCAGTAAGTGAAAAATGACCATGTAAATGTATAACTATCGAGGATTTGGATTGTGATCAGAAAAAACAGGACTGGCAGAAAAAGCATTTGAAACATAGAAAGCACTGCCTGTTCTGCTAAGAAAGTGACAACAACAAATAAACCCTGGTGAAATATCTGTATACCTTTTTAATTGCATCTAATTTGGGCTAGCTATAAATAAATAAATGTGTGCATTTCTCTAAACAATCCCTGTGTAGTATGTAGCCAAGCCAGGTAACCTGTAGCATTTTGCAACATACCTAGGTTACATAATTTGAACCCCAGTGTTTCAAAAGAGCATAGACCATGTGCAATATTCAAAGGTATTTTACAGCAAAAGTAAGCAAAATAAATAATGAATATATTAAATGCATTTTACAGTGTTACTCTTAGCATTGTTTTTTTGTTTTTTTTCCCTTAAGCTACCATTAAATGCAGTAGCATTGCATAATGAACAAATGCATATGAAAAAAACAACAACAAAAAAACCCCCAAAACAATGCAATAGCACTTACTCAAATGAGCAGTAGATTTTTGTCCGCCAAATGTATTTTTTTCTCCATTTGCTGGCTCCCTGTATCATTAGGGTGACCACATTTCCAAATTGCCATTCAGGGACACCCCCCCTCACCCCCCTTCACCCTACCCCCCTCACCCCCCTTCACCCTACCCCCTCACCCCCTTTCACCCTATCCCCCCTTCACCCTACCCCCTCACCCCCCTTCACCCTATCCCCCCTTCACCCTACCCCCTTACCCCCCTTCACCCTATCCCCCCTTCACCCTACCCCCTCACCCCCCTTCACCCTATCCCCCCTTCACCCTACCCCCCCCCCTCAAGAGATAAAAAAGCTGATTTTAATACCTTTTTCATTTTTATGCCAATTTTTTAAAGGAAAATAAAAAAATTGTGCAACAGACTAAATATATTGAATATAAGGAAGGACTCATTACCTAATGATGGATGGAACTGTTGGAACATCATGGAAGTGGACTGTCACTTTTTGTGTGAAATGATGCATAATTTTATAAAATTACTTTTATAATAAAGAACCTAGTAAAGTATTCCTATGAGTGAGTCACGTATTAGAGGCTGAGGCTGCTGCCTGTCTGTGTCAGTATAAACTATTATTTTTAAATAATACAATAATACCATAACCTACCTGTCTCTGTGTCCAGAGTCTAAACTAAAGCTTATTCCCTTAGTCTCTCCGTCACTGACACTGTGACTGTGTGTGCGCTGTCTGTCTCACAGACTCTCAATTCTTCTAATCTCCTCTAGACTTGACAGTAGAGCGGCGGCGGCAGACCATGGGGGGTGATATATGACATCACATACGTCATCAATCATATACTCCAGCTTCCCTCGCTCGAGCCGCCCTCATACCAATCCATAGTTAATTACTAATTGTCTCTTGTCACATGGTTTTTTATTTGCTTTTCACAACAGGGGAGAGCTAGTTCATGCGAGCTATATAGATAACATTGTGATCACGCCTGTGGCTTGTGGCAGACACTGCACTAATTGGCTAAAATGAAAGTCAATAGATAATAAATAAAAAGTCATGTGATCAGAAGGCTATCAGAAGATGCTTAGATACAAGTTAATCAGAGGTAAAAAGTATATTACTATAACCTATAGTTATGCAGAACTGGGGAACGGGTAATAAAGGGATTATCTATCTTTTCAAATAACAATTCTGGTGTTGACTGTCCCTTTAATGACGTGGGCAGTATATCTATATCATATTACTATGTGCCTGTGTAATCCAGACAACAGGGAAGGCAGAACTTTTGGTACTGGGTCCTAGAAGAACACATTATTTGTATGTTTTCTCTGTAGCAGCCAAATGCTCTCTCAGGTGAACTTAGCAATATTACTCAATGCCCAGCCATTACTCCAATGAGGACAGCACCCCAGATATTAATTTGTATATATAAATTTATTTTAAAAGTGATGTCAGATTGGAGTTTTCGAGGAATTGGAGTTCTCAACAGAACACCGGTAGTTAATATAATCACACACCTTATTCAAACCGGAAGTGGGGCATCTTGATACCTCCACAATGTGAGAGACTGGCTTCCGAAAGTGGGGCATGTTCAAATCAACTCATTATGTTATAATAACGAATAACTTAATTTACAAAATAATATTCAAACACAACAAAGTATATACCCTAGACTCGCTAGGACAGGATATCATGTGTAACAACATTCAGATGTGCTAACTATTTAATGTGGTATATTAATCATACATATCAGTGGAGTGTGTTGAAAAGGGCACCTTACATAAAACTGCACCATATATGTGCTCTCAAACGTGTAAATCAACATTCTATTCTATATAGTGGCCTAATCTTTGGATCTGAATGTTGTTACACATGATATCCTGTCCTATTATAACATAATGAGTTGATTTGAACATGCCCCACTTTCGGTTTCGGAAGCCAGTCTCTCACATTGTGGAGGTATCAAGATGCCCCACTTCTGGTTTGAATAAGGTGTGTGATGATATTAACTACCGGTGATATAATACATGTATCACTAGTAATATCCACATGTGGGTTGTATGCAAATGCTAAACAGCGTAGTTACATTGATGTTTTTATTTTATATAAGATGTGTAATATTTGCTTATAATGCCGGACCGGAAGTGGTTTGGAGTTCTACTTCCGGGATGGCGATTTTCACATTGTGTGTATTAAAGGGACAGTCAACACCAGATTTTTTGTTGTTTAAAAAGATAGATAATCCCTTTATTACCCATTCCCCAGTTTTGCATAACCAACACAGTTATAATAATACACGTTTTACTTCTGTGACTAACTTGTATCTAAGCATCTTCTGACCGCCCCTAATCACATGACTTTTAGTTATTATCTATTGACTTGCATTTTAGCCAATTAGTGCAGTGTCTGCCACTAGGCACAGGCGTGATCACAATGCTATCTATATGGCCTACATGAGCTTGCTCTCCCCTGCTGTGAAAAGTAAATAAAATAGAGGCGGCCTTCAAGGGCTTAGAAATTATCATATGTGCCTTCCTATGTTTGCTTTCAACTAGAATACCAAGAGAACAAAGCAAAATTGTTGATAAAAGTAAATTGGAAAGTTGTTTAAAATGACATGCCCCATTTGAAAAATGAAAGTTTTTTTTTTACTTTACTGTCCCTTTAATTTGAAAGTATGGCGCCTTCATACAGAGGGGAGGAGGTAATCACTGTTTTATTTGCTATATAAGAGTGTGTTTCACATTGTTTGTTTGTTCTGAAGAAGGGGAGTGTTATCCCCAAAATGTGAATAAATTTGGCACATTTTGCAAAATCCTGAGGCTTCACTGTCAATTGTGTGTGTGTGTGTATATATATATATATATATATATATATATATATATATATATATATATATATATATATATATAATTACAAAATCAGTGGCACTGTGCTCTTCATGATAAAAAGCTTTTGATGTATGTAAGTAATTATACACTCCCATTCTTTCTAAAGGGAAACTGGTTTTGCAACTTCCTTGTGGATGATCTTAAAGACTTTAAAGGCTTTTATTTCACATCAAAAGGTTTAAAATCTACCAGAGGTGGAATCTAGCCCTTTATTCAATTCTAAATTTAGATAGAGGAATAAAAGCAAGAGTGCCAAGCTTTTCCTCACAATCAGAACGCCTTGTCTCTAGGTGAGAAAACTGTATGTTGATTCCACTTAGACACATCCTGATTGCTCCGGAGGGCATAGCTCATTTCCTGAGACCAAAGTAATAAAAAAGGGATTAGCAGCAACAGATTGAAGTATAAACAGGATAGATTGTGATAGGAGGGTAAGATATTAAGACAGTAAACACAATTTAGAAGCTGATAGTAGAGTGACAGGACATTTATGTAGCGTATAATAAGCGTGACAGTAGAGGTGAACACAAACACATCTCCTGTACATTGCAGGTAGTATCTATTAACCATGAAAAATGTATATTGAAGTACTTTTAAAGAGACAGTAAACACTAAATAAATGCTATATATAGTGATGTATTTAAAACAATGATTAGTCTGAGGCTAATATGCAGATGTATTATTTTAAGGTATTAGTTGTTATATTGAAGAAATAAGCATACTGTTTTAGTCTCCATAAAGTAACAGATGCTATGTTCTCAGCTAGCTCTTTCTAGGTTTAAAACTCAGTGTTCAGAGGCCCTGATAATTGAAATTGCCACGATGTCGAGAAAGTCTGCAAAATATACCAAGCGGGTTTTGTCATAGTTTAAAGGCAGCATTGCTGAGAGGCGTTTTACTATACATCTCTATGGTGGCAATGCTGGCAAAAGGTGAGGTAAAGTAAACGATCCCTTTTAAATAGATCACCAAACCTGATAAACATATAAACCCCTCAACCGCAAATACCCCACCGCAATAAACTCCCTACTCTGCTTAACCTCTAAAACTACCAATACCCCACCGCATTATTCCCATAGCCTACTTAACCCCTACACTGCCAATATCCCACCACATTATTCCCCTAACCTACTAAACCCCTAAACCGCCACAACCCCACCACAATAACCCCTACACTACTTAACCCCTAAAATGCCACAACCCCACTGCAAACTACCCCTATACTTCTAAACACCCCTAACAGCTAACCCCCAAGACCCCAAACTTAACACCTCCTAAGTTACTCAAAATAAAAAAATACTAACATTACAAAAAATAACACATTCTAAAATAAAAAAAACACTATAAAAAATAAAACGTACTTACTTGCAAAATAAGCGATTCAGTATTAGATCAAGTGAAACCCCTCCTTTTGACGTCAGGATGCCACCTCCAACGCACGTTTCACCTGTTGTTTTTTTTCAAGAATTTGCAAGTATCTGGTGCAGTATCATTACTTGAATGTTATACTAGTAATCAGAAAGACATGCTAAAGCTACTGAGCGCGTAAATGGTGTGAGGGCACTGCTTTGTTACACTTTATATGTTTTTAACAAAGGGTGTATTTTAACATTGTAATAAATTTGGAACCCCCTGGAAGGCACAGAGTTGGATCCATTTATTACTGGGTGCTTATCCTAGAGGTAATCAAGATCCATGCTGTGTGAGTACCAGACCAAGCTGAGCATTTCAATAACATACAAACAGAGAAGCGCTCTACCAGGAACGAACAACAGCCCATTAGCTAGTTCTATGGCGATTTACCACCCAGAAGCAGCCTCTTTTAGACCAGTGTGCTTTTCACAAAGGAAAACTTTCCTGAAGTATATCAGTCTGATCCTGCCAAGTAAGGTCAGCCCAGCCCCGAAATACCAGGCAATTCTCCTCTGAACAAGGAACATGACAACCCCAGACGATCGTTTCGGCCTCCTATGGGCCTTGTCAGTGAGGTGCAGCCACATTCCTCTAAGCACACTGGGCAAGGAGTCCACGTCTGGTTTCCCCCATCACCCATAGGGAGACTTCCCCAGGGTCATATTAATTTGCATACAAAGAGAGAAGCGCTCTACCTGGAATGAACAACAGCTCATTAGCTAGTTCTATGGCGATTTACCACCCGGAAGCAGCCTCTTTTAGACCAATGTGCTTTTCACAAAATTGGAAAGTTGTTTGAAATTGTATTCTCTATCTGAATCATAAAAGAAAAATGTTGGGTTTCATGTCCCTTTTAAGGCTTAATTCACTTATCTTTTCTAGCTGATCCTGGAATTAACCTATAAATTTGTATTTCTAATGACCTTGTATTTAAGCCTCTGCAGACTACCCCCCCCCCCCCCATTTCAGTTCTTTTGACAGACTTGCATTTTAGCCAATCAGTGCTGACTCCTAGGTAACTCCATGGGCGTGAGAACAATGTTATTTATATGGCACACATGAACTAATGCCATCTAGTTGTGTGTGAAAAACTGTCAAAATGCATTCAGATAAGAGTCAGCCTTCAAGCGCTAAAAAATTAGCATATGAGACTACCTAGGTTTAGCTTTCAACTAAAACTACCAAGATAACAAAGCAAAATTGATGATAAAAGTAAATTGGCAAGTTGTTTAAAATTGCATTCCCTAGCTGAATCATGAAAGTTTATTTTTAACTAGACTGTCCCTTTAAATCTGCAACGAAACAGCCACAATATTAATAACAGAGGAGGTGCAGAGAACATAGTAGAATTATTTTTGAAATCCTGACATTCATGTGACACAAATCAATGCTGTGAAGACTCAGTATTATTTTCTGAATATGAGACTTTTTGGTCAGTGTGCTCCTCAGAGATGATGTGGGAGGTGTATAGAAATATATATCGTTTTCTAGAGCTGAGGTATTTTCCTAAAATTACATCTTCATTTTTCCTCTCTTAGAATTTTCATCTGTTGTGACAATGATCCCAAACAAAGGTTTATTTTATATGTTCAATCAGACTCCACATATTCCTCCCATTTATAGCTAGATAATCATCAAGCATTCTCTTGAGGAGTAAATCTAGGTAGGTTTATAGTAGCTCAGGACTGTGCATGTGTCTTTAGCAGTCTATGGCAGCAGTGTTTACAACTATGTATAAGATTGCTATACACAATGTTACAAACACTGTTGCCAGAAGACTAAAGACACGTGCATGCCCCTGAGCTCACCCTGGACTACCTGAGTTCACCTTGGACTCCTCTTTGACAAAGGATACCAAAAGAACTAAGCAAAATTAATAACAGAAGTAAATTAGAATGTTGTTTAAATTTGCATGCTCTATCCAATCCGTTTAAAGTGATAGTCAAATAAAAAAAAAATTATTGTTTAAAAAGATAGATAATAATTATTACCCATTCCCCAGTTTTGCACAGCCAACATGGTTATATTAATATACTTTTTACCTCTGTAATTACCTTGTATCTAAGCCTCTTCTGACTGCCCCCTGATCACATGACTATTTATTATCTATTGACTTGCATTTTATCCAATTAGTGAAGTGTCATCCACAACCCATGGGCGTGAGCACAATGTTATTTATAGGGCTTACATGAACTAGCAGTATCCTGTTGTGAAAAGCAAATAAAAAAAAGCATGTGATAAGAGGCTGTCTTTAGTGACTTAGAAACAGGCAGAAATATAGAGGTTTAAAGGTTATAAAGCATACTAATATAACAATGTTGGTTGTGAAAAGCTGGGGAATGGGTAGTAAAGGCATTGACTGTCCCTTTAAGTTTACTTTTACTGTCCCTTTAAATATAACTTCAAATATAAAAAGAAGCATTTATGGTTTAATTTGCAAAAAAATATTTTTAGAAAAAGCATTACTACGTGTGCACACAGCTCACTAAGAATGCCAATGCACATGCATCCAGTACTCACATATGTACACTCAATAGACTTTTGTTTAGAACACTGCAAAGATAATCTCTCATGATGCCACTTATATCCTGCTGGTCTGGTCTATTCTTTTACTGCCATTCTTGGCTCTATTGAGCTCCTCTGGCTGGTTTCTGTGCTACTGACTTAGCTTCATTCCTGTCCTGTTTCCAACACAACCTGTATCAGAGAACAGTATATGTGGTACCGGGAACTGTGAGGTGCATAAGTTTACTGACTTTGTAACTGCATTTGATTTGTCCTAGGCTACAGGCACTAATTTTAACATTTGCACTTGTATCCCATCAAATGATCATGTTGTTTTAGAGGGTACTCTAATCCTAAACACATATCTGCCAGGCACCCCAGACTGAGTTTGTCCAAAAAGCCTCAGCTTGCTTCCCATACCTTTGTATCTTTTGAATATTTGTAATTTATTTCATTATTTACATAAAAAAATGTTTTATGTATGTAAAATATGCTTTGAATATATGTAGCATGATTAAATGTTGGAGGAGACAACTCTGTTTGCTTTTTAAACAGCAATTCCAGCTGCCTGAGGTGTGAAAATGGTCAAGCCCATGTTGTTTACTGTCTAGGAAAGTGTTACTACATACAGGTGGCACTTCTGCCGTAACTTGTGATTTTGCATAACAGATGCCCATTTTTCATATATATTTGCATGAATAGCACTGAATGAGATTCTGTCAAAACAGATAGGTTGCTCACAGTTCTTTGATATAGGTATATTATGAAGTCCTGGTCTGTTGGTGGTTTTCACCAATTTTGGCTAAAATCCTTTATACTAAAGAATAATCATTTCCATTCATACTCATCACTCTATCTGCATCTATCATAATCAGTAATAAACACTCATTATTACCAATTATATTCCTCATTCACTTTAGTTAATCATTACATGATTGCAATAACTATATTACACAAGTAACATGATTACCATCAAGTAAAAATGGTGGCACATGTAAGCCCTGTCTAGTCTGCACATTTGGGGTATGGGGATGCTAAAGTAAGGAACATGATGCATAGCATCTACCAGTAACCCCCACAGATAATCTGGTACGTTCTACAAAATGTATCTTATACCACCCAAGTGCAGCATTGTCTGTGGGTTTGTTATTGTTTTGCTGAAAGTTAAATACCTTCCCCTGTCCAAAAGTAAAACTAATAAACAACTGAGTCGCGAGCTCCTCCTCCCCCTTCTGACCGCAATATTGACATATTACTTGTAGAATCTTCCTGATATTCAATTCTGGGGTTCTCCCCATTAGAAAATCTGCTTGGTCTAAGTGAATTAATTTAGGCAAAATTGGTTTGAGTCTATCAGCCAGGATTTTCATAAAAATCTTGTCATCGAGATTCAATAAAGATATGGACCTGTATGAGGACACCTGTGTAATATCTTTATCTTCTTTTGCTAATAATATAATATTATTGGCTACATTAAACTGGGATGATATCTTTTTTTCATGAGAATAATACTGGTCATAAAGTTCTCTAAGATCAGATATGATCTTGTCTTTCAAGAGCAGATAAAATTCAAGTGGTAGACCATCTGGTCCGGGGGGCTTTGCCCTTCCTCATACCTTTCATAGTCTTAGAGATGTCTTGCTCTGATATGGGTGCATTTAGCATCTCAATATCTTCTGCAGAAATCACAGGCAATTTCAATTTGTCTAAGAAGCTCTGAATATCCTCTCTCTGTAGATTGTGAAGAATATATGTTAGTAAAATAATTTTGAAAGAGCTTAGATATTTCTTCTATTTTATTTATAGCCCCCCCCCCCCCCATTTATCACCGCAATGGAATTGTTCTTTTTTGGCTTTATTAAATAAATTTGATAATTACTTCCCCACCTTATTTCCAAATCTCTCAAAATGCATTGCACTTTTATCTATTGATTTACCTGCCAGGCTTAAAGGGACATAAAAACCCATTTTTTTCTTTCTTTCATGATACAGATAGAACATACAGTTTTAAACAACTTTCAAATTTACTTCTATTATCAAATTTTCTTCGTTTTTTTGTTATCCTTTATTAAAAAGCAGGAAGGTAAGCTCATGAGTGTGCACGTGTCCGCAGAACTATATGGCAGCAGTTTGGCAACAATGCTATTCATTAGCAAGAGCACTAGATGGCAGCACTTTTTCCTGTCATGTATTGCTTCAGGCACGTGCACGCTACCTACCTAGGTATCTCTTCAACAAGGAATATCATGAGAACAAAGCAAATTAGATAATAGAAGTAAATTGGAAACTTTTTTAAAATTGTATTCTCTATCTGAATCACGAAAGAAAAAATTTGGGTTTAATGTCCCTTTAATAAAAAGTGAACTCTATCCTTTTTTATAATAGTTATTTCTATTCTCCTTAGATTGATATCTTTTAAGACACGAGTAAGCTTCAGATAGAGAATCTGCAAACTTTCTATTCTAATAATTACCTTTTTTTTAAATTTAATTAAATAGGACGTGATGTCTGCCTTCATTGTAACTTTAGCTGCCTCACAAAGAATTGCCCTATTATCTGTATTCTCTTTATTCTGAGCCTGTATTCATTCAATTTTTGTCTTAAGAAATCAGCAAAATTTACTGATTTTGCTAGAAAACTAGGAAAAAAGAAAGCATTATAACTGGTTTTACGTGGTTCACTTAAAGTTACTGGAGAATGGTCCGAAAGGACAAGATCCAGGATTTTTACATCTATGACACTAGTCACTAATGAATCTGATGGTAAGAAAAAGATCTTATCCAAATCCCATAATACTCTGGCTAGATTAGAAGGTATATTCTAAATTATTAGGATTTAAGAGTCTCCATACATCAACCAATTTATAATTGGAAGAGAATAATGAAAACACCCTGTTTTCGGAATTTAGGTTACATTTTCGTCTCTTAATAGTCCTATTTTCATGAAAGTTTTTCCTGTCTAAGGAGGAGTTTGGAGTTACGTTATAATCACCCATGATTATTAACACCATCTGGGAATTTATCTAAGACTCTATGAATTTTCTTCCAGAACTTCCAGTCAGTGTGGTTAGGCCCATATATGTTCCCTATTATATAATCCTTGCCCTCAAGATTTAGGTTTATAAATACATATCTTCCCTCCTTGTCTATTATTTTCCGTTTTAAGTTTGTATTTTAAATTCTGATTTAGTAATATAGCTACTCCTCTCACTGCTTTGGTGTAGGAAGAACTGATGACCTCCCCTATTTATTTAGTTTCCTGGAGGTCTATGATATCCATTTTTTTCTTATTAAGATAATTTAGGATGGCCTTTCGCTTAATCGGGGAGTTAATACCTCCCATATTCCAGGATAAAATTTTAACCATTACTTAATTGAAAAGAAATAAACCCATACTATGATAAACCATATTTGGCTGAAAATAAATAAATTAAATAATCTTATATCATAAACTAAATCGATTCCCATGAAAATCAAAACTTGTCTTTGGACGCAGAGAAGGCCTTCAACAGAGTGGAGTTTTATGTTTGAGACCCTAATGAGATTTTGTCTGAAGGGGAATTTTTTTAAAGTTAATTTCTAATATTTACTCTAGCTCTAGTGCTACAATTATGCTCAACAATTATATGTCATCTGCTTTTTTCTTAGAAAGAGGGACTAGGCAAGGTTGCCCTATGTCACCCCTTATTTTTGATTTAATTCTGGAACCATTAGCTATCAGATTAAGAGAATTTATTTTGGAAATTAAACTATTCAAGGAGAATTTTAAGATCTCGCTCTTTGCAGACGATCTACTGATGGGTATATCATCACTGGAAATTCAAGTTAGTGAGATTATTAATATATTGGAATCTTATGGTAGCGTCTCAGGATATAAAATAAACTACTTCAAATCTAAGATACTATGGCTAAAAAAACCTACAATAGAACAATCATACCCCTTTATGGAAACTAAAATTTTAAAGTATCTGGGAATTTATCTGTCAGCAGATCCATCTAAATGGTATAGCCTAAATATTTCCTCATCTATTCAAAATAATGCAAGGAGACTTGAATTTTGGATTAATTTACTACTCTCCCTTTCGGGTAGGGTGGCAGCTTTTAAAATGTTTTTTTTTTTTTTTACCGAGAATTCTCTACCCGCTTAGGATGCTGCCTTTGGCAATTAAATCACAAGATTTTATAACATTTACAAAAGCTCTGAGGTATTTTCTTTGGCATGGAAAGAAACCAAGGATCAGACTGGACAAATTGTATCTTCCACTGGTTAAAGGGAATTGGCATTACTCAATATAAAATTGTATAACCTTACTACTTTGCCGAGACTCCCGTTAGATTGGATAGCCCAAATTGATATCTTCACTAATTGTTTAACTTGTTGGATCCTTTATCTAATAAACCATATAATTACAATTTTTTTCAAAGAATACACAAACTTCCAATAAAAGATACATTTTATTTTATGCAAGCAAAAAATTATTTACTTCAGACATTAAAGTCTGAACCAAATATATGTTTAAAGCATCTTATAGTTGATGGTCCTAAGTTAAAAAAAGGCTTATTATCATATATTTATAGGGTCCTACAAGCACCCACAGAGGAATCGTCAATCGGGGAATATAATCTCAAATGGGGCAAGCTAGATAATCAATTTAGTGTCAATCTTAAAATCCAAAATACCCCTAAGAGAGCAATAAAATGGAAAATCCAAATGAAAAATGTCTGCAAAAATGCAGGGAGGAGGACCCTAACATCCTCTATATGATATATTTCTGTCCAAAAATCAGCTTTGGGGTAAAATTGAATACTTAGCATTGTCCATTCTGGGGAGAAATAACAGAACAATAGAAAACTCCTTATTCATAAATAAAGCAGTAGACTGGGGTCCAAAGCACAAATTTATCCAATAGGTAATTATTATAACCAGAGCACTTATTTTTAATGAGTGGATAAGTAAAAACACTCCTTCGATTGGTGCAGTCAAAAATCACTTGGCTAAACAGGCTATCCTGATACCAAATACTATAAACTAAATTGGATCAAAGATTATAGCAGAACCTGTGTGGATTTTATCTCTTACATGGGGTATGATTTCCATCTTAAAATAAACCAAATTATTCCAGTGTTGGATCATGAATTAGGATGATTTTTGAGACTAAGTTGAAACTTTATTTTAGCTGAAACTTAATTTAATTATTATTATTTTTTTTTAATTTTTTTTATTTGGTTTGGTGGTTTCCATGTGCTGGTTATTCTATAAGACTGTAGATAGAGCTGTTTGTTTGGCCTATACTGGTGCAGGATAAACGGAAGGTTATATATAAGATATATAGATTATATATAGGATATATAGACAATGCCTTTTGTTGATTGGTAATTCTGCTTAAGACTAGAGTCGTGTACCCTTGTAAGATCTATGTGGAATCATGTTGCTGGTCTTTTTTTATTGTAAACTGTACTCTCTTTTCTGTCTTGTATAAAATGAAAATAAAAGGTTAAAAAAACAAACGAAAACCTCCAAAAACTAATAAATAACTAATAGAGCTATTGTCTCAGGGAATTAAAGGGACAGTCTACACCAAAACTGTTACAGTTTAAAAAAGATAGATAACACCTTTTATTACCAATTCCCCAGCTTTGCACAACCAACATAGTTATATATATATATATATATATATATATATATATATATATATATATATATATATATATATATATATAACATAATTTATGTAAGAACTTACCTGATAAATTCATTTCTTTCATATTAGCAAGAGTCCATGAGCTAGTGACGTATGGGATATACATTCCTACCAGGAGGGGCAAAGTTTCCCAAACCTTAAAATGCCTATAAATACACCCCTCACCACACCCACAATTCAGTTTAACGAATAGCCAAGAAGTGGGGTGATAAGAAAAAAGTGCGAAAGCATATAAAATAAGGAATTGGAATAATTGTGCTTTATACAAAAAAATCATAACCACCACAAAAAAGGGCGGGCCTCATGGACTCTTGCTAATATGAAAGAAATGAATTTATCAGGTAAGTTCTTACATAAATTATGTTTTCTTTCATGTAATTAGCAAGAGTCCATGAGCTAGTGACGTATGGGATAATGACTACCCAAGATGTGGATCTTTCCACACAAGAGTCACTAGAGAGGGAGGGATAAAATAAAGACAGCCAATTCCTGCTGAAAATAATCCACACCCAAAATAAAGTTTAATGAAAAACATAAGCAGAAGATTCAAACTGAAACCGCTGCCTGAAGAACTTTTCTACCAAAAACTGCTTCAGAAGAAGAAAATACAACAAAATGGTAGAATTTGGTAAAAGTATGCAAAGAGAACCAAGTTGCCACTTTGCAAATCTGATCAACCGAAGCTTCATTCCTAAACGCCCAGGAAGTAGAAACTGACCTAGTAGAATGAGCTGTAATCCTATGAGGCGGAGTCTTACCCAACTCAATATAGGCAAGTTGAAATAAAGATTTCAACCAAGATGCCAAAGAAATGGCAGAAGTTTTCTGGCCTTTCTAAAACCGGAAAAGATAACAAATAAACCAGAAGTCTTTCGGAAAGACTTAGTAGCTTCAACATAATATTTCAAAGCTCTAATAACATCCAAAGAATGCAACGATTTCTCCTTAGAATTCTTAGGATTAGGACATAATGAAAGAACCACAATGTCTCTACTAATGTTGTTGGAATTCACAACTTAGGTAAAAATTCAAAAGAAGTTCGCAACACCGCCTTATCCTGATGAAAAATCAGAAAAGGAGACTCACAAGAAAGAGCAGATAATTCAGAAACTCTTCTGGCAGAAGAGATGGCCAAAAGGAACAAAACTTTCCAAGAAAGTAATTTAATATCCAATGAATGCATAGGTTCAAATGGAGGAGCTTGAAGAGCCCCCAGAACCAAATTCAAACTCCAAGGAGGAGAAATTGACTTAATGACAGGCTTTATACGAACCAAAGCTTGTACAAAACAATGAATATCAGGAAGAATAGCAATCTTTCTGTGAAAAAGAACAGAAAGAGCAGAGATTTGACCTTTCAAGGAACTTGCGGACAAACCCTTATCTAAACCATCCTGAAGAAATTGTAATATTCTCGGTATTCTAAAAGAATGCCAAGAAAAATGATGAGAAAGACACCAAGAAATATAAGTCTTCCAGACTCTATAATATATCTCTCTGGATACAGATTTACGAGCCTGTAACATAGTAATAATCACAGAGTCAGAGAAACCTCTTTGACCAAGAATCAAGCGTTCAATCTCCATACCTTTAAATTTAAGGATTTCAGATCCTGATGGAAAAAAGGACCTTGAGACAAAAGGTCTGGTCTTAACGGAAGAGTCCACGGTTGGCAAGAGGCCATCCGGACAAGATCCGCATACCAAAACCTGTGAGGCCATGCCGGAGCTACCAGCAGAACAAACGAGCATTCCTTCAGAATCTTGGAGATTACTCTTGGAAGAAGAACTAGAGGCGGAAAGATATAGGCAGGATGATACTTCCAAGGAAGTGAAAATGCATCCACTGCCTCCGCCTGAGGATCCCGGGATCTGGACAGATACCTGGGAAGTTTCTTGTTTAGATGAGAAGCCATCAGATCTATTTCTGGAAGTTCCCCCATTTGAACAATCTGAAGAAATACCTCTGGGTGAAGAGACCATTCGCCCGGATGCAACGTTTGGCGACTGAGATAATCCGCTTTCCAATTGTCCATACCTGAGATATAAACCGCAGAGATTAGACAGGAGCTGGATTCCGCCCAAACCAAAATTCGAGATACTTCTTTCATAGCCAGAGGACTGTGAGTCCTTGATGATTGATGTATGCCACAGTTGTGACATTGTCTTAACTGAAAACAAATGAACAACTCTCTCTTCGGAAGAGGCCAAGACTGAAGAGCTCTGAAAATTGCACGGAGTTCCAAAATATTGATCGGAAATCTCACCTCCTGAGATTCCCAAACCCCTTGTGCCGTCAGATACCCCCACACAGCTCCCCAACCTGTAAAACTAGCATCTGTTGAGATTATAGTCCAGGTCGGAAGAACAAAGAAGCCCCCTGAACTAAACGATGGTGATCTGTCCACCATGTCAGAGAGTGTCGTAAAATCGGTTTAAAGATATTAAATGAGATATCTTTGAGTAATCCCTGCACCATTGGTTCAGCATACAGAGCTGAAGAGGTCGCATGTGAAAACGAGCAAAGGAGATCGCATCTGATGCGGCAGTCCTAAGACCCAACATTTCCATGCATAAGGCTACCAAAGGGAATGATTGTGACTGAAGGTTTTGACAAGCTGATATCAATGTTAAACTTCTCTTGTCTGACAAGGACAGAGTCATAGACACTGAATTTATCTAGAAACCTAAAAAGGTTACCCTTGTCTGAGGAATCAATGAACTGATTGGTAAATTGATCCTCCAACCATGAACTTGAAGAAACAACACAAGTCGATTCGTATGAGATTCTACGAAAATGAGAAGACTGAACAAGTACCAAGATATTGTCCAAATAAGGAAATATCAAAACCCTATTCTCTGATTACAGAAAGAAGGGCACCGAGAACCTTTGAAAAAAATTCTTGGAACTGAGGCTAGGCCAAACGGTAGAGCCACAAAACTGGTAATGCTTGTCTAAAAAGAGAATCTCAGACACTAAAAGTGATCTGGATGAATCGGAATATGCAGATACACATCCTGTAAATCTATTGTAGACATATAATGCCCTTGCTAAACAAAAGGCAGGATAGTCCTACAGAAACCATCTTGAATGTTGGTATCCTAACATAACGATTCAATAATGATAGATCCAGAACTGGTCTGAAGGAATTGACCTTCTTTGGTACAATGAAGAGATAAAATAAAACCCCAGCCCCTGTTCCAGAACTGGAACTGGCATAAATACTCCAGCCAACTCTAGATCTGAAACACATTTCAGAAATGCTGAGCCTTGCTGTGTTAACTGGGACACGGGAAAGAAAAGAATCTCTTAGCAGGAGGCCTTAACTTGAAGCCAATTCTGTACCTTTCTGAAACAATGTTTCTGAAACCAGAGATTAAGAACGGAATTGATCCAAATTTCTTTGAAGAAAACGTAATCTGCCCCATACCAGCTGAGCTGGAATAAGGACCGCACCTTCATAGGTACTTAGGAGCTGGCTATAGGTTTCTATAAGGCTCGGATATATTCCAAACTGGAAATAGTTTCCAAACTAATACCGCTCCTGAGGATGAAGGATCAGGCTTTTGTTCCTTGTTGTGAGGAAAGGAACGAAATGAATATTTACCCTGGAAAGAAAGGGAAAGCAAAGTTGACTTAGAAGACATGTCAGCATTCCAAGTTTAATCCATAAAGCTTTTCTAGCTAAAATAGCTAGAGACATATACCTGACATCAACTCTAATGATATCAAAAGATGGTATCACCAATAAAATTATTAGCATGTTATAGAATAATAATAATGCTATAAAATTATGATCTGTTACTTGTTGCGCTAAAGCTTCTAACCAAAAAGTTGAAGCTGCAGCAACATCCGCTAAAAATATAGCAGGTCTAAGAAGATTACCTGAACATAAGTAAGCTTTTCTTAGAAAGGATTCAATTTTCCTATCTAAAGGATCCTTAAATGAAGTACTATCTGCCATAGGAATAGTAGTACATTAGCAGGAGTAGAGACAGCCCCATAACCTTAGGGATTTTTGTCCCAAAAAACTCTAATCTGTCAGATGGCACAGGATATAATTTGCTTAAACGTCTAGAAGGAGTAAATAAATTACCCAAATTATTCCATTCCCTGGAAATTACTTCAGAAATAGCATCAGGGAGATAAAACACTTCTGGAATAACTACAGGAGATTTAAAAACCTTATTTAAACGTTTACATTTAGTATCAAGAGGACCAGAATCCTCTATTTCTAATGCAAATAACACTTCTTTAAGTAAAGAACGAATAAATTCCATCTTGAACAAATACAAAGATTTATCAGCATCAACCTCTGAGACAGAAACCTCTGAACCAGAAGAACCATTATCAGTATCAGAATGATGATGTTCATTTAAAAATTCATCTGAAAAAAAGAGAAGTTTTAAAAGACTTTTAAGTATACTAGAAGGAGAAATAACAGACATAGCCTTCTTAATGGATTTAAAATAAATAAAATCTCTTATGTTATCAGGAACACTCTGAAAATTAGATGTTGACGGAACAGCAACAGGTAATGTAACAGTACTAAAGGAAATTTTATCTGCATTAATAAGTTTGACATGACATGCAATACAAATAACAGCTGGAGAAACAGATACCAAAAGTTTATAGCAGACTTAGCTTGGTAGCTCCAGCACTGTGCAGTGATTTTCCTGTAGTAACTTCTGACTCAGTTGCAACGTGGAACATCTTGCAATATGTAAAAGAAAAAAACAACATATAAAGCAAAATTGATCAAATTCCTTAAATGACAGTTTCAGGAATGGGAAAAAAATGCCAGTGAACAAGCTTCTAGCAACCAGAAGCAATAAATAATGAGACTTAAATAATGTGGAGACAAAAATGACGCCCAAATTTTTTAGCGCCAAAAAAGACGCCCACATTATTTGGCGCCTAAATGCTTTTGGCGCCAAAAATGACGCCACATCCGGAACGCCGACACTTTTGGCGCAAAATAACGTCAAAGAATGACGCAACTTCCGGCGACACGTATGACGCCGGAAACGGAAATAGAATTTTTGCGCCAAAAAAGTCCGCGCCAAGAATGACGCAATAAAATGAAGCATTTTCAGCCCCCGCGAGCCTAACAGCCCACAGGGAAAAAGTCAAATTTTAAGGTAAAATATGTTAAATTAAAATGCATTATCCCAAATATGAAACTGACTGTCTGAAAATAAGGAAAGTTGAACATTCTGAGTCAAGGCAAATAAATGTTTGAATACATATATTTAGAACTTTATAAACAAAAGTGCCCAACCATAGCTAGGAGTGTCACAGAAAATAAGACTTACTTACCCCAGGACACTCATCTACATATAGCAGATAGCCAAACCAGTACTGAAACGAGAATCAGCAGAGGTAATGGTATATATAAGAGTATATCGTCGATCTGAAAAGGGAGGTAAGAGATGAATCTCTACGACCGAAAACAGAGAACCTATGAAATAGACCCCTTAGAAGGAGATCACTGCATTCAAATAGGCAATACTCTCCTCACATCCCTCTGACATTCACTGCACGCTGAGAGGAAAACCGGGCTCCAACTTGCTGCGGAGCGCATATCAACGTAGAATCTAGCACAAACTTACTTCACCACCTCCATCGGAGGCAAAGTTTGTAAAACTGAATTGTGGGTGTGGTGAGGGGTGTATTTATAGGCATTTTAAGGTTTGGGAAACTTTGCCCCTCCTGGTAGGAATGTATATCCCATACGTCACTAGCTCATGGACTCTTGCTAATTACATGAAAGAAATATATATATATATATATATATATATATATATATATATATATATATATATATATATATATATATATATATATATATATATATATTAAACCTAATAATGATACACCACATTTCACACAGTTGTAAGATGTTTGTTTAGTTGGAGTCTGACAAAAGCAAATAAACAATAATAAAATAGCAGCTGCTCTCTCTTGGAGTAGTGTGCATGTTTCTTTTTATGTGCACACTTTATGAGGCACAATCTCATACTAAGCATGAGTGAGAGGTCAAAAATAATTAATATATATATAAATATAAATATATACACTGTGTGCAGAATTATTAGGCAAATGAGTATTTTGACCACATCATCCTCTTTATGCATGTTGTCTTACTCCAAGCTGTATAGGCTCGAAAGCCTACTACCAATTAAGCATATTAGGTGATGTGCATCTCTGTAATGAGAAGGGGTGTGGTCTAATGACATCAACACCCTATATCAGGTGTGCATAATTATTAGGCAACTTCCTTTCCTTTGGCAAAATGGGTCAAAAGAAGGACTTGACAGGCTCAGAAAAGTCAAAAATAGTGAGATATCTTGCAGAGGGATGCAGCACTCTTAAAATTGCAAAGCTTCTGAAGCGTGATCATCGAACAATCAAGTGTTTCATTCAAAATAGTCAACAGGGTCGCAAGAAGCGTGTGGAAAAACCAAGGCACAAAATAACTGCCCATGAACTGAGAAAGTCAAGCGTGCAGCTGCCAAGATGCCACTTGCCACCAGTTTGGCCATATTTCAGAGCTGCAACATCACTGGAGTGCCCAAAAGCACAAAGTGTGCAATACTCAGAGACATGGCCAAGGTAAGAAAAGCTGAAAGACGACCACCACTGAACAAGACACACAAGCTGAAACGTCAAGACTGGGCTAAGAAATATCTCAAGACTGATTTTTCTAAGGTTTTATGGACTGATGAAATGAGAGTGAGTCTTGATGGGCCAGATGGATGGGCCCGTGGCTGGATTGGTAAAGGGCAGAGAGCTCCAGTCCGACTCAGACGCCAGCAAGGTGGAGGTGGAGTACTGGTTTGGGCTGGTATCATCAAAGATGAGCTTGTGGGGCCTTTTCGGGTTGAGGATGGAGTCAAGCTCAACTCCCAGTCCTACTGCCAGTTTCTGGAAAACACCTTCTTCAAGCAGTGGTACAGGGAGAAGTCTGCATCCTTCAAAAAAAACATGATTTTCATGCAGGACAATGCTCCATCACACGTGTCCAAGTACTCCACAGCGTGGCTGGCAAGAAAGGGTATAAAAGAAGAAAATCTAATGACATGGCCTCCTTGTTCACCTGATCTGAACCCCATTGAGAACCTGTGGTCCATCATCAAATGTGAGATTTACAAGGAGGGAAAACAGTACACCTCTCTGAACAGTGTCTGGGAGGCTGCGGTTGCTGCTGCACGCAATGTTGATGGTGAACAGATCAAAACACTGACAGAATCCATGGATGGCAGGCTTTTGAGTGTCCTTGCAAAGAAAGGTGGCTATATTGGTCACTGATTTGTTTTTGTTTTGTTTTTGAATGTCAGAAATGTATATTTGTGAATGTTGAGATGTTATATTGGTTTCACTGGTAAAAATAAATAATTGAAATGGGTATATATTTGTTTTTTGTTAAGTTGCCTAATAATTATGCACAGTAATAGTCACCTGCACACACAGATATCCCCCTAAAATAGCTATAACTAAAAACAAACTAAAAACTACTTCCAAAAATATTCAGCTTTGATATTAATGAGTTTTTTGGGTTCATTGAGAACATGGTTGTTGTTCAATAATAAAATTAATCCTCAAAAATACAACTTGCCTAATAATTCTGCACTCCCTGTATATATATATATATATATATATATATATGAGTCTGTGATTGGCTGATGGCTGTCATGTGATACAGGAGACGAGAATGAAAGGAAACATTGAAATTTGTCAGAATAAAAAATCTACTGTTTGTTTAAAATTGAATGTGTTATTGCATTGTCTTTTTTATTATGCATTTGCTGAGTGTGCTAATATATTGTATGTGATAGTCCTTTAGTTAAAGGGAAATTAAAAATCAAATCTGAAATGCACAAAAGCAAATTTCAAATACATATATAAGAATTTAAAAAATATACATGCTTGCAAATATACATTATTTTAAGAGTTAGCACTGTTATTGTGGACCTGTCCCTGTATCAATAGGTCTGCACAGGAGGACTCATTTATAAAGCCATATTACTTTATTACAGCTTAATTAAAAGGGACAGTAAACACATTGTTCTATATAATTTGGTACGTAATGAAACAACTTTGCAATATATTTTCATTATTTATTTTCCCACCTTTTCATGTAATTTAGCTCTGAAAATTGAGCTATTTCTAATTCTCAGAAGTTGAAATTCACCCTGCTGACTTCTCAAGGCTAACTCACTTTTTCTAAATATCTCTCCCGAATTTGGCTTTATGATAAAACAATGGATTTTATACTAACTTTATGACAATGGCTAGTCTTGGTGTCTGTCTGTGGAATAAAGCCCAGATTGGCTTCTCCAAATAAGGTGGAGTTTGGCCATTGAAAAATACTTGCAGTAAAAAAGATGTTAATTTGTTTTACAAATGTTAAGACTTGGCTGATATGTTATTTTATAGCAACACAACATGAATGTCTTGTAATTAAAATGTGTTTACTGTCTCTTTAAAAGTGTCATCAGTATTTTTCTCTAGTATTGACAATAACATAAGTAAGTAAATCACAGTTAAATCAATTTTATCTCAAAATATTCAAAACGTGCCTGGAGGGTGACAGTTTATGCTAATGTTTACCTTAGAGCTTCCTGCTTTATCCTCTTTTGGACACTAGGTGGCATCCCAGGCATTTTTAATCAACTTTAATTACATTTCAAAGTAAATTATCAAGTGTGTTGAGAAGATGTATTCTTTTGTTCTGCTTCTTCCTGATTCAATACACATCAGCTCTGAACATGTATATTCCTTGTCAGGAAGTAAAATACAGTCATCCTTTTACATATTTATTTCACTTAGCCTTTGTTACTAGTTGAAAGTAAGCACAATTTGCATGTTTTAGATTGCTGAATGTAGTATCACTTTATTGTCTGACACACAGAGGGTTAATATATTTTATTGAGCTCTAATTATAGGTTTACAAAGTGAGATTACAATAAACACAAACACACTCCTGTATAAACACACCACTTTGTATACACTGGGGGGGGGGGGGGTCTTTACTCTGTTGCAGGCAAATTTAAATGTGCTGCATTCATAACTCACATATTTTTATTTCAAATTAAAAATAGGGATCAGGCATACTGGCAGGAATCGTCTCATTTGTAATTTATCACTGTAAGATCTAATATTTAACCCTTCCTAAATACTAACTTAGTGCACATTGATGTACATTACTTTTGATTCAGTCCAATTCCATTCCAAGCATATGTTATTGTTTGTGAGAAAACATACAAACAAACTCACTCCTTTCATGTCTTATACACAGATATATTGCTGATATGCTTTTCTTATAGTCAGTATACATACAAAAATATACATATAAAACATACAGTGCAACCCTATCCTGATGACATATTATTTACAGACACACCTCTCCAATGATCTGTAACCAGACACACACATGCACGCATGTACGCACATACACTATAATTTGGTCCCCAGTACACAATATGAATTTTGAAGATATACACTTATCTGGTGCCTCTGTATACATCAAGAGTGTCCATACTTTTTTCTATGTGTGTGGCCAGTCACTAATGTCAGAATTAGCTGAGTATCATTCACACATTAAAGATAATGCATTAAAAAATAAAACGAACTTTAGTTAAATGTTATATAGGAATTTGTTTCTTCATTTAACACAACTGTGTAAATGGCTGAAATGTACAATATTTGTTACAAATACACGTGCTTACTTACCTAAAGTGTGGAACTGCTCTTTTCTATAACAAATGACATTTTGTGCTCAGTGGTGCCACGGGTTGCACAAAAACCCACCTAGAGCGAGATTTTGGCCACGGTTGTAGTTTGAGCAGCCCTAGTATACATACACTGCTGCACAAATTGATCTGATACACTGTACACACATTCACACTGTTAAGGTTCCCTATATACTCACAGCTTTGATATCATGATTGTATATACACACATATCTGATACCCAAATGCATTCTGCTCTAATGCCCTGTATAAATACTGCTTTGATATCCTGTATACAGACACAGCTGTTATGCCCAGTATACACACACTGCCCATACATACCACAGATATACCCCATAGCAATTAGTTATGTCTCGTCGGCTAAGCTCAGCATCTCCACAGCAGAGCTAGGCCCCTGGTTTACTCCTCCAATAGCATAAAGTCTGTTTTTCAGGACAATAGTGGCACAAGCACAGCGTGGCGTGGGCATGGAACTGATGCTTTCCCAGCGGTTCTTCACAGGGTGGAACATTTCTGCAGTGTCCAGGACAGAGGGCTGGTTACCTGGCAGATATGAAAAGAAATTTTAATCTGGTGCAGGTATGTATACAATTTGATCATGGGCATACAATTTGTATATTTAAATTATATTTATAGGATGATGTAATAATGTACATTTAATCGGAAACACGTTTTGGCATCCACTGTAGAAAAATGCTTTAAAGGGATAGTAACGTCAAAATTAAAATAAATTTTCATGATTCAGATAGAGCATGCAATTTAAAAAAAAAAAGTTTCAAATTTTCTTCCATTTCTAAAATTTGCTTATTTTTCTCTTGAAATTCTTTGTTGAAGAGTAAACCGAGGTAGGTTCAGGATGTCTTTAGCACTCTATGGAAACAGTGCTTGCATTTATTTATAACATTGCTACAAACATTGTTGCAAATCATCTAGGTTTACTCTTCAACAAAGTATACCAAGAGAACAAAGCAAATTTGGTAACAGGAGTAAATTGGAATCCTTACTGTCCCTTTAGCAGAGTTACTTGTTTTATATCTCAAATATTTCTCACTCTCTCTCTCTCTCTATATATATATATATATATATATATATAATATATTTAGGTGTGTGTGTGTATGTATATATATATATATATATATATGTGTGTGTGTGTGTGTGTGTGTGTGTGTGTGTGTGTGTGTGAAACTGTGGTACCTATGGAGTAGAGTATTTGGTCTAGATAGCAAATCATGTCCAATGGAGATCACTATATGCAGACATCATACACTGCAGTGATTTTTAACCTTTTTTTTGCTGTGGCACACTTTTTTACATAAAAAAATCCTGTGGCACACCACCATCCCAAAATTTTAAAAAAATCACACATTGTAGCCTAAAACAGCATATATATATACACATACACACAAACACACACATACTGTATGTGTTGTGCTGTTATGCCATGCCTCCTACAAACTACCCCTGCACAGGGAGTAAAAAACAAGCAAAGTTTAAAAAATATGTCACACTGTTGTCAGTCTGCCGTGGCACACCTGAGGATCTCTCACGGCACACTAGTGTGCCACGGCACACTGGTTGAAAAACACTGATACACTGTATGCATTAATCATTGCATAAGCATTTCACCAGAAACGCTTGTGCATTGCTTCCATTGGAGCCTATGAAAGTGATCTCTATTGAGCGCATAGCTTCCTAGCAATGCGAACGCGAGGTCCCGTTCACATTGAGGGCCACTGATATTAACGAGTGGAGTGCAAATATTGCGCTTGCGAAAGCGCATTTTTTAGCTCCACTCGTAATCTGGTCCTTACTGTTTGTGGATTTATTTTCTGCTTGTTTTTTTGGGGGGTGTTGTATTCATTTTAAAAATGGTTAGCTTTCCTATTGATTTACTTAGATATGCTCAATAGGGGTTCTACCTCAGATTTTATTAAATAAACTAGTTTGTGTCATGAATGCACTGTGTAAAGTGTTGCATGGACTCTTCTAAGGATTGACTCCTAATTTCTCAATAAAAATAAAGGGAGATGAAACCCAAGAATTGTCTTTTGTGATTCAGACAGAACATAACATTTTATTTATTTTTTTCCAATTTTCTTCTATTATCAAACTTGCTTTACTCCCAAGATACTCTGTGTTGAAGAGATACTTAGGTAGGCATCTGGAGCACTACAAGGCAGGAAATAATAGTGCTACCATCTAGTGCTCTTGAATAACATTCTTTTAAAACTGCTGACATATACTAATTCAGAAAGGGGGCAGCTCCTAAGCCTACATCCCTGCTTTTGAACAAAAGATACCAAGAGAATGAAGAAAAATTATAACAGAAGTAAACTAGAAAGTTTTTTTAAAATCTTATGATCTATCTGAATCATGAAAGCAAAATTTTGGGTTTCATATCCATTCAATAATATAAAGTAAAAACAAAATAATACCAAACAACACCCATGCTAAATAGTTTTCTAAATTTTGTTCTGAGTTTAGAAATACCCAATGTTTACCCCTTAACCGACCGGGAATTTCAGACTAAAACTTCCCCAAAAGACCAGAATATTTTTAGCATTTTTTTTTTTAAAAACTTTTTCAAAGCTTTATTAAGGTTCGATATATCAAGTACAGTGAATACATGGTATAACAATATGAAACAGCGAATATTATACCAATGAGTATTACAAGTTTCTCTGTTCACAAATAGATCCCCTTAACTAATCCTGGAATCAAGCAATGCAGGTACAAGATGATTCATGAGTATAGACAGGGCCGCCACTAGAAATTTTGGGGCCCCTGACTTAACCATTGATCAGGGCCCCCCTTTGACATGTGCAATTTTTGACCAAGTGACTAAAACGTATATGCACTTTATTCTTAAGTGTAGTCAAACTTGTAAATGTTGTAAAGGTAGTAACACAGAAACTCACAGACACACTCATACACTCAAACACACACTCACACATAAGGATTCTCATATAGACACTCTAGCAGACACGCAGAGACACACAAACACACTCAGACACAGACACCCAAACAGACACTCAGCACTTTTTTCATTGACCTGACAAGTAATGAGGTAAACTACAGTTTTATCAAAAAAGGAGATTTACAAAACAAAATATGGAGTTCTGATCTTTTTTTCAAGGAAGATGCCAACTAAATGATGACAACAGCATGCAGTGGCTGAAAGGAAGGGCCCCGAACTGCCTAAACAATAATTTAAAGGTTAAATGGTGGATTAGTGACTTCCGGAAAGGTCTCATTAGTCTCAAAGTCTGTAGAAAGATGTGAATAATCAGTAGTAGGGTCAAAATGTCCTAAAAAGGAACAGACAATGGACACACACACACAAACTTGCACATACACCCAAGGAAACACCGACAGAGACAGCCTCAGAAAACACACAAAGACATATACACACACACACACACAGAGACACCCACAGAAAACACACAAAGACATACACACACAGAGAAACAACCACATAAAACACACAAAAACATACACACACACCCTCACTGAGACATCCACAGAAAACACACAAAGACATACACACACTCTCACAGAGACACCCACAGAAAATGCATAGACATACACACACCCTCACAGAGATACCCACAGAAAAATGCACAGGCATACATACACCCTCACAGAGACACCCACAGAAAATGCACAGACATACATACACTCTCACAGAGACACCCTTAGAAAAAGCACAAAGACATACGGACACACTCTCACAGACATCCACTGAAAATGCACACACATACACACCCACCCTCACAGAGAGACCCACATAAATAAAATACATACACACTCATAGAGACACAAACAAAAGCACAAAGACAAACACAGACACCCACAGAAACACTCACAGGAGGTAAAATTTCTACACATTGCATCCCCTTAATCAACAGTGTGTGACATGCGTGATAAAAAAAAATCACTTTTTAAAGAATCATATTTGTAAATGTGCAAACAAAAATAATTCTGTGAATTCAAAATTGTACATTAATGATCTGGGTAGATGGCTAGATGAAGAAAAGTACTTTTCAAAGGTTGACATATGTTTGTTTGTTTTTCCCCATTTTCCCCAACCAAGAGCACCACTTCAAATATGGTGTACAAATGTTCCCATCTGTCAACTGTACTTATGGATTTTGAAAATGCTGTACTCTATCTGGTCTTGGTGGAACCATAAGCTGTGGTACTCATTCTCATACCATTAGATCTGGTTAAATGCAGGATTTAGGCTTGTTTGTTAACCTGTCTCATTTCAAACACTGAGCAATCTTAGTCTGAGAGTATAACATTTTATGCAGATGTAAAAAATCTTAGATAAAATGCCTCCTTACATAAAGGGGCAGTAAACTGGAATGTAATTAATATATATATATATATATATATATATATATATATATATATATATATATATATATTTTAATAAAAAACAACAACTCATATCTGCCAAAAGGGCACCTACCATTTGTGTATTGAGAAGGAAACATACACTGCTGCATATTGCTAACAAAACAAAAAAAGAGTTGTATGGTGGGGCCAGGGGTCCATAAAAACAACTACCACACTGAAGTTACAATCTGAAATTGCACAAAGAAATAAAAAACATTTACTAAGTAAGCCATCTGCCATGTGACTCAGGCACACACTGTACAAACTTAAGTGCCAAGTCTGTCTCACAATGTGCATAGTGGTTTAGTGCACACTCATAAATCCTCTCAAATGCTAATGCTTTACTCCTTGTAATAACATTTCCCACCCTCAATAGCACTCTGCAGTAGTACCCTCTGGTGGCTGCCAAAATAAAATAAAAAAATAAAAAAACATAATTTATGCTTACCTGATAAATTTATTTCTCTTCTAGTGTATCCAGTCCACGGATCATCCATTACTTATGGGATATTCTCCTTCCCAACAGGAAGTTGCAAGAGGATCACCCACAGCAGAGCTGCTATATAGCTCCTCCCCTAACTGTCATATCCAGTCATTCGACTGAAAACAAACAGAGAAAGGAGAAACCATAGGGTGCAGTGGTGACTGTAGTTTAATTAAAATTTAGACCTGCCTTAAAAGGACAGGGCGGGCCGTGGACTGGATACACTACAAGAGAAATAAATTTATCAGGTAAGCATAAATTATGTTTTCTCTTGTTAAGTGTATCCAGTCCACGGATCATCCATTACTTATGGGATACCAATACCAAAGCTAAAGTACACGGATGATGGGAGGGACAAGGCAGGATTAAGCGGAAGGAACCACTGCCTGAAGAACCTTTCTCCCAAAAACAGCCTCAGAAGAAGCAAAAGTATCAAATTTGTAAAATTTGGAAAAAGTGTGAAGCGAAGACCAAGTCGCGGCCTTGCAAATCTGTTCAACAGAGGCCTCATTTTTAAAGGCCCAGGTGGAAGCCACAGCTCTAGTAGAATGAGCTGTAATCCTTTCAGGGGGCTGCTGTCCAGCAGTCTCATAGGCTAGGCGTATTATGCTACGAAGCCAAAAGGAAAGAGAGGTTGCCGAAGCTTTTTGACCTCTCCTCTGTCCAGAGTAAACGACAAATAGGGTAGATGTTTGACGAAAATCTTTAGTAGCTTGTAAGTAAAACTTCAAGGCACGGACTACGTCCAGATTATGTAAAAGACATTCCTTCTTTGAAGAAGGATTAGGACACAATGATGGAACAACAATCTCTTGATTGATATTCTTGTTAGAAACCACCTTAGGTAAAAACCCAGGTTTGGTACGCAGGACTACCTTATCTGCATGAAAAATCAGATAAGGAGAATCACATTGTAAGGCAGATAGCTCAGAGACTCTCCGAGCCGAGGAAATAGCCATCAAAAACAGAACTTTCCAAGATAAAAGTTTAATATCAATGGAATGAAGGGGTTCAAACGGAACTCCTTGAAGAACTTTAAGAACCAAGTTTAAGCTCCACGGGGGAGCAACAGGTTTAAACACAGGCTTAATTCTAACCAAAGCCTGGCAAAATGCCTGGACGTCTGGAACCTCTGCCAGACGCTTGTGCAAAAGAATAGACAGAGCAGAAATCTGTCCCTTTAAGGAACTAGCTGATAATCCTTTGTCCAAGCCCTCTTGGAGAAAAGACAATAGAATCCTAACCTTACTCCATGAGTAATTCTTGGATTCACACCAATAAAAATATTTACTCCATATCTTGTGGTAGATTTTCCTGGTAACAGGCTTTCGTGCCTGTATTAAAGTATCAATGACTGACTCGGAGAAGCCACGCTTTGATAGAATCAAGCGTTCAAACTCCATGCAGTCAGTCTCAGAGAAATTAGATTTGGATGATTGAAAGGACCTTGTATCAGAAGGTCCTGTCTTAGAGGCAGAGTCCATGGTGGAAAGGATGACATGTCCACTAGGTCTGCATACCAAGTCCTGCGTGGCCACGCAGGTGCTATCAGAATCACCGATGCTCTCTCCTGTTTGATTTTGGCAATCAGTCTAGGGAGCAGAGGAAACGGTGGAAACACATAAGCCAGGTTGAAGAACCAAGGCGCTGCTAGAGCATCTATCAGCGTCGCTTCTGGGTCCCTGGACCTGGATCCGTAACAAGGAAGCTTGGCATTCTGGCGAGACGCCATGAGATCCAACTCTGGTTTGCCCCAACGATGAATCAACTGAGCAAACACCTCCGGATGGAGTTCCCACTCCCCCGGATGGAAAGTCTGACGACTTAGAAAATCCGCCTCCCAGTTCTCCACGCCTGGGATATGGATTGCTGACAGGTGGCAAGAGTGGTACTCTGCCCAGCGAATTATTTTTGAGACTTCTAACATCGCTAGGGAACTCCTGGTTCCCCCTTGATGGTTGATGTAAGCCACAGTCGTGATGTTGTCCGACTGATATCTGATGAACCTCAGTGTTGCTAACTGAGGCCAAGCCAGAAGAGCATTGAATATCGCTCTTAACTCCAGAATATTTATTGGAAGGAGTTTCTCCTCCTGAGTCCACGATCCCTGTGCCTTCAGGGAGTTCCAGACTGCACCCCAACCTAGAAGGCTGGCATCTGTTGTTACAATTGTCCAATCTGGCCTGCGAAAGGTCATACCCTTGGACAGGTGTACCCGAGACAACCACCAGAGAAGAGAATCTCTGGTCTCTTGATCCAGATTTAGCAGAGGGGACAAATCTGTGTAATCCCCATTCCACTGACTCAGCATGCATAATTGCAGCGGTGTGAGATGAAGGCGCGCAAATGGCACTATGTCCATTGCCGCTACCATTAAGCCGATTACCTCCATACACTGAGCTACCGAAGGGCGCGGAATGGAGTGAAGAACACAGCAAGCATTTAGAAGTTTTGATAACCTGGACTCCGTCAGGTAAGTTTTCATTTCTACAGAATCTATAAGAGTCCCTAAGAAGGAGACTCTTGTGAGTGGGGATAGAGAACTCTTTTCCTCGTTCACTTTCCACCCGTGCGACCTCAGAAATGCCAGAACTATCTCTGTATGAGACTTGGCAACTTGAAAGCTTGACGCCTGTATCAGGATGTCGTCTAGATACGGAGCCACTGCTATGCCTCGCGGTCTTAGAACCGCCAGAAGTGAGCCCAGAACCTTTGTAAAGAATCTCGGGGCTGTAGTCAACCCGAAGGGAAGAGCTACAAATTGGTAATGCCTGTCTAGAAAGGCAAACCTTAGAAACCGATGATGATCTTTGTGAATCGGTATGTGAAGGTAGGCATCCTTTAAGTCCACTGTGGTCATGTACTGACCTTCTTGGATCATGGGTAAGATGGTCCGAATAGTTTCCATTTTGAAAGATGGAACTCTGAGGAATTTGTTTAAGATCTTTAGATCCAAAATTGGTCTGAAGGTTCCCTCTTTTTTGGGAACCACAAACAGATTTGAATAAAAACCCTGTCCTTGTTCCGTCCGCGGAACTGGATGGATCACTCCCATAACTAGGAGGTCTTGCACACAGCGTAGGAATGCCTCTTTCTTTATCTGATTTGCAGATAGCCTTGAAAGATGAAATCTCCCTTGTGGAGGGGAAGCTTTGAAGTCCAGAAGATATCCCTGAGATATGATCTGCAACGCCCAGGGATCCTGAACATCTCTTGCCCACGCCTGGGCGAAGAGAGAAAGTCTGCCCCCTACTAGATCCGTCGCCGGATAGGGGGCCGTTCTTTCATGCTGTCTGAGAGGCAGCAGCAGGCTTTCTGGCCTGCTTGCCTTTGTTCCAGGACTGGTTAGGTTTCCAGGCCTGCTTAGATTGAGCAAAAGTTCCCTCTTGTTTTGAAGCGGAGGAAGTTGATGCTGCACCTGCCTTGAAATTTCGAAAGGCACGAAAATTAGACTGTTTGGCCTTTGCTTTGGCCCTGTCCTGAGGAAGGGTGTGACCCTTACCTCCAGTAATGTCAGCAATAATTTCCTTCAAACCAGGCCCGAATAAGGTCTGCTCCTTGAAAGGAATGTTGAGTAATTTAGACTTCGAAGTCACGTCAGCTGACCAGGATTTAAGCCATAGCGCCCTACGCGCTTGGATGGCGAATCCGGAATTCTTAGCTGTTAGTTTAGTCAAATGAACAATGGCATCAGAAACAAATGAGTTAGCTAGCTTAAGTGTTCTAAGCTTGTCAATAATTTCAGTCAATGGAGCTGTATGGATGGCCTCTTCCAGGGCCTCAAACCAGAATGCCGCCGCGGCCGTGACAGGCGCAATGCATGCAAGGGGCTGTAAAATAAAACCTTGTTGAATAAACATTTTCTTAAGGTAACCCTCCAATTTTTTATCCATTGGATCTGAAAAAGCACAACTGTCCTCAACCGGGATAGTAGTACGCTTTGCTAAAGTAGAAACTGCTCCCTCCACCTTAGGGACCGTCTGCCATAAGTCCCGTGTAGTGGCGTCTATTGGAAACATTTTTCTAAATATAGGAGGTGGGGAAAAAGGCACACCCGGTCTATCCCACTCCTTGCTAATGATTTCTGTAAGCCTTTTAGGTATAGGAAAAACATCAGTACACACCGGTACCGCATAGTATTTATCCAGCCTACACAATTTCTCTGGTACTGCAACTGTGTTACAGTCATTCAGAGCAGCTAATACCTCCCCAAGCAACATACGGAGGTTCTCAAGCTTAAATTTAAAATTAGAAATCTCTGAATCAGGTTTCCCCGAATCAGAGATGTCACCCACAGACTGAAGCTCTCCGTCCTCATGATCTGCATATTGTGACGCAGTATCAGACATGGCCCTTACAGCATCTGCGTGCTCTGTATTTCTCCTAACCCCAGAGCAATCGCGCTTGCCTCTTAATTCAGGCAACCTGGATAATACCTCTGACAGGGTATTATTCATGATTGCAGCCATGTCCTGCAAGGTAATCGCTATGGGCGTCCCTGATGTAATTGGCGCCATATTAGCATGCATCCCCTGAGCGGGAGGCGAAGGGTCTGACACGTGGGGAGAGTTAGTCGGCATAACTTCCCCCTCGTCAGAATCTTCTGGTGATATTTCTTTTATAGTTAAAGACTGATCTTTACTGTTTAAGGTGAAATCAATACATTTAGTACACATTCTCCTATGGGGCTCCACCATGGCTTTCAAACATAATGAACAAGTAGTTTCCTCTGTGTCAGACATGTTTAAACAGACTAGTAATGAGACTAGCAAGCTTGGAAAACACTTTAAACAAGTTTACAAGCAATATAAAAAACGTTACTGCACCTTTAAGAAACACAAATTTTGTCAAAATTTGAAATAACAGTGAAAAAAGGCAGTTACACTAACGAAATTTTTACAGTGTATGTAACAAGATAGCAGAGCATTGCACCCACTTGCAAATGGATGATTAACCCCTTAATACCCAAAACAGAATAATAAAAGACAAAAACTTTTTTTTTTTTTTTTTAAACAGTCACAACAACTGCCACATCTCTACTGTGGCTTTTTACCTCCCTCAAAAACGACTTTGAAGCCTTTTGAGCCCTCCAGAGGTGTCCTGGATCATGCAGGAAGAAGCTGGATGTCTGTGTCTGTAATTTTTGCTGTGCAAAAAAACGGCAAAATAGGCCCCTCCCACTCATATTACAACAGTGGAAAGCCTAAGGAAACTGTTTCTAGGCAAAATTCAAGCCAGCCATGTGGAAAAAAACTAAGCCCCAATAAGTTTTATCAACAAATACATATAAAAACGATTAAACATGCCAGCAAACGTTTTATATTACATTTTTATAAGAGTATGCATCTCTATTAATAAGCCTGATACCAGTAGCTCTCACTGCATTTAAGGCTTTACTTACATTAGTTCGGTATCAGCAGCATTTTCTAGCAAATTCCATCCCTAGAAAAATATTAACTGCACATACCTTATTACAGGAAAACCTGCACGCCATTCCCTCTCTGAAGTTACCTCACTCCTCAGAATATGTGAGAACAGCCATGGATCTCAGTTACTTTTGCTAAGATCATAGAAAACGCAGGCAGATTCTTCTTCTAAATACTGCCTGAGATAAACAGTACACTCCGGCACCATTTAAAAATAACAAACTTTTGATTGAAACATAAAACACCACACTCCTCTTACGACCTCCATCTTGGTTGAGGCTTGCAAGAGAATGACTGGGTATGACAGTTAGGGGAGGAGCTATATAGCAGCTCTGCTGTGGGTGATCCTCTTGCAACTTCCTGTTGGGAAGGAGAATATCCCATAAGTAATGGATGATCCGTGGACTGGATACACTTAACAAGAGAAATATATATTTTTAATAATAGTTGTTCTGGCCTCATGGCCCCCCTGGCCCATTGGGCCCCGGACAGGAGTCACCCCTGTCACCCCCTGATGGCGGCCCTGAGTATAGTTATGCATTGGGATTTATGTAAGGTTTAGGAAGGATGGGGGGGGGATTTATGAATAGCAACACTGATTCTAACTCCTATAGAGGTACTAATAAATAAAAGTGGTTATCACTGTGGTGAGTGAGTACACAGGAAAGCAGCCATTAAATAAACCAGTATTCCTGCTAATGGGAATTTAGCTGTGCATAGTTCCAGTATGTGAAGGGCTGCACCCAGATTAAGTTAATTATCAACACCGCAACACTATAATCTCATATGCGGTCTAAGTATGGAAGCAGTGTGTCAAAGTTAGCCACATAACACTGATCAGTGTTGCTGATTATTATGTAAATGCTTCTCTGGGATTTACAAGCCATCTGGGACATATACCGCTTTGGCATTGCTTTTTGGTAATTAGAAGGCCGCTAATAGCAGCTGCACACCACACTTGTATTATGTCCAGCAGTGAAGGTGTTAATTAGGTAGCTTGTAGGGTTAATTTTAGTGTAGAGATTAGCCTCCCACCTGACACATCCCAACCCCTGATCCCTCCCTGATCCCTCTCAAACAGCTCTCTTCCCTTCCCCACCACACAAAGGTCACCCCATCTTAAGTACTGGCAGAAAGTCTGCCAGTATGAAAATAAACATTTTTGTTTGTTTTGTTTTTAAATATATTTTCTGCAGTGTTGGATCCCCCCTTACCCCCCAACCTCCCTGACCCCCCCCCCCCCACCACAAACAGCTCTCTAACCCTCCCCCTCTACCTATTTGCCACCATCTTAGGTACTGGCAGCTGTCTGCCAGTACCCAGCTTGCTGCAAATTATGCAAATTTTATTAATAAAAATTTTTAAAAAAAATCTTATGCCTTATAAGACCATAAAATCATGTCCTAAAAATTATCATCAAGATGATTATATTAATAATGTTGTCATGCAGGGATTGAGCTAGCATGATGGGGTTAAGCAAACAAGGTAAACATTCCATATAAGGAATATCTCTCTTATTTGCATAACAAAATACAGTCTGCTAAATTCACTAAGTGGTGTTTCTCCAACTTTATTGGCCTCACCAAATTCTACAGCTTCACCAGTTCCCATATTTATTTACCAAGAAAAGTGGTTCTTACCAAGACCTCCTGCTACCACCACTCTCCCATTTATTAAGCCTGCAACAAAGTCAGCTCTTCTCTTCCGTAGAAAACAGGAACGCTCAGTCTTCATCCAGCCCCCTGCAATAAAAAAAGAAATACAACATATTGCCATATACAACAAGAATACATCTCTGTTACTGCATCTATTTGCTACAGTATACTGATTCCACACAAAAAAACACTTTGAGCTTAGAATGTGCTTTGGTCTGTTATATGATTAATTAAATTCCACGACTAGATGAACTCCTTCCATATCTATAGTAGGAATATTTGATGGATTTTCTTCCCTGTACAATAAATATACTGCCATTAGAAGAGCTATTAAATAGGTTTTCACATGTTTTTGAATTCAAAGCCATTCCAGTCCATCAAAAAAACATATTTTATAATAGTTTCTTATGAATTTGAACCAATGTAACCCAAATACTTTGCATTGAGATTCCTCATTTTGTGTGATTTGTGATAAGTTAAGGTTTCAACAAGCACATTATTTCCCGGTTTTATTAAAATATTAATGCAGTGCTTAAATCATGCTTTTAAACTGTAAAATATGATCATAAATAAAATATCATCTAAACATGAATTCATGATTTTTCTAGTTCAGTGTTTACGGTCTTATCTTCAACAACACTGTGTATCCTGGCCTGTCAACATATTGCCTGGGCCCCCTGTCCTCTCAGCAGTAAGCCTATGTTTCCTGGTCCCTACAAGCCACTCATCTTCAACTATGTCTACTACTCATTCACAAGCCCATTCACTGACCACTCATTCAGAAGCTTGTGCACTTGGTATTAATCGAGAAGCCTGTTTGCTGACAATTCATCCCAAATCTTTTCAGTGGCCACTTATCCAGAAGCCTGTTCACTGGTCACTAATCTAGCATCCTATTAGCTGGCCATTTACCCAGATGCCTGTTCAATAGCCACTCACTCAGAACCTTGCTATTTGACAACTAATCCAGAAGCCTTTTTTTTTTTACTACTATTCATTCAGAATCCTTTTCTCTGGCCACTCATTCAGAAGCCTGTTTAGCCACTCATCCAGAAGCATGTCTTGATAAAGCCTATTGGGCGAAACACTTTGACCAGGACTTACTGTTATTTCCAGTTCAACTACTTGGCTTTTTATTAAAGCTTTCCATTCCGGATGGAAAAAACTGGAATATACTCTCCCTGAGGAGCCCAAGAGATTGGACAGAGGGAGGTGTTGGAGATCCTATTTAAGCTATTTGGATCACACATTGCATCATTTGACATTAGTGTTTTTTGGCTAAAATGTGACCTCTAAAGCACAGAGAGGAGTCAGGTGACTTCACATCCGGGACCGGAGTCTCTTACCCATGCTGCAAACGCAGATTGGATGTGCCCACAGATGATATAGGGGTATAGAGGTTCACAAAGCAACCAGATCATCAGGAATATTCAAGGTAACCTCTTAGCCCCACTGTTTTGCTCTATCCCTCTGGACGTGGTCAGATCCGCAAAGGGGATATCTGAACTGGAACTCCCATAGGCATCATTCACTTTAGGTATTCCAAGGAACTTACTCTGATATCCCTCTGGACGTGGTCAGAGCCGCCAATATTGCTTTTAAGATTCCTGTCACTACTTAGACGATCGAGGCTTATTACATTGATTGCCATATAGCCATGTTTGTTTTTACCTGCACTCATGATGAATATTTAATTGTTCAATTATATTTTTAATCATATTGCTATACTTGCTTATCATTGGGAGACGTCCCTATATATACTGTTTATCTATCAGTGTCATCATATCGATTGTGCAATTTATTGTTTTGTTTTAAACCATTTATTACATTTTTGGATTATATAAACACTTCACATATAGATATATATTTCCATCTAAAGGGGAGGAGAGTCCACGGCTTCATTCATTACTTGTGGGAAATAAGAACCTGGCCACCAGGAGGAGGCAAAGACACCCCAGCCAAAGGCTTAAATACATCCCTCACTTCCCTTATCCCCCAGTCATTCTTTGCCTTTCGCCACAGGAGGTTAGTAGAGAAGTGCCAGAAGATTCGGAGTAGTCTCTTATGGATGGTAGTACCCTTCGGAACAGGACTGGAGTTTTAAGTAGTCCTGTCAGCCTCTCAGTGAGAGCTTGGGTGAAAGTTAGAGTCCGGAGATGCAGGGAGAGTCTTTCTACGAAACCATCCGGACTCATTTTAACAGCTCTATAAGCAATCAGCATTGACGAGTTTCACTGCCTGCTTCCTACACTCAAGTCCATGTTAGGAGGGATGCTACAACACTGTCACACTTGAGAGGCTGTGTTCCTGTTCCACGGCGAAGATTCTGGTAAGATTGTTTAGTTTTTATACACATAATGAGAATGCAGAAGACAGGGTCACAGTGTGATGCCTTTTATCTTTATAGAATCAAGGGTTAACATCCCTAGTAAGGGGATTATTGAACAGGGGGGGGGGGGGTTATACATAATATTGTTTATTGTGTCATTGCTGCGATATGTGTGAGATGAGGCTCTGGCAATGTGTGAACTTTAGTTTCCTTCCGGGAGTATTTGCGTGGCTGTTTTGGCGCGTTTTCTCCCTAGTGCAGGGGCGGTCCTGTGAAGCATTCCTTCTGACCGGGTGTGGCCTAATCTACTTGCTTGACTGGCGGTGCGGGAGACGTAACGGTTTCTGTGGTCCGGGTCCTAGGAGGTGGTGAGTGCCCCGACCATTGGAGGTTATAAAGGTGCCATTGTTTATATTTTATAACTAGTCTGTAATAAAGCTGCAAGCTATGGAGGACTCTGACGCGATAGATCACTCGAGGGCCACTATTCCAGATACCTGTTCTCTGGCCACTCATAAAGAAACCTCTTCACTGGACACTCATCCAGAAGCCTGTTCACTGAGCACTAATCCAGAAGCCTAATCACTTGCTGCTTACCGAGATACCTGTTCACTGACCACTGATCCAGAAGCTTGTTCACTGATCACTCATCGAAAAGCCTTTAAGCCTTTTCACTGACCACTCATCCAGACGGGTGTTTACTAGTAAACTAACTGAGATATGCCTGTTCACTGCCCACTCATCCAAAAGCCTCTTTACTAACCCACTCACCCAAAACCCTGTTTATTCGCCAATCAACCAGAAACATGTTCACTGGCAACTTATCCAGAAACCTGTTAACCTGCAACTTTGTTTGCTAAACGTATAGCTAACAAATATTAGCAAAACTATTCCTCAAGGTATACTATGGTTATCTTCCAGCATCACTTTATATTAATATCCTTGAAATCAAATGTATTTCAAATGTATTTCATATGCAGATGTCAGTTTTTTTTTGTTATTATTGAGCAGAAGCTCTAATAAAGTATACAATTTCATTTTATCCCTTTGCTTTTGGCCTTCAGTTCCGACCAAAGGCGACAGGATATTGTAGTCAGTTTGTTTTATTTCATCAATGGAGAGTATTTTAAAAAGAATGTTAAAACTGTTGTTCGCAAATTGCTTACATTTTTTTAAACATTGCTCATTCATATTTGATGCAAATAGTTCAGTTTCAGATGAGTTGGAACGCCATTAAAGAAAGAAGACCAAAACACGTGAGCTGAGATTTTCTCAGCAGACTCTTAGATTGAAATCGAGAATCTTGTTTGATATTTTTGTTCTATTTGATGAGGCTTCCCTTCTTGTTTCTCAACAAAGAATGTCATAATGTATAATAAAGACAAAGTGATCCCTAATGCCTGTCTAATCAAGCCTGGCAGACTGAGCTCATCAGTGCCGATTGATTTACAAGACAAAGGGTTATGAAACTACACCCAGTCCATTTTGTACGGATGCTGCTAAAGTTATTAGCCAGATTACAATGAGAAAAGAACAAAATGTAACATAATACAGCAAAAGCGCAATTAAAACTTAAATATAGGTTATGTTACTATTGCTTTTTTGGTCCAGGTATACGCATCTTAAGGAGACATTCCAGCCAAAATGTTTCAAGTTAAAGCCATCACTGTTTTCAGTGGGAGCTTTTTCTGTGTATGTGCATGTGCAACATATCCATATATGCTCCATGCACCAGCATTTTAAACAGTATGTCTGCTTGGAGAACGAGTGGTGTATTGTACAGGTGACAGAAAATTATATATAGTCTTGAAAAAGGCCCTACACCTTTGGGCCGTAACACGTCAACATTTGTGAAAGACATATGTGGCTTGAATTACCCCACTGCCGTTGATACCATAGGCTTTCTTGTAAGCCTGGTTTTCTATTGTGGAATACACTAATATTTAAACACTCTACACAATTGTATGTTTCTTTTTTTCACAGGGATACTTCTCTTGGAGAAATTGGATCATTCAACACTGAATATATGTTTACTATTTTTTTTCATATGATATTACTTAACACATTGGGATACATACTAATTTTGTATATCAATTATTATTTTTTTGGACCTCCATTTGGGTTACCTCTCACATCAGTTTTTGGAGACCATATTTTTGGGACTGGGGCTTATTCTTACAGATATACACTTTTTTAACCAATACATGTTGGACCTTAAAAATTTGTACAGGTGGCCCTCGTTTTACAACGGTTCAATTTACACCGTTTCAGAATAACAACCTTTTTTTCCAGTCATGTGACTGCTATTGAAAAGCATTAAGAAGCAGTGGATTTATTAAAATAGCCAGTAGGTGGAGCTGTCCGCTTGTGTTGCAACAAAGCCAAGCAAGCTGAAATTAATCAGTTTAACCAGACCTGAGCTATCTAGCAGATTTCAAAGGAACATGTCTATAAATCAGTCCAGATTGGAATGCATTGAAAGAACTGTTTGCAGAAAAATGCAAGTGAAGTCTGTGTTGTGTGATTATTTTATTAGTTTTATAATGCTGTTTAGCAAATGGTTTTGTTCATTTAACTTAGTTTAATTATATATTCTGTGTTGTGTGATTATTTTATTAGGTTTATAATGCTTTTTAGCATTTAAAGTCTTCATTTCAAAGCTTTAAAAATAATGTATTAGGTGTTACTTATGACAATTTTGAGAGGGGCCTGGAACCTATCTCCCTCACTTCCCATTGACTTACATTATAAACTGGGTTTCAATTTACAACGGTTTCGATTTACAACCATTCCTTCTGGAACCTAACCCCGGCGTAATAAATGCTGTCAGAACATTTATTTTATTTAAAGATATTTTATGATTAGTGTCCAAAGGGCCTTGACATCCTTTGTTAAAAATAGATCCACAGGGACACTCACTTGAAAGATGAAGATTGCTGCTCTCAAATAAGGAGACTCAAGATTGTCTTTGTATCGTTGGGGCAACTTAGGGCATATACCTCTCCCATCAGACACTGCACTGGTGCTTAATTGGGGCAGTAGGTCACTATTACCAAGATGATCACGATAAAATGATTGGGGAGTGTGACTCATTTAAAAGAGGATTCCTTCACATGAGGGGGTCACATACCTCCCTAGATAAATCAGAGGGAGAAATACGTACTCTATAATAATGATCATAATCTTAAACCATTTCAAATGAGGAGTCAGTTGTCTCTCTAGTATAGTGAGGAGAAAGGGATTCTGTTAGAGCCCCCTCCCCCTTTAAGGTAAGTGCAGTTGCAGGTTACTGCATTTCTATGGCTGTCACCTGCATCTTACAGCGTCATGAGACTCTCTCATTTGAACTCCTTCAAACAAGGGGTCTCTTGAGTTTTAAAGGCCTCCACAATTTAAATAACAGCTGCAGGGACTTCTTTGCATGGGGATATCATGAGCAATTCCCACTGCAGCAGACAATAGGGAAGAAGACTGCAGAATCCGTTCCTGGATGTAATGTGCGGGGCTCTAGGATCCTTTGCATGGGGATATCATGAGCAATTCCCACTGCAGCAGACAATAGGGAAGAAGACTGCAGAATCCGTTCCTGGATGTAATGTGCGGGGCTCTAGGATCCTTATCAGAAGGGGCACTTTAACCTTAGTGAAGAGGGCAACAAAGCATTTCTTGCTATACAGCACTAACTTAATTAACAATAAAAGCTACCTGCACTCTAAAGCTCCATCTACAGGCTGCTTGTATAACACTGCCAAACACGTCCTATAGCTCTCAAAATATGTGCATGCCTCTTAGTATGGTTTCATTGAAGGGGCTATGGTTCAACAAAAGATACCAAGAGAACCAAGTAACTTTGATAACAGAAGTAAATAATTTACTTATTATTATTTTTTTAAATTGTATGCTCTTTGTGAAACTTGAAAATTGAATTTTGACCTCCATATCCCTTTAATCTATTGTATCTACTTTGCATATATAAAAAACATAATTTATGCTTCCCTGATACATTTTTTTCTTTTCCGGATATGGTGAGTCCACGGAAACATCAATTACTAGTGGGAATATCACTCCTGGCCAGCAGGAGGAGGCAAAGAGCACCACAGCAAAGCTGCTATATATGTCACTTCCCTTACCCATAACCTCCAGTCATGCAGCCGAAGGGAAAATGGAAAAAGAAGATAACACAAAGGTGTAGAGGTGCCTGAGGTTTTAGTTAAAAATAACGGTCTTAAAATAAAGGGTGGGCCGTGGACTAACCATATCCGGAAATAAATAAATTTATCAGGTAAGCATAAATTATGTTTTCTTTCCTAAGATATGGTGAGTTCACGGAAACATCAATTACTAGTGGGAACCAATAACCAAGCTAGAGGACACAGATGATTAGGGAGGGACAAGACAGGTAACCTAAACAGAAGGCACCACTGCACAAATAACCTTTCTCCCAAAAGAAGCCTCAGCCAAGACAAAAATATCAAATTTGGAAAAAGTATCCAAGTTGCAGCCTTGCAAATCTGTTCTACATAAACTTCCTTCTTGAATGCCCAAGAAGAAGGGGCAGCCCTAGTGAAATGAGCTGAAATTCTCTCAGGAGGCTGCTGTCCAGCAGTCTCATAAACCAAACGCATTATACTACTCAACCAAAGAGAAAGAGAAGTAGCTGAAGCTTTCTGACCTTTATGTTTCCCAGAGAAACAAACAGCAAACTGGCGACAATCCTTAGTCGCCTGTAGATAGAAAATAAAAGCACGCACAACATCAAAGTTGTGCAACAAACGTTCCTTATGAGAAGAAAGATAAGGACACAGAGAAGGAACAACAATTTTCTGATTAATATATCTATCCGAAACCACTTAGGAAGAAAACCTAACTAGTACGAATAACCGCCTTAACTGCATGAAAGATAAGATAAGGCGAATCACACTGCAAAACTGAGAGCTCCGAGACTCTCTAAGCAGAAAATATAGCAATGAGAAACAAAACCTTCCAAGATAAGACTTAATATCTATGGAAAGTAAAGGCTCAAACAGAGCCTACTGCAAAACTTTAAGAACAATGGTAAAACCCTAAGGGGGAGCAACCGACTTAAACACAGGCCTGATGTAGACCAGTGCCTGACAAAAAGATTGCACATCTGGCACGTCCACCAGATGCTTATGTAGCAAAAAAGACAAAGCAGAAAACTGACCCTTTAGGGTACTGACTGACAAACCCTTCTCCAGACCACCGTGGAGAAAGGATAAAAAATTCAGAAAAACAGAATTTATGCTTACCTGATAAATTACTTTCTCCAACGGTGTGTCCGGTCCACGGCGTCATCCTTACTTGTGGGATATTCTCTTCCCCAACAGGAAATGGCAAAGAGCCCAGCAAAGCTGGTCACATGATCCCTCCTAGGCTCCGCCTTCCCCAGTCATTCGACCGACGTAAAGGAGGAATATGCATAGGAGAAATCATATGATACCGTGGTGACTGTAGTTAGAGAAAATAATTCCTCAGACCTGATTAAAAAACCAGGGCGGGCCGTGGACCGGACACACCGTTGGAGAAAGTAATTTATCAGGTAAGCATAAATTCTGTTTTCTCCAACATAGGTGTGTCCGGTCCACGGCGTCATCCTTACTTGTGGGAACCAATACCAAAGCTTTAGGACACGGATGATGGGAGGGAGCAAATCAGGTCACCTAGATGGAAGGCACCGCGGCTTGCAAAACTTTTCTCTCAAAAATAGCCTCAGAAGAAGCAAAAGTATCAAATTTGTAAAATTTGGTAAAAGTGTGCAGTGAAGACCAAGTCGCTGCCTTACATATCTGATCAACAGAAGCCTCGTTCTTGAAGGCCCATGTAGAAGCCACGGCCCTAGTGGAGTGAGCTGTGATTCTTTCAGGAGGCTGCCGTCCGGCAGTCTCATAAGCCAATCGGATGATGCTTTTAAGCCAAAAAGAGAGAGAGGTAGAAGTTGCTTTTTGACCTCTCCTTTTACCAGAATAAACAACAAACAAGGCTTAGAAGTTTTGATTTTCTGGCCTCTGTCAGAAAAATCCTCATTTCTAAGGAGTCTATTATTGTTCCCAAGAAGGGAACTCTTGTTGACGGGGATAGAGAACTTTTTTCTACGTTCACTTTCCACCCGTGAGATCTGAGAAAGGCCAGGACAATGTCCGTATGAGCCTTTGCTTGTGGCAGAGATGACGCTTGAATCAGTATGTCGTCCAAGTAAGGTACTACTGCAATGCCCCTTGTTCTTAGCACCGCTAGAAGGGACCCAAGTACCTTTGTGAAAATTCTTGGAGCAGTGGCTAATCCGAATGGAAGTGCCACAAACTGGTAATGCTTGTCCAGAAAGGCGAACCTTAGGAACCGATGATGTTCCTTGTGGATAGGAATATGTAGATACGCATCCTTTAAATCCACCGTGGTCATGAATTGACCTTCCTGGATGGTAGGAAGAATTGTCCGAATGGTTTCCATTTTGAACGATGGAACCCTGAGAAATTTGTTTAGGATCTTGAGATCTAAGATTGGTCTGAATGTTCCCTCTTTTTTGGGAACTATGAACAGATTGGAGTAGAATCCCATCCCTTGTTCTCCTAATGGAACAGGATGAATCACTCCCATTTTTAACAGGTCTTCTACACAATGTAAGAATGCCTGTCTTTTTATGTGGTCTGAAGACAATTGAGACCTGTGGAACCTTCCCCTTGGGGGTAGCTCCTTGAATTCCAGAAGATAACCTTGGGAGACTATTTCTAGCGCCCAAGGATCCAGAACATCTCTTGCCCAAGCCTGAGCGAAGAGAGAAAGTCTGCCCCCCACCAGATCCAGTCCCGGATCGGGGGCCAACATCTCATGCTGTCTTGGTAGCAGTGGCAGGTTTCTTGGCCTGCTTACCTTTGTTCCAGCCTTGCATTGGCCTCCAGGCTGGCTTGGTTTGAGAAGTATTACCCTCTTGCTTAGAGGATGTAGAACTTGAGGCTGGTCCGTTTCTGCGAAAGGGACGAAAATTTGGTTTATTTTTAGCCTTAAAAGACCTATCCTGAGGAAGGGCGTGGCCCTTTCCCCCAGTGATATCTGAAATAATCTCTTTCAAGTCAGGGCCAAACAGCGTTTTCCCCTTGAAAGGTATGTTAAGCAATTTGTTCTTGGAGGACGCATCCGCTGACCAAGACTTTAACCAAAGCGCTCTGCGCGCCACAATAGCAAACCCTGAATTTTTCGCCGCTAATCTAGCTAATTGCAAAGTGGCGTCTAAAGTAAAAGAGTTAGCCAATTTAAGAGCGTGAACTCTGTCCATAATCTCCTCATAAGAAGATTCTTTATCGAGCGACTTTTCTAGTTCATCGAACCAGAAACACGCTGCTGTAGTGACAGGAACAATGCATGAAATTGGTTGTAGAAGGTAACCTTGCTGAACAAACATCTTTTTAAGCAAACCCTCTAATTTTTTATCCATAGGATCTTTGAAAGCACAACTATCTTCTATAGGGATAGTAGTGCGTTTGTTTAGAGTAGAAACCGCCCCCTCGACCTTGGGGACTGTCTGCCATAAGTCCTTTCTGGGGTCGACCATAGGAAACAATTTCTTAAATATAGGGGGAGGGACAAAAGGTATGCCGGGCCTTTCCCATTCTTTGTTTACAATATCCGCCACCCGCTTGGGTATAGGAAAAGCTTCGGGGGGCACCGGGACCTCTAGGAACTTGTCCATCTTACATAATTTCTCTGGAATGACCAAATTGTCACAATCATCCAGAGTAGACAACACCTCCTTAAGCAGAGCGCGGAGATGTTCCAATTTAAATTTGAATGTAATAACATCAGGTTCAGCTTGTTGAGAACTTTTCCCTGAATCTGAAATTTCTCCCTCAGACAAAACCTCCCTGGCCCCTTCAGACTGGTGTAGGGGCATGTCAGAACCATTATCATCAGCGTCCTCATGCTCTTCAGTATTTTCTAAAACAGAGCAGTCGCGCTTTCGCTGATAAATGGGCATTTTGGCTAAAATGTTTTTGATAGAATTATCCATTACAGCCGTTAATTGTTGCATAGTAAGGAGTATTGGCGCACTAGATGTACTAGGGGCCTCCTGTGTGGGCAAGACTGGCGTAGACGAAGGAGGGGATGATGCAGTACCATGCTTACTCCCCTCACTTGAGGAATCATCTTGGGCATCATTTTCTCTAAATTGTTTGTCACAAACATCACATCTATGTAAATGAGAAGGAACCTTGGCTTCCTCACATACAGAACATAGTCTATCTGATAGTTCAGACATGTTAAACAGGCATAAACTTGATAACAAAGTACAAAAACCGTTACTGTCACTTTAAATTTTAAACTGAACACACTTTATTACTGAATATGTGAAAAAGTATTAAGGAATTGTTCAAAATTCACCAAAATTTCACCACAGTGTCTTAAAGCCTTAAAAGTATTGCACACCAAATTTGAAAGCTTTAACTCTTAAAATAACGGAACCGGAGCCGTTTTTATAGTTAACCCCTATACAGTCCCTGGTATCTGCTTTGCTGAGACCCAACCAAGCCCAGAGGGGAATACGATACCAAATGACGCCTTCAGTAAGCTTTTTCTGTGTATCTGAGCTCCTCACACATGCATCTGCATGCCTTGCTTCCCAAAAACAACTGCGCATTAGTGGCGCGAAAATGAGGCTCTGCCTATGATTAGAGAAGGCCCCCAGTGAAAAAGGTGTCCAATACAGTGCCTGCCGTTTTTTTAACATAATTCCCAAGAATAAAATAACTCCTCAAAGCTATAAACTATTAAAAATGCTTATAAATTAATCGTTTTAGCCCAGAAAATGTCTACCAGTCTTTAAAGCCCTTGTGAAGCCCTTTATTCTTATTAATAAAAATGGCTTACCGGATCCCATAGGGAAAATGACAGCTTCCAGCATTACCAAGTCTTGTTAGAAATGTGTCATACTTCAAGCAGCAAAGTCTGCACACTGTTTCCCCCAACTGAAGTTACTTCATCTCAACAGTCCTGTGTGGAAACAGCCATCGATTTTAGTAACGGTTGCTAAAATCATCTTCCTCTTACAAACAGAAATCTTCATCCTTTTTTCTGTTTCAGAGTAAATAGTACATACCAGCACTATTTTAAAATAACAAACTCTTGATTGAAGAATAAAAACTACATTTAACACCAAAAAACTCTTAACCATCTCCGTGGAGATGTTGCCTGTGCAACGGCAAAGAGAATGACTGGGGAAGGCGGAGCCTAGGAGGGATCATGTGACCAGCTTTGCTGGGCTCTTTGCCATTTCCTGTTGGGGAAGAGAATATCCCACAAGTAAGGATGACGCCGTGGACCGGACACACCTATGTTGGAGAAACCCCCCGCTTAGAAAAAACTAAGCGTTCAATCTTCAAGCAGTCAGCTTCAGAGATTTAGATGACGGAAAAGACCAAGAATCAGAAGTCCTTCCTCAGAGGTAGTCTCCAAGGTGGAGAGACAACATATCCACTAGGTCTGCATACCAGATCCTGCGAGCCCACGCAGGGGCTAATAAAATCACTGCTGCTCTCACCTGAAAATACGAGTAATGACTCGTGGAAAGAGAACAAACAGAGGAAAAAGGTATGCAAGACTGAAAACCAAGAAAAACGTCAGAACATCTATCAGGACGGTTTGCGGATCACATGACCATAAACCGTACCTTCGAAACTTGGCGTTCTGTTGAAACGCCCACAGAAGCCAACTCCTGAAACCCCCCATGATAGGGTCTACCTAGAGAACACTTCCGGATAGAAATGCTCACTCCCCGGGATGAATTATCAGTCTGTTTAGAAGTCCGACTCCCAATTGTCCACCCCTGGAAAGTGGATGACCTACAGCAAATGTGAGCTTCCTCCCACTGAACAATCCAAGTCACCTCCTACATGGCTAAAGAACCCCTAGTTCCTCCCTAATGGTTGATATAAACCCTTGAGGCGATATTGTCCGACTGGACCAAGCTAGGGATGACTGATCTCAAGTCATCAGTGCATTGCGAATTGCTCTCAACTCCAAGATGTTTAAAGAGGAGAGCAGACACTTCCGAGTCCATAATCCTTAAACAAGACCCAGACAGCTTACCAGCCCAGCAGGTTGGCATCCGTGGTCACATCACCCAGGAATATCTCCAGAAGCACACTCCCGGAGATGGATACTCCTGAAAAAATACTACGAAAGAAAGTCTCTTGTCATCTGATCTAAATCTATCCTTTAAGATAGATCCAAAAGTTCTCCATGTCATAGAAAATAGAAAAAGGAATGATGTCCATGGAATACCATCAGACCAATTCCCTCCATACACAGGGTCACAGAAAAGTGAAGAAATATCAACTGCAGCTAAATCCAAACTCCCAACCTCCTGGTTGCAAGATGGCTAAGCTATCCACCGGCCACTAGAGCTTACTATTGGCTGGACAGAAGACTGCAGAGTGGGGAAAAGGAATAAATCCTTGATTTTCTGACCTCTGAAAGACATCTCCTAGATAAATAATCAAATAAGGTCCAAGCATACCGCACATGGTGTTTGCAGGTCGGTCTCCCATCCAGGTACTGACCAGACCTGACCCTGCATAACTTCAGAGATCAAACAAAATTTGGTGCATTCAGGGTATTGAGGCGGTAGTTCCAAATAAATTACCCTTGTGGATAGAACAAGGAAACTCTTCTCCAGATTAATTTCCCATCCCCGGAAAAGAAGATTGGATAAGATCTCTTAAAAGAGAGTTAGCTTGATGATACCTGAACTATATATTGTCCAGAAATCACATATATATTGTCCAATATCACAAAACCTAAAGGTCTGACTGGGATGGCGCAAACTAAGAAAACTAGAGAATATTCTGATTAAGGAAATAATAAATCTCTCAGGTCTAAGTTCGTTATGAACAGGTCCACTAGAACCAAAGGAGAAAGGATACTACTTTGAAGGACAAAATCTGAAATATGAGGTTAATACCTATATCCCATTCCCAAACTGGGACTGGAACTGTCACTCCCAGAGATGAAGACCCTGAATCCAGTTCAAGGAATGCCTCTCATCCTACTTGGATTGCAGATACTCTAGAAAGAGAAATCTGCCCCTGGGAGGAAAACTTAGATTGGACTCAAAAAGGCATGACCCAAACAAAGTCTCATCCTTAAAAAGAGACACTAGAAGCGTGTATTTGGAAAAAACAGAAATAATTGAATCTGCAACTGCAGAACTATAACGCCTAGGCTGTACCACTAAACCACAGGTAGGCTTCTCAGCTGACCACAGATTTAAGCCACAATGCCCGGTGGCTAGTACAGCAAGTCTAAAAAGACAAGACATTGCTCTAAATTAACAATTTTAACCTCCAGCTTCTTACCTATGTCAGAAAGAAAATTAGATTATCTCTGCAGAAATCTAAGTTCTCTGATTAAAAATAGAAAGTTCCCTTCTACTAAAGACACTGTGCATTTCAAGAGAGATAGCGACAGGAAATCCTAAAAAGGAATGTGAGACAGGGAGAAATATCCCCAGATTCTGTATAACAATCCTGTGAACATCTCGCAGCACGTCTAGAACCCTTCCAGAGAGGAAAGAAAAATATAGAACTGATAAAGTTCACAAAACTCAGAAGGAAAGACAACGATAGGGATCGGTGTCATCCAGTCAGCCAAGACCTCCTGACAATATAAGAGGCTTTGAAGCAAACAACTGAAGGATACCACTTCAGTAACAGATGAAGGAATTATACTCTACAGATCTGAGCTTGCAACTTCTGTAAGCAAATACACTCCTCCAGGAGATTGAGAGGAACCACAGGGCACTGCATGTGACGCCATACAGGCTTGGGACTTAAAAAGGAGAAAGCTGTGGCAGTGCCTTAACAGCAACATCCTTGGAGACATATAGTTCAAACCAATCTGTACATTTAATAGCATTTGCGAAATCAGAGGTACAGAAAAAATAAATGTTTAAACACACTTGCAATATCGCAAAACCTAAAGGTCTGACTTGGATGGCACAAACTAAGAAAACTAGAGAAGATTCTGATTAAGGAAATAATAAATCTCTCAGGTCTAAGTTCGTTATGAACAGGTCCACTAGAACCAAAGGAGAAAGGATACTACTTTGAAGGACAGAATCTGAAATATGAGGTTAATACCTATATCCCATTCCCAAACTGGGACTGGAACTGTCACTACCAGAGATGAAGACCCTGAATCCAGTTCAAGGAATGCCTCTCATCCTACTTGGATTGCAGATACTCTAGAAAGAGAAATCTGCCCCTGGGAGGAAAACTTAGATTGGACTCAAAAAGGCATGACCCAAACAAAGTCTCATCCTTAAAAAGAGACACTAGAAGCGTGTATTTGGAGAAAACAGAAATAATTGAATCTGCAACTGCAGAACTATAACGCTTAGGCTGTACCACTAAACCACAGGTAGGCTTCTCAGCTGACCACAGATTTCAGCCACAATGCCCGGTGGCTAGTACAGCAAGTCTAAAAAGACAAGCCATTGCTCTAAATTAACAATTTTAACCTCCAGCTTCTTACCTATGTCAGAAAGAAAACTAGATTATCTCTGCAGAAATCTAAGTTCTCTGATTAAACGTAGAAAGTTCCCTTCTACTAAAGACACTGTGCATTTCAAGAGAGATAGCGACAGGAAATCCTAAAAAGGACATGAGACAGGGAGAAATATCCCCAGATTCTCTATAACAATCCTGTGAACATCTCGCAGCACGTCTAGAACCCTTCCAGAGAGGAAAGAAAAATATAGAACTGATAAAGTTCACAAAACTCAGAAGGAAAGACAACAATAGCGATCGGTGTCATCCAGTCAGCCAAGACCTCCTGACAATATAAGAGGCTTTGAAGCAAACAACTGAAGGATACCACTTCAGTAACAGATGAAGGAATTATACTCTCCAGATCTGAGATTTCAGCCTCAGAAACTACCGGCGAATCCTCCTCACTAACTTGGAAGAAGACAAACCTGTGTAGCAGCATGTGGAGCAGAAACCCTCTTATCTGACACTTAAAATACCCTCTTGCCTTTTCCCTGAAGTAAAGGAAAACAGACCAAGCCACAGATACCGCAGAAGATACCTGAGATTGCAACTTCTGTAAGCAAATACACTCCTCCAGGAGATTGAGAGGAACCACAGGGTACTGCATGTGACGCCATACAGGCTTGGGACTTAAAAAGGAGAAAGCTGTGGCAGTGCCTTAAAGGGACAGTCTAGACCAAAATAAACTGTCATGATTCAGATAGAGCATGTAATTTTAAACAATTTTACAATTTACTTTTATCACCAATTTTGCTTTGCTCTCTTGGTATTCTTGGTTGAAAGCTTAACCTAGGAGGTTCATATGCTAATTTCTTAGACCTTGAAGGACACCTCTTTTCAGAATGCATTTTAACAGTTTTTCACCACTAGAGGGTGTCATGTATTTCATATAGATAACACTGTGCTCGTGCACGTGAAGTTATCTATGAGCAGGCACTGATTGGCTAAACTGCAAGTCTGTCAAAAGAACTGAAATAAAGGGGCAGTTTGCAGAGGCTTAGATACAAGATAATCACAGAGGTTAAAAGTATATTAATATAACTGTGTTGGTTATGCAAAACTGGGGAATGGGTAATAAAGGGATTATCTATCTTTTAAAACAATACAAATTCTGGTGTAGACTGTCCCTTTAACAGCAACATCCTTGGAGACATATAGTTCAAACCAATCTGTACATTTAATAGCATTTGCGAAATTAGAGGTACAGAAAAAATAAATGTTAAACCAATTATTAGTTAAGAAAGCCTTCCACACAACTTCAGCATCAGTAGAAGGAATTATACTGCCTGAATCCGAAATTTCACCCTCAGATGCACCCGAAAAATCTTCATCCTCAGACTTCTGAGAGGAAATACTTTGATTAGCCACTTCAGGATAAGAAACCTTACTTACTGTTTCTTTAAATGTCTTTTTGTGTTTTCCCTGCAACATGGGAAAAAGCAGACAGCGCCTCAGATACCGCAGAAGATACCTTGGCAGCAATATCTTACAAAATAACTCCAGACGGAGCATGAGAGGAAACGCAGGTCACTGCATGTGCAGATGAATAGGAATGGGACGCTTGAGGAGAAAGCTGCGGCACATCTGAAACAGGAGGCTCCTAAACAGCATCCGCCTTAGCTAATGGTGGCTCAGGGTCAAAAAGTCTATTTTTATAAGCTAAAGTTCTTTCAATACATGAAGAACAAAAAGGTACTGGGGGTTCCATCTGGGCATCAAAACATAAGCTACAAGTAACATTCTGCACAGCCTCCTGATCTATAATACAAAAAGAAGCAAATAAAAAAAAAAAAAATGTTCCCTTTAAGTATACCAAATCAAGAAAACATACCAAAGGCAACACTCTAACCCTCAGCAGAATTACTAAGGTGCCCTACCTGTCCTGCAACCCATAGCAAACTGAGGAAAAAAAACATCCCGTTTACAATCCGGATTTCCAGAGAAGCAAAAACAGCAAGAAGCCTTCTAAACAGCAGAGCCATATGCACACCTCACTCTTACAGGAAGTGAAAAAAGTGCCAAAAAACCTCTGACATCACAGAATCAGAACCTCCCTAAAAGGGGCGGTCCTACAGCTGACAAAAAAGCCTTTTTAAAAAAAACAACAAAAAAAAAACAACTTTCTTGAAAAACAGGCTTAAAAACAAATAATTACCCCCCCCCCCCCAAAAAAAAGGCACATAATCTGTTTCTAAAAAAACGGATCCTCACTGAGCCATCAATAAAATCAATAACTCCTCACACTAACAGTGCCTGCAAAAACTGCCATAAAAACCTGCACCCTGATAGGAATAATAAAAAACGTCCCTGCAGCGTTTCAGCTGAATAAGTGCCAAATTTTTCCCTGCTACATAGAAAAAAACAAAAAACTGGCACTTACCTCAATATTTATCTGTCCGGCAGCAGGACCGCTCATCTGGTTTGAGAGGATGCCATCCCTCACATGGACCTGTGGAAATACAGAAAGACTGAGTAAACCTACTCAGGCTATCTAAATAGGGCAGCAAAATGTTTTGGGAAAACACAGTGAGGATTGTACCCCACAAGTTCCCAATTACTTAAAAGCCACCATTGCCCTACTGAAGAGACTGACATGGGCTAAGGCTAGACCCTTTAGAAAGATCAGAGCAAACCTACTCTGCTTTAAAATAAAAAAATCTTGATTGTAGATCAGACACCAAAACTTCACCTCCTCCTTGCACCGCAGGCAAAGAGAATGACTGGGGGTTATGGGTAAGGGAAGTGACATATATAGCAGCTTTGCTGTGGTGCTCTTTGCCTCCTCCTGCTGGACAGGAGTAATATTCCCACTAGTAATTGATGTTTCCGTAGACTCACCATATCTTAGGAAAGAAATGACTTTAATGTTCCTTTATACAGCTTTAAATTCAACCAATTTTATCCCTCACATAACGGCTTTACTGACTAATTTAACACTTCTTGTGTTGGCTCTACATACCATGCTCCATGTCAAATATATCAACTGTTTTGGTAAATTTTGGTCGTCGGTAGGTGCCCCCTTGCCGTAGTCCTCCCAGGTTGTAGATGGATCCCTCACTCATCACATATCTAGAGTATGCCCTTTTGTTAGGCACACTTGGAAACTTGGTCCAGGAACGAGTCTCAATGTCAAAGACTTCAAATGCGTTCACTGCATATTTGGACTGTCTACCACCTGAGGAGAGATGGGAAATAATTATTGAGAGGTTTCTTTTTAATATACTAAAGAGGTGCTGGATAAAATTCACTAAACACCTCTCCATCCGGAGTAATCTCTAGTGTATATTACTCTATGCAGCCTTTGACAAAAGAATATTACACCCTTTTATGTTTTGTTAATAAAATACATAGAATAACATAGGGAATTGAGAAACTGAAGGGGTTCTTAGCAAATCTATATATGGGTCTGTACTAGAGGAGAGGAGTCTAGAGGAGAGGAGTCTTGCTACATTGTATGTTAGTCTAAATAGCCTATTAAATAAAATAATGAGGAGATAAGGCGACTTATAATGATATGAAAAAACTGGAGAGATTATAGACCGATTACTGAATGTAGTTTAGGAAGAGACAGATTTGCTAAATATGGAGTAGCATCAGCCTAGCTTCAATAAATCACATTGAGCTAGATTTCGAGTGGTGCGCTAAATGTTGCACGTGAGCAACATTGGGTATATCACAGCTCTTTGCGCAAGTTGGAAGTAGCCTGCTATTATGAGTTGAAAGTAAACTTGATCGCTTGAGCACAATTGAATTTAACGCGTGTTGGGATAGCTTGACTTCAGAGCTCTGGTTAACTGTTACGCAAGTCAAAAAAGTTGCACAAAAAACATCAAAAATGCATTTAAAAGTAGAGTTACACTCATATTAAAACTGTCTAGTAATAAAAATACTGCTTAAAAAGTGCTCAAAGATATGAGGTTCAAAGATATGAGGTTTCAGGTGTTAAAAAAAAAAAAAAAAAGGCATGCAAATGGATTTAACAGAGATACATACATATACATGTCTAAATTTATATATATATATATATATATATATATATATATATATATATATATATATATATATATATATATATATTAGAGAAGGAGGGCACTCACAGGATTTGAAGTTTAGAAAATAAACATTATTTATTATTCAAAAATTATACGTGAAAAGACATAGTCGACGTTTCGGCTCTTTCAATGAGTCTTCTTCAAGACAAGTTTTTATCTAAATAGAAAACAGAAAAATCTAAATTTATACAGTGCAAAATATGTGAAAACATACAAGCACACCCAACACCACATAAAAAAATGATCAGATAAACCGGTACTCATGCCCAGACATAAGAACCTACGAATGGCAGAAACCTCAACAATGGAATACTCTGGACCTCACTAATACAATCCAGGAGAGCCATACATAACCCATAAGCGTGAACTGGGAATGATGGGAACTTTCCCATGTCCAAGTTACCTAATATGCTCAGAACCTGCGAACTGTAAATAGATATTATACTAAACCAATAACTATCTCTATGAGAATCCAACACAGAACCAAACCACAAAAGAGGTGGGACATATCATTTTGTATCATCTATTATGAGATGAGTGGCAGCATGGAGAGTATCATAGCAAAGAAAAATTAACTATGATTCACTTTATACAACCTTATAATACCCTAAACAGGGGCTCATATAGACCACATCACCCGCTAAGGATTTATCAGTGGACATACCGTCTATTAAGGAAAAAATTTCCTACACACCCCTATTTCTCTGAATCCATACTGTAGCGCAGGTCACAGTTTGTATAACTGTACAAAGCACCAACATAATCCCCAACTAGTGTCTATTCCAACACACCTGCAATGTAAGGCACCTGCCTAGTAATGTGCACAACTAAGAGCCACTCCCCCACTACGGGAAGAAAAACTTTGTATCAAACGAGCACATTGTAACGATACCCAGCCAGGTCATAAGTTGCATTTTGGTGACCTTAGATGTCAACAGCCTCTACACAATCATACCACATGATTCAGGTGTAGAGGCTGTCAGACAAGCTCTCCTCTTGAATACGACGTAAAACTCATAGGCACAGCCATAGGATCAAGTCTAGCGCACTCATACGCCAACCTTTTCATGGCATGGTTTGAGGCAGATACATTTTCACATCCAGGAACCCCCATGTGCTACTTTATCGTAGGTACATTGATGACCTGTTCGTGATTTGGGGAGGGTCACAACAGGAACTCAGTGATTGGATCCAATACCTGAATAACTCAGAAGAGTCGATTTCTCTGAAAAGTGAATGGAACGAACAAAGCATCCACTTCCTCAATCTATGTATTGATGTGTCTCTGGAGGAGGGTGCCAGCTTAAAACCACCCTTTTCTCCAAACCTACAGACCGTAACACCTTGTTGCAATATAGTAGCTTCCACCCCACCCCATTAAAGAGAGGCATTCTCAAATCCCAACTCCTAAGGGTCATCTGCAATAATTCAGATCCTTCTCTGAAGTTGAATCAACTCACTGAAATGATTTCTTGAAAGATGATACAGCCCTGCAATGGTTGATGAGATCTTGAGCGAAGTCATGGTACAGAGGAAACCAAGGGATAGCAAGGTGATCATTACCTTCATCACTGACTATACCCCGCTGACACAAAAGATTGGAAACATTCTCCGGAGAAATTGGCATTTAATCAGTAGTGATCGCACTCTACCATTCACCCATACACCACCACCCAGGGTGGTCCACAGGAGTGGGTGTAGTTTAAAGACCCTTCTCATGAAGGCCAATCCATGGCAACAGGAGCGACCATGGCTTGCAAAAACCAAGAATGGCTGCTACAAGTGTGGCAGCTGTGTGACATGCAGCACCCTGCCGAAGGGCCAAAAGTTTCATTATCCTAGTACTAATAAAGTTTAAAAGTGCCATAAGAGCAGCACTCAAAGATGGACAATTGGACCAGCCAGTAGCCCGAGACTTTGTGGAACTTACACATCCCATTTCTACCTTGAGAGCGATGACATATATGTGGTGTTGGGTGTGCTTGTTGTATGTTTTCACATATTTTACACTGTATAAATTTAGACTTTTCTGTTTTCTATTTAGATAAAAGCTTGTCTTGAAGAAGGCTCATTGAAAGAGCTGAAACGTTGACTATGTCCTTTCACGTATAATTTTTGATCTTTAGAAAATAAACATTATTTATTATTCAAATTTCAAATCCTGTGCGTGCCCTCCTTCTCTACGACTCTTAATACTTGATCTATGAGGATTGCACCCAGGTCATCACTACGCTACAGAGGTTGGAGTGCTGGGCCAGCTCCTACTTGACTATATATATATATATATATATATATATATATATATATATATATATATATACACAGTGGATATAAAAAGTCTACACACCTCTGTTAAAATGTCAGGTTTCTGTGATGTAAAAAAAATAGGCAAAGATAAATCATTTCAGAACTTTTTCCACCTTTAATGTGACCTATAAACTGTACAACTCAATTGAAAAACAAACTGAAATCTTTTAGGTAAAGGGAAATTAAAATAAAAAAATAAAATAATATGGTTGCATAAGTGTGAACACCCATAAACTAATACTTTATTGAAGCACCTTTTGATTTTATTACAGCACTCAGTCTTTTTGGGTATGAGTTTTTCAGCATGGCACATCTTGACTTGGCAAGATTTGCCCACTCTTCTTTGCAAAAACACTCTAAATCTGTCAGAATGCGAGGGCATCTCCTGTGCACAGCCCTCTTCAGATCACCCCACAGATTTTGAATTGGATTCAGGTCTGGGCTCTGGCTGGGCCATCCCAAAACTTTAATCTTCTTCTGGTGAAGCCATTCCTTTGTTGATTTGGATGTATGCTTTGGGTCGTTGTCACGCTGAAATATGAAGTTCCTCTTCATGTTCAGCTTTCTAGCAGAAGCCTGAAGGTTTTGTGCCAATATTGTCTGGTATTTGGAACTGTTCATTATTCCCTCTACCTTGACTAAGGCCCCAGTTCCAGCTGAAGAAAAACAGCCCCAAAGCATGATGCTGCCACCAAAATGCTTCACTGTGGGTATGGTGTTCTTTTGGTGATATGCAGTGTTGTTTTTGCGCCAAACATATCTTTTGGAATTATGGCCAAAAAGTTCAACTTTGGTTTCATCAGACCAGAACACCTTTTGCAACATGCTTTTGGGACACTTCAGATGTGTTTTTGCAAAATTTAGCCGGGCTTGGATGGTTTTTTTGTTGTAAGAAAAGGCTTCCGTCTTGCCACTCTACCCCATAGCCCAGACATATGAAGAATACAGGCAATTGTTGTTACATGTACCACACAGCCAGTATTTTCCAGATATTCCTGTAGCTCCTTTAATGTTGCTGTAGGCCTCTTGGCAGCCTCCCAGACCAGTTTTCTTCTCGTCTTTTCATCAATTTTGGAGGGACATCCAGTTTTTGGTAATGTCACTGTTGCACCATATTTTCTTCACTTGATGATGACTGTGTTCCATGGTATATCTAATGCCTTGGAAATTCTTTTGTACCCTTCTCCTGACTGATACCTTTTAACAATGAGATCCCTCTGATGCTTTGGAAGCTCTCTGCGGACCATGGATTTTGCTGTAGGATGCGACTAAAAAAATGTCAGGAAAGACCTACTAGAACAGCTGAACTTTATTTGGGGTTAATCAGAGGCACGTTAAATGATGACAGGTGTGTAATGACTCCTATGTAACATGATTTTGAATGTGATTGCTTAATTCTGAACACAGCTACATCCCCAGTTATAAAAGGGTGTTCACACTTATGCAACCATATTATTTTAGTTTTTTATTTTTATTTCCCTTTACCAAAAAGATTTCAGTTTGTTTTTCAATTGAGTTGTACAGTTTATAGGTCACATTAAAGGTGGAAAAAGTTCTGAAATTATTTATCTTTGTCTCATTTTTTTACATCACAGAAACCTGACATTTTAACAGGGGTGTGTAGACTTTTTATATCCACTGTATATATATATATACACACACACAAGATATATGAAGGCACTCACTGGTCATTTCAAAATATTTAATGAAATAAGCGTGACGTTTCGGGGGGACACTCAGACTGAGGAAGGAGAGTGTGTCCCCGAAACATCACGCTTATTTCATTAAATATTTTGAAAAGACCAGTGAGTGCCTTCATATATCTTGTATATTAACCTGCTGGCACCCTGGTAGCTGTGGATTAGGTGAGAGTGCTCTTTTCTGGACTTATATATATATATATATATACACACATACATATATATATATATATATATATATATGTGTGTGTGCATTGGAGCCCTATGCAGTCAAGTAGATAAAAACATGTAAAATCATGTTTATTCAATACTCATATTTAATAAAGTGTTTAACTATGTATTTACTCTAAGTATCTCACATTCCACTGTTCTTCACATAGGGGAATATGTTCTATGTATTTATAAATAGATATTCTTTTATATATATATATATATATATATATATATACCCGAAAAATATCATATATTATATATATATATATATATATATGTATTTATGAATAAATAGAACATATTCTTTTATTTTAAGAACATTGCAATATGAAATATACATATTTTATGATGGGTTAGCACACTTGAGAAAATGCGATCGGGTTTGCGTGACTTGTTGGGTGTTAGTTTATGGGGGAATACCTTAATTTGTGCGCGATAATCAAAGTTCTGCTTTTTAGCGCCCATCGGGTTAGCAAGCAATCAAAAACATTTTACTTTCAACTTTTTACTTTCAACCTACATGCGCAAAAAGCCGAAGCCTTGCGGGGTTAATGCGCTCCACTTGTAATCTAGTCCATAGTGTTTACAAGTTAGTAGCTCACACACCTTGCACTGGGAGTCCTTACTGAATGCTATAAATATGTGAGACTTTAGCTTAATACAGGCTGCTTCCCAGTAATGGCACCATTTCACAAACAGGGGCTGTCTGATTTATTATAGCAGCACCCTAACACCTGGACACTTCCACCTACGAGGTAAATGCAGATCAAAAGATAATGACTTTATTGTAGTCTAACTTGTATTTGACTCTAGTTCTGACTCCATTACTTCCATTAGGAAAATGCCTATAATATCATTACTAGAATACAGCTGGTGCTATATCTTATGCATAAGGCCACTTCCTGCAATACAAATGCTCTGTAATATCATCAGGTCTTGAATGCTGTATAAACACACACAAAATATATAATTGAATAACCCATATGTACACACTCTCCATGACTTAAATAGAAACCAATTCACATATACTTTGGGTCACACAGCTTGGCAGTTTTTTGTGTATCCTCAGTGTTAAAATATTTGAAGCAAATTGATTATTTTTGGACTTTTCCATATCTCATAGCAGTTAAATTGATTAGATGAGCCCACAGCAAAAACAGCTGCACCAATCTTTATTTTTCTTATTTTAATATATTTTATGCATATTCAAGTGAAGCAAACAGACAAAAAAAAGTAAAGACATTTGCAAAGCAATTTGGTAGCAGAGGTTTGTGGGAGATGTAGTTCTGCCTGGAGCTGTAGCCTGGAGGTCAGTGAGAACATACAATAGTTTTCCTTATAGAATGTGTGTGTACGTGTGCATGTTTGTGTGTGTGTGTACATGTTTGTGTGTGTGTATATGTGTGTGTATGTTGTGTATTGTATGTGTGTGTAAGTGTATATATGTTGTATGTGTGTGTGTGTGTGTTGTATGGTGTGTGTAAGTGTATATATTGATCATATGCACCATGTTGGTGGGTCATGAGAGGAGTCTGAAAACCAAGACATTTGCACACACAGAACGCTACACACATCACATAATACTCCATCACACATCTACTACACATGAACATCACACATGCAAAGGCACATATACATGTTTTACAAAACAATCCTAGAAAATTTGCAAAAATAAAAAACAATTCTTGATGTTAAACTCTACCATTAACAAAAGATTTTTGCCATATACACACACAGTGTGTATAGACCAATAGCATTGGTGGCAGCATAAAAAGGCTCATAGTATTGGTGGTACAGTAAAATGGGCCCCACCTGTATTTTTGGCCTACATGGCACCACTGTATTTAATAATAATAATACAAAAAAGCCCCTTAGCGAGAGAAAACATAAATTATGCTTACCAGATAATTTCCTTTCCTTCTGTACAGGGAGAGTCCACAGCTGGATTCATTACTTGTGGAAATACAGAACCTGGCCACCAGGAGGCGGCAAAGACACCCCAGCCAAAGGCTTAAATACCTCTCCTACGTCCCTCATCCCCCAGTCATTCTGCCAAGGGAACAAGGAACAATAGGAGAAATATCAGGGTGAAAAAGGTGCCAGAAGAAAACAAATTAAATTTAGGGCCGCCCTAATGCAGAACACAGGTGGGAGCTGTGGACTCTCCCTGTACAGAAGGAAAGGAAATTATCTGGTAAGCATAATAAATGTTTTCCTTCTTAATACAGGGAGAGTCCACAGCTGAATTCATTACTTGTGGGAAATTATACCCAAGCTACAGAGGACACTGAATGCTAATGGGAGGGTAAAAAAGAAGAGGCGACCCAATCTGAGGGCACCACAGCCTGCAACAAACCCATTTTCCCGAAGGCTGCTTCAACAGAAGCAAGAAAAAGGAACCATAATGCTAGGAGGACCAAGCAGCCACCCAACAATCAGAACCATAGAGATCTCATGCCAGAGACCCCAAAGACGTCACTGCTTCCAAACTGAGGCATAAACCTCTGAGGAGGCTAGCATCCCACTGACTCCAAGGTCAAGTGAAAAACACTCCTCCACAAATAATAAGGAAGTCAACTAAGCCTCCAAAAAAATTGAACTTCCCAAATACGAAAATACAACAGAGAAAAACTGTCTTTTCTAATGTAGTCTGAAAAGAACATCAAAGCATGATTCCCAGAAAAAGGGAGGAATTCTTCCCATTAGAAAGGGAAAAAGACAACACAGTTAGCATATTAGAGAAAAATAAACAAACCAAAATTGTAAATAGCATACTTGCCAACTGTCCCGTTTTTGCCGGGACAGTCCCGGAATTTGGGACCCTGTCACGGCCATTTAAATGTCCCGGACTGTCCCGGCAAGTTAGTAGCAGGCTGCAGCTTTGCTAGCTAGCGCGCTCATGTGTGCCACTCCTGAGTCTCCTCCTTCTTAAATTTATCATCTATCTCGACTATTGCGTGCCAGGCAGCAAAGTCAGCACCTCCTCGACGTCACCATCATGTGACCACCCTGCTTTGCCGCTCACCACTGCAGTGCACCAGCTTTCTCACAGACACGCGGCAGCAGGAGTTAAAGTTTCTCAGAACTTAGAGCCGATCATCAGTCACATCAGACGTGTGGACCAGCAGACAGAGGTGAGTCACTCAGCCCTAACTAAACTGGCAGGCTCCGGAGTCCTGCAATAAAATATGTGCTGCTCTGCTCACTATGGCCTAGATTTGGAGTTCGGCGGTAGCCGTCAAAACCAGCGTTAGAGGCTCCTAACGCTGGTTTTGGCCGCCCGCTGGTATTTGGAGTCAGTGATTAAAGGGTCTAACGCTCACTTTTCAGCCGCGACTTTTCCATACCGCAGATCCCCCTACGCCATTTGCGTAGCCTATCTTTTCAATGGGATCTTTCTAACGCTGGTATTTAGAGTCGTTTCTGAAGTGAGCGTTAGAGCTCTAACGACAAGATTCCAGCCGCCTGAAAATAGCAGGAGTTAAGAGCTTTCTGGCTAACGCCGGTTCATAAAGCTCTTAACTACTGTACCCTAAAGTACACTAACACCCATAAACTACCTATGTACCCCTAAACCGAGCTCCCCCCACATCGCCGACACTCGATTAAAATTTTTAACCCCTAATCTGCCGACCGCCACCTACGTTATACTTATGTACCCCTAATCTGCTGCCCCTAACCCCGCCGACCCCTGTATTATATTTATTAACCCCTAACCTGCCCCCCACAACATCGCCGCCAGCTACTTAAAATAATTAACCCCTAATCTTCCGACCGCAAAGCGCCGCCACCTACGTTATCCCTATGTACCCCTAATCTGCTACCCCTAACACCGCCGACCCCTATATTATATTTATTAACCCCTAATCTGCCCCCCACAACGTCGCCGACACCTGCCTACACTTATTAACTCCTAATCTGCCGAGCGGACCTGAGCGCTACTATAATAAAGTTATTAACCCCTAATCCGCCTCACTAACCCTATCATAAATAGTATTAACCCCTAATCTGCCCTCCCTAACATCGCCGACACCTACCTTCAATTATTAACCCCTAATCTTCCGATCGGAGCTCACCGCTATTCTAATAAATGGATTAACCCCTAAAGCTAAGTCTAACCCTAACACTAACACCCCCCTAAGTTAAATATAATTTACATCTAACGAAATAAATTAACTCTTATTAAATAAATGATTCCTATTTAAAGCTAAATACTTACCTGTAAAATAAATCCTAATATAGCTACAATATAAATTATAATTATATTATAGCTATTTTAGGATTAATATTTATTTTACAGGCAACTTTGTAATTATTTTAACCAGGTACAATAGCTATTAAATAGTTAATAACTATTTAATAGTTACCTAGTTAAAATAATAACAAATTTACCTGTAAAATAAATCCTAACCTAAGATATAATTAAACCTAACACTACCCTATCAATAAAATAATTAAATAAACTACCTACAATTACCTACAATTAACCTAACACTACACTATCAATAAATTAATTAAACACAATTAAATAAACTAGCTAAAGTACAAAAAATAAAAAAGAACTAAGTTACAGAAAATAAAAAAATATTTACAAACATAAGAAAAATATTACAACAATTTTAAACTAATTACACCTACTCTAAGCCCCCTAATAAAATAACAAAGCCCCCCAAAATAAAAAATTCCCTACCCTATTCTAAATTAAAAAAGTTACAAGCTCTTTTACCTTACCAGCCCTGAACAGGGCCCTTTGCGGGGCATGCCCCAAGAAGTTCAGCTCTTTTGCCTGTAAAAAACATACAATACCCCCCCCCCAACATTACAACCCACCACCCACATACCCCTAATCTAACCCAAACCCCCCTTAAATAAACCTAACACTAATCCCCTGAAGATCTTCCTACCTTGTCTTCACCATCCAGGTATCACCGATCCGTCCTGGCTCCAAGATCTTCATCCAACCCAAGCGGGGGTTGGCGATCCATAATCCGGTGCTGAAGAGGTCCAGAAGAGGCTCCAAAGTCTTCCTCCTATCCGGCAAGAAGAGGACATCCGGACCGGCAAACATCTTCTCCAAGCGGCATCTTCGATCTTCTTCCATCCGGAGCGAAGCGGCAGGATCCTGAAGACCTCCAGCGCGGAACATCCATCCGGACCGACGACTGAACGACGAATGACTGTTCCTTTAAGGGACGTCATCCAAGATGGCGTCCCTCGAATTCCGATTGGCTGATAGGATTCTATCAGCCAATCGGAATTAAGGTAGGAATTTTCTGATTGGCTGATGGAATCAGCCAATCAGAATCTAGTTCAATCCGATTGGCCGATCCAATCAGCCAATCAGATTGAGCTCGCATTCTATTGGCTGATCGGAACAGCCAATAGAATGCGAGCTCAATCTGATTGGCTGATTGGATCAGCCAATCGGATTGAACTTGATTCTGATTGGCTGATTCCATCAGCCAATCAGAAAATTCCTACCTTAATTCCGATTGGCTGATAGAATCCTATCAGCCAATCGGAATTCGAGGGACGCCATCTTGGATGACGTCCCTTAAAGGAACAGTCATTCGTCGTTCAGTCGTCGGTCCGGATGGATGTTCCGCGCTGGAGGTCTTCAGGATCCTGCCGCTTCGCTCCGGATGGAAGAAGATCGAAGATGCCGCTTGGAGAAGATGTTTGCCGGTCCGGATGTCCTCTTCTTGCCGGATAGGAGGAAGACTTTGGAGCCTCTTCTGGACCTCTTCAGCACCGGATTATGGATCGCCAACCCCCGCTTGGGTTGGATGAAGATCTTGGAGCCAGGACGGATCGGTGATACCTGGATGGTGAAGACAAGGTAGGAAGATCTTCAGGGGATTAGTGTTAGGTTTATTTAAGGGGGGTTTGGGTTAGATTAGGGGTATGTGGGTGGTGGGTTGTAATGTGGGGGGGGGGGTATTGTATGTTTTTTTTTACAGGCAAAAGAGCTGAACTTCTTGGGGCATGCCCCGCAAAGGGCCCTGTTCAGGGCTGGTAAGGTAAAAGAGCTTGTAACTTTTTTAATTTAGAATAGGGTAGGGAATTTTTTATTTTGGGGGGCTTTGTTATTTTATTAGGGGGCTTAGAGTAGGTGTAATTAGTTTAAAATTGTTGTAATATTTTTCTTATGTTTGTAAATATTTTTTTATTTTCTGTAACTTAGTTCTTTTTTATTTTTTGTACTTTAGCTAGTTTATTTAATTGTATTTATTTGTAGGAATTGTGTTTAATTAATTTATTGATAGTGTAGTGTTAGGTTAATTGTAGGTAATTGTAGGTAGTTTATTTAATTATTTTATTGATAGGGTAGTGTTAGGTTTAATTATATCTTAGGTTAGGATTTATTTTACAGGTAAATTTGTTATTATTTTAACTAGGTAACTATTAAATAGTTCTTAACTATTTAATAGCTATTGTACCTGGTTAAAATAATTACAAAGTTGCCTGTAAAATAAATATTAATCCTAAAATAGCTATAATATAATTATAATTTATATTGTAGCTATATTAGGATTTATTTTACAGGTAAGTTTTTAGCTTTAAATAGGAATCATTTATTTAATAAGAGTTAATTAATTTCGTTAGATGTAAATTATATTTAAGTTAGGGGGGTGTTAGTGTTAGGGTTAGACTTAGCTTTAGGGGTTAATCCATTTATTAGAATAGCGGTGAGCTCCGATCGGAAGATTAGGGGTTAATAATTGAAGGTAGGTGTCGGCGATGTTAGGGAGGGCAGATTAAGGGTTAATACTATTTATGATAGGGTTAGTGAGGCGGATTAGGGGTTAATAACTTTATTATAGTAGCGCTCAGGTCCGCTCGGCAGATTAGGGGTTAATAAGTGTAGGCAGGTGTCGGCGACGTTGAGGGGGGCAGATTAGGGGTTAATAAATATAATATAGGGGTCGGCGATGTTAGGGCAGCAGATTAGGGGTACATAGGGATAACGTAGGTTGCGGCGGTTTACGGAGCGGCAGATTAGGGGTTAAAAAAAATATGCAGGGGTCAGCGATAGCGGGGGCGGCAGATTAGGGGTTAATAAGTGTAAGGTTAGGGGTGTTTAGACTCGGGGTACATGTTAGAGTGTTAGGTGCAGACGTAGGAAGTGTTTCCCCATAGGAAACAATGGGGCTGCGTTAGGAGCTGAACGCTGCTTTTTTGCAGGTGTTAGGTTTTTTTTCAGCTCAAACAGCCCCATTGTTTCCTATGGGAGAATCGTGCACAAGCACGTTTTTGAGGCCGGCCGCGTCCGTAAGCAACTCTGGTATCGAGAGTTGCATTTGCGGTAAAAATGCTCTACGCTCCTTTTTTGGAGCCTAACGCAGCATTTGATTAAACTCTCGATACCAGAGTTAAATTTATGGTGCGGCCAGAAAAAAGCCCGCGGAGCGTTAACAGCCCTTTTACCGCCGAACTCCAAATCTAGGCCTATGTTTTGAAGAGGTGACCGTGAATCACCAATGATTATTTAAAAAAAAAAAAAAAAAATGCAGATAGCTGTGACTCTGACTTGTCACTCAGTGAAGTGAAATCATACAAATATTAGTCGTTAAAGGTGGACTGCATGATTACCCCATTAGCTTGTTGCCATCAGTGATACATATAGTCAGTGCATGTTGGTTCTTTATAGAATTGATATGCCTGAATATAAGATAAAGAAATTTGCAGCAAACTGTCACCAAGTCCACAACACCTTCAGACAACTCCGTAAATAGGAACTATTATTTCTAGCAAAAAACTCTACTTTCCAGTGCATTATGAGATTTGTAGTTTTTAAAGCATTTGATGTATAACAGTCTTTCCTCAAATGAATACAGTTCCCATCATGCTACTGAAGGGATGTTTTATTAGTAACAGGAAGTGTGTCTGCTCAGTGCTTTGTTTTCTATATGAATCAGTGAGTGTAGCCCATAAGAAACATGGCCGAGCAGCAAGAACACATGACTTAAGGTTTGTACAGCTGTATATAGACCTGTGCTGTTGTTGTTGTCTCATTGTGTAACTTTGTGTGCCAAAAAGTGTGTGTCACACTTAGTGTGTTTACATTGTGTGTTAATGAGTGTTTGTGTTATTTTGTGCATGTGCCACTGTTTGTTATTGTGTGTGGTGACTGTCAAACATCATAGTACTCTATGTAATTTTTACTTTGTGAGTGTCATTGTGTTTGTGTTACTTTGTGTGTCTATAAGTCTTACTGTGTGTTGCACTGAGTGTTATTGTGTGTGTATGTCATTGTGTGTTGCACTGAGTGTATGTCACTGTGTTGCACTGTGTGTTTTGTGTGTGTATGTCACTGTGTGTTTTGTGTGTGTATGTCACTGTGTGTTCTGTGTGTGTATGTCAATGTGTGTTTGTGTTACTTTGTGTGCCCATGTCTTACTGTGTGTTGCACTGAGTGTTTTGTGTGTGTATGTCACTGTGTGTTGCACCAAGTATTATTGTTTATGTCACTTTGTGTTACTGTGTGTTGTAACAAGTGTTATTGTGTATGTCACTGTGTTATTGTGTATGTCACTGTGTGTAACGGTGTGTTGTACCAAGTGTTATTGTGCAAGTCACTGTGTGTTGCACCAAGTGTTACTGTGTGTGTCATTGTGTGTTTGTGTTTCTTTTTGTGCCAATAAGTCTTAACACAAAGTGTTATTGTGTGTGTGCGTGTGTCATTGTGTGTTACTGTGTTTTGTGGTGAGAGGGATTTGTGTTTAAGGCAGAGGGGACCTCTCTATAATATTAAATATATACTGATTAATAAGTTACTGGGGAGGGGCTCTGTGAGTGAGGCAGAGGGCACCTCTCTATAATATTTTATATATCTGTATATAAGGTACAGGTGAGGGGCTATCTGATGAAGGCAGAGGGAACCTCTCTATAATATTACATTTTTGTATATATGGTAATGGGAGGGGATGGGCGTGTGAGGCATCTTCCTTTTTGCTCCCATTTCTTTTATTAATTCCATTCTGTACATATATATATATATATATATATATATATATATATATATATATATATATATATATATATATATAAATAAATAAAATCATCTGCACCATAATAAATAGGCGGAGCTAAATTATGCTAATTATGTGGGTTTGGTAAAGTGGGCGGAACTTTAGGGCAGGGGGTGTGGTAAAATGTTTCCTGCAGGTAATTGATAGCTGCAAAGTGTCCCTGGAAATTTTTTTCAAATGTTGGCAACTATGAAATAGCCTTATTAGAATGGAAACTTCAATAAAGAGTATGTATTGCAAGATTAAAGGGCCATAATACCCAAATGTTTAAACACTTGAAAGTGATGCAGCATAGCTGTAAAAAGCTGACTAGAAAATATCCCCTGAACATCTCTATGTAAAAAAGAAAGATATTTTACCTCAAAAGTTCCTCAGTAGCCACCTCCCATTGTAAAGGATTTCTAAGCAGCATTTTAGTGTGTTTGTCCTGGGACATCTGAAGGGACTAGCATCGTGCACTCTCATATTATTTCACCAATCAGGTAAAGGAAGCTTACTATGAAATCTCATGAGAGTTAAGTGAAATCTCATGAGATCACAGTAAGAGCTCATGACCTCAGCACTGCTGATGCTGATTGGCTGCTGTTCATTTCTTCATTTTTTTAAATTTGTTTACCTGCAGCTGGGAGCAGCTGAGTATAACTTTTTACACAGAACTTACTCTGGTGAGCTGAGGAGATTGTGAGGTAAAATATCTTCCGTTTTTACATAGAGAAGCTCAGGTGATATTTTCCTGTCAGCTTTTTACAGTTATACTGCATCAGTTTCAAGTGATTTAGCATATGAGCATTATGTCCCTTTAAGGCGCATAGAAAACTATCTACAAACGGAATAAGTAATTGAAGAAAAATTCAAAGACCCTCCTGTACAGGTACAAAAGTAACCCGCTGCCACCCCCTAAAAATTTAAACTCCAAGGAGCAATAGATTAAACTCATCTGCCTGACCGCAGTTATCGCCCTAACCAAAAGAACTGAAAACCTGAAAGTTCAATGAACCTCTGGGACAGGAGAACAAACAGGGAAAATAAACACTGCTTGTGAGCCCACATACAAGGGGCATGGAACTACGGCCAGATACAACTGGCAACCTTCCGCTTGCTAGATAACAAAGCTAACCAGTAGGCTAATACAGTTGGCCGTCCCTTCGAACAAGAAACTAACTAGGAAGACCCTTCTCCAGGACATCCTGGAGGAGAGCAAAGAAGAACCCCTGAATCAACTAGAGGAGTCAGGACGAACTAGTTCCTCCCGACAAGAAGGGGCCCTCCACACCTAAGATAGATGATGAGGGACCAGCAATATACTGAAGGAAAGGACCGAAACCTTTCAGAAAAACATCCTATCTCGGCTAAGACCAAGCAATCTCTCGCAATCAGTTTCCGAGGAAAAGATCCCATGATGCAAAAGGGCCATGACCCGACAGCTCCCTATCAACAAGGAAACTCCCATGTCGGTGAAGCCCCTAAATCGCGATACAAACTCGCAGGCATAAACTGAGCAATCAGACTCACTGACGCCTGCTCCTGATAGGATTGAGCCATCCTCAAAAAAAAGAGTGACATGGCCGAAAGTAAAACGGTTAACTAGACCATCCCAGCACCGGTAAGGATCCATTAGATCTTTCTAAAGATCCCTGACCACGATACCTCAGAGGGAAGCCTGGAACTCAATAGGATCCAGCATCAAGCTCCCATCCAAGATAGTACCTAAAACAGGTCCTGTCTGTCATCTAGGATAGATGGACCTGCTCAGTCTGGACCGGAATAGCTAGAATGAACTCCTCTTGTGCAGAAGGAAAGAGCAGACTTAACTAGTACCCAAAGCAGGTCCTCCCTGGGGCGTGTCTCTGGGCAGCACCTTGAATGTTTGCAATATTGGCAGCTCTGTGTGGATCGCTGATAATTTGCCTGTTATCAGTGAATTGAATGATCGTTTACTTCTACCATCCTAGTATACAGATTTTGCAGATCAAGCTGATTTGAAAGATATGTTTTTATTGATTACTCCACCTCAGCAAACCGATCTGGAGCATTGAGGCCTAGGGCAAACTCTTTACAGAGAGGTTCTCAACACCCCCCGCCCCCCCCGGTAATACTACAGGCCGGGTAAGCAATGCACAGACACTGGAAAAAAGAAAGGAAAAAAACAAAAGAAGACGGAGACAACATAATTTCTAATTCATATTATCTATGTTTATGCATCACCACACTTGGTCTAAGTCTAAAAAGGAGGATTGAGGGACTTTTTTACTGCATATGCACCTACTAAAGATGGCGTCGGGAGCTAAGTCACTACTTGAGTCCGTGACCACCCTGCTGATCAACAATCACGAGAAGATATTACAAACCTGGTCGGCTGAATGGGGTAGCTTAAGTGCACTCACAAAGCAAATTGGATCTCGACGAATAATCCCAAGAGGCCTACCTGAGAAATCTGACAAAGACAAGAGTGCCCAGGTTTTTGTCTCAGGTCCACCAGGTCCCTTGCCTATGGAGCAGACTCCAGCTGAGACAGATCGGGATCTACACTTGAATGGCCCAGTACACAACTTCTCCACTGTGGACAACCTTGCAGAAAACTTACCAGGTGTGAGAGCATTAAAGATATCTTCTCCGGTAAGACTGCTGACCGCAACGAAATGGAGGTGTGGGACCAGATTTGTTGCAGATACCTTGTTTCCCAGCCCAGGGGTGACCCGCCCCACACTGAAATTCGGAGACAGTTGTGAGCTAACCCCGGAGCAATGGCAACACAGGGACTTAATGGTTACTTCATGCGAGATGAGCCAAACCGGGATGAAGTCCGCGCATCGAGCGGTGAACACAGCGGGAAAGGTACTCGAGTTGGCTGAGACGTCCCTTCTGGTTCACTACAAGCCCGCTCTGAACAGTAAGGACTTGAGTTACGGAGCTTCAGCTTTTAACAAGCCTGATGGCAATTTGTGCCAGATTTTTGATCCTGGGGGCATGGCATGATCGTCAGGACTGGGTTTTTCAGCCGCTACGTGAGCGATCACAATAGAAAGCCCCAGGTCATGATATGGGTTCTGTATGCTAGGAATGTTTGCTATCTTTAGAGGTTAAGTATAAATAAGTATTCCCCACAAATGCAGAATGCAGCGGAAGCCCCCTTGGCAAAGAAGTGTTATCTATAGAGTCGCAAACTGAACTAAACTTCCATGGCTCATAAAACTTTTTGGAACGCAATTCTTTTAAAATGTTTAATGTAGCAGCTGGGACGTTTCGGCATCGGATAACCTTACAGAGCACTGTACACTATGGCTGGTCTATATAAGTTTTTGTGGACTCCCATGCTTTGTACCTAGCATTCTAGTATTATTCATTAAGTCTTATGTTACCACACGTTGCTTGTATTATTCTAACTGCTATTATGTGCCAGACCCACCTTCAATAAGTACCGATTTCATGCTGTCATTATCCATTTCAGCTTAAGGCAGTCAGTTCTATTAATCTACTACCATGTTTATATTATACTATATATGTTAGCCAGGTAAACCCCCTCTTTTTAATACATAGCAGCATGTAGTCAGCTGTTATCCATGCCTAGGGCTCCAATTATAACGTATTTGTTTGGACAAACTAGTGAACCATTTCACTGCCTTCCTATTATATCCTGCAGTATGTATGGATCACTATATATGAGGTATGGGGTCTGATCCTTTGGATTGCCTATAGACATTATTTAGAGGTTTTATTATTATCTGTCTTATTCTCACTTGCAGTACATCATATATTTAGTCCTCACTTAGAGGTGCACTTTCATTCTGGTACATATTTTTCTTTGCAAACGTCTAGTATGTATTTTATACTAACTCCTATACTACATTTTATCATGTCTGTTTTATATTTATTGCTCAGGATGGTGGTAACCAATGTTTAGGTCTCTTCCATTTCAGACTTATATGTACTTATGCCTATTTTAGAGACATTAGGACTAGTGGGTTATATATGTACAACTTAAATGGTTTGGGAATAACTGCCACCCTATGTTTGGTTTAGAGCCTCTTTGTATTAGCAATGCTTTTTATTTAAAAACATAGAGCCAGCAGGTTCAGCTAGGAATAGTTCTTCCATGCCAGCCTTAGAACTAGAAATACTTACAGTGCAATAGTGCTGCTGTAGAAGTCCAAGTAAGTTGGAAAACAGTCCACAAATTCCTTATAACTTAGTAAGCCCTGACACCACAACTTACAATATATAGTCTCTCCTAGTGAGTCTACTTTCTTCAAGACCCCCCTATGTAGTAATAGCATGGAACCCATTTCAATATTGATTTGATATTTGACTACCTACATATATACTCTATCTTCTACCGTATATACGCCATATTGCCTACCCTAGCCTCCTTTTACAATATTTGGAGACATATAGCAGTGGTCCTGGGCCTCTACAATGTATTAACAACATATGCTCTAATCGCCTTTAGTCCCCTTGCTCAGTTTATAGCCAAACCAAACAGTCCTACAGCTTTCCTAGGCCTAGATGTCTGTTTCTGTGAATTGCAATAAATTTAAATTTAGACCACTACTTAAAATCTGCCGGTCTGGAAGCTTACCATAATACATCTAGCTTAAATTTCTGATTTTGTGATATAGGGATCTCCTCTCTGTAGGTTTAACTCATAATCCATATGGTTGATAAGATATCATATTATTTCAATCCTTAGGTCCAAGAGTGGCCTATTTATTATTTTTTTCTCCTCCTTAAAGTCCCCCATCATGTCTATAATGCAGTCCAGGAGGTCCAAGAGAGGCCTCTTTAGTTCTTTGGGGGAAACAATTTAATTCCATATCATATATTATTATACTTTAGGAGGTCATGTTCTATCAGAAAACTGAGGTTCAATGCTCAATTTGTATTTTCATTTTCAAGCAATATGTGTGTTAATGGACGATGTTATATGGTGACTATCTAACTGTCAATTCTATGTTTGGCGTGATGCTTTATGTAATCACTTGCTTGTATTATCTTTCTTAAAACCTAAAAAATATATATAAAAAAAAACAAAAAAAAAACAGGTCCTGCCTGTCATATAGGATACGACATATCTGCCAGAAGCTCAAGAGCAAAATGGAAAATTCTAAAGTTCCATCAGTGCTAGAAAAACTGAGAATAATCAAAATAAAGAAATAAAAGCTCTGAGCTTAAATTTTGTTTAAAAATTATCGAGAGAATCATCACCTCAAACAAAGATCTAAATGCTTCCACCGGAAGTCTCCACAATCGCGACCATCAAAGTCGCTAGTACCAAAAATCCCATGTGATGAAACGTCTTCTTAAAAAGAGTTTCTACAACAACCCAGAGCTCTAAAACCAAAAAAAATCCGACACAGAGTTGAAAAGAAAATAGGCAAGCGCACAAAAAGTGATAGCCAAAGGAGTATGTAACATAAAAACAAACAGACCAGCCTGTAATACGACACAAACCCCTATAGAGCTCGGAACTGGGATTCAATTTTTTTTTTTAAATTATATAGACGATAAGGAATAGGATCTCCATCCCTCTCCACTCATCTAGTCAAGACCGCTATCTGATTCAGAGGACTGAGATTCAACTAACGGATCAGTACTGGGAACCTCTAACATCGCCAAAACCTCTCTCAGAAGTAAACGCAGGCATGCCATTCTAAATCTAAATGCTAAATCCACCTCAGTCAGAGGAATCAAATCCTGAGACTCCAACCCTGGAGGATCCCCCTCTGAAGGGAACTGCATCCCCAGTTGACTGATCAAATACAATCGTCAATTTACATGACGGTCCTTGGGCAGGAGTGCACAGATTAACCCTTCGCTTGCATGTAACAGGAAGAGGCAAAGCCGCTAAAGCCATAGAGATGGCCATGCGGAATCGGGCAGTAACGTCTGGAGGAAAAAAAAGTCTCCTTCAGGCGAAGGAGCAGCGGTATTCGGGGAAACTGCATGTGTAGGAACAGAAGATTCTAGGGAACACACCTCACGGGGCGAGGAATCCTCAGAGGCAGACGGCTCAGTGGTCTCTAACATCTCAACATTGGTTGATGAGAACACCCTATTACGCCATAGGGAACATAATTGAGAGGGTTGGTCTACCGGGGCCTTCTTACAATATTGTAATAATCTGTTTATAATTACTTAAAACTGGCAAACAGATTAAGTGTAGCTGAATGACTGAACACCAAACTTTATGAACCTGAACAATTGGTAATCAAATCAACAGCAGTTAATACAGAAAAGAACCAGCAATGGAATATATATATATATATATATATATATATATATATATATATATATATATATATATATATATAACTGTTTGAATATATATATAAATGGTAGAAACTGATTATAAGTAAAGTTATGTCAGAGAGCAGAGTTCTTCCAAGTATATTCAACACTGAAGAGTAACAGGTTAATGCTTGCAAGCTGCAGTTAAATGTTAAGTATAGTCTCAGGGTGGAGTACAAGAAAGTTAAGTGAGACACAGGCAGGCAAGCAGACACAGTTGAAGGAAGCAGCTTAATGCAGTTAGTGGATTAGCAGATAAATATGAAACACACTGAGAGAGACAAGTATACTCCAAACATGAGCTAAAGTACTTGCGTGACAAAACCCAGGTAGGTGGTATCCAAGTAGATGCGGTCGTTCCGGAGATGAAATAGCAAACAGAGCAGCAGAGCGTGCAGGTGAGAGCTGCGTGAGCAGTATGCAGCGTGTGATCCTCAGCGTGGAAATGAGCGGAGGGATATGCCAGTAAGGTAGATCCGGATCCTCATACCAAGAATAGTCCGTAGACAGCGGAGCAAGGTGTAGTTGAAAAGCACAATGAAGTGAAGAGGGCTAAGGGTACAAATAGCCACAAAGGTTCCAGTATAGGAATCAAAGGAATATCAATTGTAACAAAAAAAAGGACTTGAGACAAAGTGACTGAGTAGCCAGAGAGGAACTCAGAGTACACAAAATAATCAAGCAATGTGTACAAGGGGAAGTGAAGTTATAAAGGCTAAAGGGGTGGAGCCCAGTTAAAGGGACATTACAAATATACACAGGTATCAAATTCTGTATCCTCCATAACTCGACTAAAGTCAATTATACAAAAAACAACTGGCACCTTATACCCCCAATGGCTGGGGCACTCACCACCTCCTATGACCCAGACAGGTAGAGAAAACTGGTTCCTCTCCGCAGATCCTCGGTCAGGAATCGGAAATGGAAAACAAAACGTGACCACTCCCGGTCACAAGGTGCACCATGCAGGACCACCCGTGCTAAGGAAAAGCACGCCAGCTTATTAAAACTGCGCAGCTCTCAAAATGAAAATAACCTTTACGTTCCGTATCCGTCTATGAGCCCCCCAAAAAAACGTCTCTTACACATAAGCAGGCAAAATCACATAACATGATTAAAAGACCCCCTGTTCATTTAATCTCCCTCAGGACCCTTGATTAACCCTTGATTCCATAAAGATAAAGGAGTCCCACTGTGATCCTGTCTTCTTTTATTAACGTGTGTAAAAAATGAAACGATCTTACCGGAATCTATGCCGTGGAACAGCAACACAGTTCTTCAAGTTTGACAGATCGTACAGCGCTTCTGACATGGACTTGAGTGAAAAAAGCAGGCAGCGAAACTTGTCAACACCGATTGCTTAAGGAGCTGTTAATATAAGTCTGGATGGTTTCGCAGAAAGACTCTCCCTGCATCTCCAGACTCTAACTTTCATCAATGCTCTCACTGAGAGGCTGACAAGACTACTTAAAACTCCAGTCCTATCTCGAAGGGCAGATACCCTTTCTAAGGAACTACTCCGTAATTTTCTGACACTTCTCTGCCAACCACCTGTGACGAAAGGCAAAGAATGACTGGGGGATGAGGGATGTGGGGGAGGTATTTAAGCCTTTGGCTGGGGTGTCTTTGCCTCCTCCTGGTGGCCAGGTTCTGTATTCCCACAAGTAATGAATGCAGCTGTGGACTTTCCCTGTATTAAGAAGGAAAGAGCTTTCAATGCTAAATCACCATTTTTTAATCCTGTGAGAAACCTTGCTAAATTTTCAGATTCGATAGTTTTGGCTCATAGCCACAGAAAGTTTTAATAAATTCAGCTTGGTGAAATATAGCTATGCTTTCACTAGAGATGTATAAAGGTAGCCATTGGCTAGATTCACTAATAATTCAAAGAACCTTTTTGTGAGACACATGATTCAGATTTATGTTTTTTTTTATTGGGATAAATTCATTATATAATTTTTTCTTAATTGTATTAAAGCTGATCTTAGATAGATAAACAGATGGTTTTACACAGAGAGTTAAATATCAAATTTGAAAGGTAGCTATGCTGTATAGTAGAGTGTGAGAGACAGTTCTGACATGTACTAGAGACAGGGAATGATAGCTGTGTACATCCTATTGCTTACCCAGTACGTAGATCTTGCTTCCTCGCAGAAAGGAGGTGGCACCATAACGGGGGGTTGGCATTGGGGCAAAGTGAACCCAGATGTCCTTCAGCATATCATACTGCTGCATAAACGAATGTGGTCTCAAATCTGAGCCCATCCCTCCTGCTGTGTACACCCTGCAGTCTGAGAGCATAAAAGCAATAACTTATAAGAACATATAATTTGACATAAGAACATCTTAGGTATAGATATCGGTTTTTAATAAACAATATTTTTATATATATATATATATATATATATATATATATATATATATATATATATATATATATGTGATACGTGTTAGTTAAATTCAACAGCACGCTCTTTTAAAGTCTATGGGGAGAAGAAGTCAACATGGTCGCAATATCCGAAGTCCGGAAGTTGCACTCCTATAAAAGGGGGGCACCTGCATTCAAACTTGAGTGTGCTGTAGGGACAGCATGAAGAAGAATCAGGTGGAAGAAAAGAAGAAGATGCCCCAGAGGACTGCCGGAAAAGAGGACCATTGCCCCCATGGATCCCCTGCCGCTGTGGACCTGCTGCTGCCCCCCTAAGGAGTAGGATTCAAGATGGTGATTGAAATATTGGGGTTCTAGCCTTAAGTTTTTTTTAGGGGGAGGGTTAGTTTTAGGATAGGGTTTTTTTTGTTTGTTTTAGGATAGGCCTTTTTTTTGGGGGGTGGTTACTTTGGTTTTAGGATACGTTTTTTTAGGGGGTCTTTATTTTTTATGGTAATTACTATAGGGGGGTTTATTCCAATGGGTGTTAAGTAGTTTAGCGGGGTTTATTTTGATGGGAGTTGCAGCAGTTTTGGGGTTAAGAGTAGGGGTTTTATTGCAATGGGGGTTGTGGTAGTTAAGGGGTTAAGTAGTGTATTGTGATGGAGGTTGCAGTGGTTTATAGGTTAAGTAGTGTAGCGGGGGTTTATTGCAATGGGGTTTGTGGCGGTTTAGGTGTTAATAGAGTAGGAGTTTATTGCTATGGGGGTTTAGAGGTTAGTAGAGTAGTGGATTTATTCTGATGGTGGTTGCAACGGTTTAGGGGTTAAGTAGTGTAGCGGGGGTTTATTGTGATGGGGGTTGTGGCTATTTTAGGAGTTAATAGAGTAGGGTATTTATTGTGATGGAAGTTGTGGCGGTTATGCATAAATGTTAGCGCGCAAGTATAGGTACTAGGTTTTACATTGACTTTGTGGCCCCATTGAAGTCTATAGGAAGAATGCGTTAGCATGATGGCGATATTATAAGTGCAAAGTTTTTACTTTCAACATGTAATACGTGCGCTACCCGAAGCACGCAAAAATGTAACTTCTATTGAAGTTAACGCTCTACTTATAATCTAGCCCACAACGTTTAAAGGGACAGTCTACTCCAGAATTTTACTTTAATTACCCATTCCCCAGTTTTGCATAACCAACAGTTATATTAATATACCTTTTACCTCTGTGATTACCTTGTATCTAAGCACCTGCAGACTGCCCTCCATCTCAGTTATTTTGACAGACATGAACTATAGCTGTCTAGCTGTGAAAAACTGTCAAAATGCACTGAAATAAAAGGTGGCCTTTAAGGTCTTAGAAACTAGCATATGAGCCTACCTACGTTTAGCTTTCAACAAAGAATACCAAGAGAACAAAGACAAATTGATGATAAAAGTAAATTGGAAAGTTGTTTAAAATCACATGCCCTATCTGAATCATGAAAATTTAATTCTGATTAGAGTGTCAAATTAAATATGCATAGTAAAACAAACTCTCAGAACTCATTTTGCCTGTTTTTCCAACAATTTCAACTGCCCCCAGGGAGGATGAAGTGATTGTAGCACTCTACACAGTGAATACTTGATATGCACAAAAGCTCATTTATATCTGTCCATAACTGGCTGAAGCAATGAAGATAAGATAAATAAGAGGCTTTTCAAGGGGTGTATTGAATTCCTGTAAAAACAAGAAAAAATTATTTTCTTTCTTGACAGTGAGAGTCCACAAATGTATTCATTACTGTTGGGAAATACAACACCTGGCCACCAGGAGGAGGCAAAGACGCCAAAGCATTAAGTATCCCTCCCACTTCCCCTAGTCCCCCAGTAATTCAGCCGAGGGAAAGGAAATGTAAGAGAAACACTAGGGGTATAGAGGTGCCAGAATGAAAAGGAGACAACTGCCACCAAGAATAAAAATTAACCGGGCAGGTTCATGGACTCTCCCTGCCAAGAAAGAAAGTAATTTATCAGGTAAGCATACATTTTGTTTTCTTTCTAATAGCAGGGAGAGTGCACAAATACTGTTGGGAAACCAATACCCAATCCGAAGAGGACATAGAATGAACAGGGATGGAAAAACAAGGCAGGTAGACCTAAACAGAAGGCACCACCGCTGCAGCACTTTTCTCCCAAAGGAAGCCTCCGCAGAGGCAAAAAAATCAAATTTGTAAAAATTTGAAAAAGTGTGTAAAGAAGACACGTAGTCGCCTTACAGATCTGTTCCACAGAAGCCTCGTTCTTAAAGGCCCAAGAGGATACTGCTCGAGTAGAATGAGCCATAATCCTCGCAGGATGCTGTTGTCCCGCCTTATGCCATGTGGATGATGCATGTGTAACAAACTTTCCTTTGGAGAGGAAGGATTCAGACAAAAGGAAGGTACCACAATCTCCTGATTGATATTGCGAGAAGAGACCACCTTAGGTAACAAACCTAACTTCGTACGTAAAACCGCCTTATCCGCATGGGAAATAAGATAAGGAGGATCACACTGTAAAGCAGATAATTCAGAAACTCTGCTCCTAAGAGGGAGCAACATTTTTAAACACAGGCCTAATCCTAACAAGGACCTGAACAAAGGACTGAACATCGGAGAGATTAGCCAACTTCTTATAAAGTAAAAGAGAGCAGAAATCTGCCCTTTAAGAGAACTGGTCGATAAAACCTCTCTCTAAACCCTCTTTGAGAAACAGAAGAATCCGAAGAATCCTCACCTTGTGCCAAGGAAACCCTCAGTCCTCACAACAAGAAAGATAAGTGTGCCACACCTAGTAATCATCTTATGAGCCTGGATCAAAGTATCAATTACCCTATCAGAAAAACCTCTATTGGAGAGAATTAGACATTCAATCTCCACACAGTCAGCCTCAGAGAATTGAGAGTTTGGTAAAGAAACGGACCCTGCCAAAGGTCCGTTCGCTAAAGCAACCTCCAAGGAGGAGAGGATGACATCTTGATGAGGTCCGCAAACCAAGTCCTGCGAGGCCACACTGGAGCAATTAGGATCACTGAGGCCCGCTCCTGCTTGATATGGGCGATTACCCAAGAAAGGAGCACAATCGGAGGAAACAGATAAATAAAATTGAAGTTTCACAGGGGGGGCGAAGCCTGATGCCAAAGCGGCAGAACATGTTTTAGAAGAGCTCCTCATTCTAGTTTATATTTTAAACGGACACTGAACCCAAAAAAAAAAGAGCATGCAATTTTAAGCAACAATTTAATTTATTACTATTATCAAATTTTCTCCGTTCTCTTGCTATCTTTATTTAAAAAAGAAGGCATCTAAGGAGCTAGCCACTTTTTGGTTCAGAACACTGGACATCACTTGTTTATTGGTGGGTGAATTTATCCACCAATCAGCAAGAACAACCTAGATTATTCACCAAAAATGGGCCGGCATCTAAACTTACATTCTTGATTTTCAAATAAAAATACCAAGAGAATGAAGAAAATTTAATAATAGGAGTAATTTAGAAAGTTGCTTAAAATTGCATGCTCTATCTGAATCACGAATGAAAAAAATTGGGCTCAGTGTTCCTTTAAGAGTTTATTCACCAATTTTCAGGAAGTTCAAAACAATAGTACTGAGGATATGTGGGAGCTTATCCTTTAAACACTTTCCAAACCTATGTTCTTTGGCACACATTAATAGCCATTGAGAGACATTTTTTGCAGTGCGGCCTATGCGATTTGACTGGGAATTGGAGCCTAGGGTAGTAATGGGCCCTAGCTGCCTAACCTCATATTGGCAATGGCCCGCTTAGATAGTCTCTACGGAGGAGATCACCAAGTCTTTATCCGAAACAGTGAGTACCGACACTTCAGCCCCTCTAACAGACAGACACTCTCAAGAAGTCGGAAAACTAGACTCACGAGATCTGTTGCCAAGTACAGGAGTGGGGTCGGAGATGCTTTATACTACTGGAAAGTCACTACATCCTTCATTACAATGCGGTAACATGCTTAATTATTTTCATGTTGTCAAATACGTCTTTAAATCTGGAACTCTCAATGGCGACAGCAATGTCTGAAATCTTAGACTCTGGAAAATATATAAGACACTTACCTTGTCTACCACAGTTAGACATTTTGCTTCTGTTAAAATCAAGACCCACTGCCTAGTTTAAAGCTCACTTCCATCTATAGTTTAAAATGGTTGTGAATTTTGCATTACTATGGTTCATATGCCCACAGTTAAGAATATTATTTTTCATATCATTTGTAAGCTTCAATTACAATGTATGCATGCAATGTTTTCATATATTCAAATTTGAGCTATATATATATATATATATATATATATATATATATATATATATATATATATATATATATTACAAAGGGAACTAATCATCCCTGTTAAATTCAGGTAAGATACAATTTGAAGCCCATATATATCATCTTATATACTTGTTTTCCATACTTGTAATTGGATCCATATAAACATCCAAGTTCAAGCCTATGATTTTAATCTAGAAATATATCGAACCTTATTAGAATTTGGCATATACACGTATTCATATTTTTTAGTCTGAAATTCTAGAAATGATGTACCCGGGCAGATGGTAAATCTCCAATATATTCTTCCTCAGTTATCCATTTAATTTTATTTTGCGATCATACATATATACTGGATCTATCCACTAGGTGGGAGTAAAACCATAATTTCAGATTTATAAACAAAGTGGGTCTCTATTTTGTTGATGGTACATTTATTAGAGAAGGAAATAGAGTTCTGAAATAGCTTATTGTAAATTTCTAGAGTAACTTTAGTAAAGAATACTATCACCGAGATTACGAGTTTGGCGTTAACAGGGGTGCGTTGCTAACGAGGCTTTTTTTTCTAACGCTACCTTAAGCCAACGTTGGTATTACAGGTTTTTGTAAACCCGGCGTTAGTCGCAAAAAGGTGAGCGTAGAGCAAAATTTAGCTCCACATCTCACCTCAATACCAGCGTTGCTTACGGTAGCGGTAAGCTGGCTGAACGTGCTCGTGCACGATTTCCCCATAGGAAACAATGGGGCTGAGCTGGCTGGAAAAAAACCTAACACCTGCAAAAAAGCAGCGTCCAGCTTCTAACGCAGCCCCATTGTTTCCTATGGAGAAATACATTTTATGTCTGCACCTAACACCCTAACATGAACCCTGAGTCTAAACACCCCTAATCTTACACTTATTAAACCCTAATCTGCCGCCCCCGACATCGCCGACACCTACATTATATTATTAACCCCTAATCTGCCGCTCCGGACACCGCCGCCACCTACATTATTCCGATGAACCCCTAATCTACTGCCCCCAACATCGCCGCCACCTACATTATACTTATAAACCCCTAATCTGCCGCCCCCAACGTCGCCGCCACCTACATTATACTTATAAACCCCTAATCTGCCGCCCCGAACGTCGCTGCCATATAACTACAATATAACTAATAGTTGATACTTGATCCACTGTATCTGGGCATGTCCCAAAGTCAAACAGTTTTGGGCAAAAGTCTCATTTTGGCTCTCAAAAATTCTAAAGCTTAAAATCTCTCTGAAGATGGAGGAAATTATCTTTTTAAGGCAATATGATGAAAGGGAGGGAAACATAAAATTTATTAATTTTGTAATCTTATCTGCTAGAAACATTATTTTCTCCTCCTGGAAATCTAATAGAAGCCCTATGTTCACCTCCCTTCTGAACATGTTAGACTCCAAATTAATATATGAACAATATGAGACGCAGATATCTTCCGAAAAAGAAATTGCTAACTTTTTCAGGAAATGGGGAGAATATATTCTCTCCAATACACTGGAAGTTCAAAGAAGTCTCATTGCTCCCTTTAAGCACTCTGAATGGATTCAGAATGCTGTATTGAGAGGGGAAATTAGTAGTGGTGCAATTACTTAATCTTTGATGGTTCCGGCCTCTCGGGGAGGGGGGGGAGGGGAAATTTAATTTAATTCCCTTCCCCCTTTTTTTCTTTTTTTTTTTTTCTTTCTTTCTTTCTCCTTCTTTCCTCTTTCTCCCTTCTCTTGCTTTTCTTTTCTTTTTCCCAGTTTTATTTTTGTATATTATACTTGTTCTGGGTTATTGTATGTTTAAAAAGGAGAAAATGTTTTGAGGCATAGGCTTCTTAATTTTATTTACAACTTCCACTCCAAGAAGTATTATTGGATAAGGTTGTTGAACTCGGTATAAGCATTCTGTACTGTCTTTTTGCTATAAGCAGCTGTATATAATACTAATCATGAAGTATGTACGCTTTTCAATGTATTACTTGATAGATTTACTTGTGAAACCTGTTCCTCATTTCAATCAATAAATAAAACGTTAAAAAAAAAAAATAGTTACATTGTAGCTAGCTTAGGATTTATTTTTATTTTACAGGCAACTTTGTATTTATTTTAACTAGGTACAATAGTTATTAAATAGTTATTAACTATTTAATAACTACCTAGCTAAAATAAGTACAAAATTACCTGTAAAATAAATCCTAACCTAAGTTACAATTACACCTAACACTACACTATCATTAAACTAATTACCTAAACTACCTACAATTAAATTCAATAAACTAAATTACGGAAATTTTTTTTTTACAAGAAGTTTAAACTAATTACACCTAATCTAAGCCCCCTAATAAAATAACCCCCCCCCCAAAATAATAAAATGTCCTACCCTATACTAAATTACAAATAGCCCTTAAAAGGGTCTTTTGCGGGGCATTGCCCCAAAGTAATCAGCTCTTTTACCTGTAAATAAAAATTACAATACCCCCCAACATTACAACCCACCACCCACACCCCTACTCTAAAACCCACCCAATCCCCCCTTAAAAAAAACCTAACACTACCCTATTGAAGAGCACCCTACCTTGAACTTCAATCTGATTGGCTGATTAAATCAACCAATCGGATTTTTCCTACCTTAATTCCGATTGGCTGATAGAATCCATCAGCCAATCGGAATTCGAGGGACGCTATCTTGGATGACGTAATTTAAAGGAACCGTCATTCGTCAAGTAGTCGTGCTGGAAGGATGCTCCGTGCCAGATGTCTTCAAGATGGAGTCGCTCCTCGTTAGATGGAAGAAGATAGAAGATGCCTCTTGGATGAAGCCTTCTGCAGGTCCGGATGTCCTCTTCTGCCCGGATAGGATGAAGACTTCTGCCGGTCTGGATGTCCTCTTCTGCCCCATCGGATGAAGACTTCTGCCCGGATCGGATGACCACTTGTGCCCGGCTGGGTGAAGACGGCTCAAGGTAGGGTGATCTTCAATTGGGTAGTGTTAGTTTTTTTTAAGGGGGGATTGCATGGGTTTTAGAGTAGGGGTGTGTGGGTGGTGGGTTGTAATGTTGGGGGGGTATTGTAATTTTTTTTACAGGTAAAAGAGCTGATTACTTTGGGGCAATGCCCAGCAAAAGGCCCTTTTAAGGGCTATTTGTAATTTAGTATAGGGTAGGGCATTTTATTATTTTGGGGGGCTTTTTTATTTTATTAGGGGGCTTAGATTAGGTGTAATTAGTTTAAACTTCTTGTAATTTTTTTTTTCTTCTGTAATTTAGTGGGGGGGTTTTTATTCGTAATTTAGTTTATTGAATTTAATTGTAATTAACTGTAGGTAGTTTAGGTAATTTATATAATGATAGTGTAGTGTTAGGTGTAATTGTAACTTAGGTTAGGATTTATTTTACAGGTAATTTTGTACTTATTTTAGCTAGGTAGCTATTAAATAGTTAATAACTATTTAATAACTATTGTACCAAGTTAAAATAAATACAAAGTTGCCTGTGAAATAAATCCTAAGCTGGCTACAATGCAACTATTAGTTATATTGTAGCTAGCTTAGGGTTTATTTTATCGGTAAGTATTTAGTTTTAAATAGCATTAATTTATTTAATTATGTTAAATTTATTTTGTTTAATTTAAATTATATTTAAGTTAGGGGGGGTTAGGGTTAGGTTTAGACTTAGGTTTAGGGGTTAATACCTTTTAATATAGTGGCGGCGACGTTGGGGGTGGCAGATTAGGGGTTAATAAATGTAAGTAGGTGTCGGCGATGTTAGGGCAGGCAGATTAGGGGTTAATAAAATTTAACTAGTGTTTGTGAGGCGGGAGTGAGGAGGTTTAGGAGTTAATACATTTATTAAAGTGGCGGCGATGTCCGGTCGGCAGATTAGGGGTTAAACATTTTAGTTAAGTGTTTCTGATGTGGGGGGGGGGGCTCGGTTTAGGGGTTAATAGGTAGTTTATGGGTGTTAGTGGACTTTTATCACTTTAGTTAAGAGTTTTATGTTATGGCGTTAGCCCATAAAACTCTTAACTACTGACTTTTAAATGCGGTAGAAGTCTTGACAGGAGAGGGTCTACCGCTCACTTCTTCCAAGACTTGTAATACCAGCGTTAGGCAAATCCCATTAAAAAGATAGGATATGCAATTGACGTAAGGGGATTTGAGGTAGCCTCGAGTCGCGGAAGAAAAGTGAGCGGTAGACCCTTTCCTGCCTGACTCGTAATACCAGCGTTAGGTAAAAAGCAACATTGGGACCTCTCAACGCTGCTTTTTAAGGCTAACGCAAAACTCGTAATCTCGGTTTATATTTCCTCCCTGATACTAGAGATTTAAGTACTTTGGTTGCTATATAAGACTTCACGATGAGTTGTTGCTACCTAATGATATAGGTTAACCTAGGTATTTAGCCTTTTGGTTAACTGAGTCTTTTATGTACATGTTAATATAGCTGTTATTCCTACTTCTAATATGCTACAGGTTCATATTCATTTATATTTTCCCCAGAAAAGATGCGGATACGTATATCCTATTTTTGTATAATTGATAACCCCACAGTATAAATGAAAAAATTACGCCTCTTTCAAAAGTTCTCAAAATATGTTTAATTAGTAGTGAACCCTCTGCATTTTTGATAGTGGTGTTCCCCTCCCCCCATAGTTTATTTAGTAAACTGTGGTAAATATTTCCAATTTATACCCTATATTTACTAACTTGGATGGCATCCATTCGCAACTTAGTAGCTTAATTAGTTAAATTATCGCTGTCTCCCAAAGATTCCCAGTTGTCTCCTTTTTTTCTGTCATTGGATCCGCCCCCCACACATCTGTTTACTGGATAAACAAAAAAACAGATTCCAAGAAACTTTTCCCTAAACTCCAACTATGTGATTCAATTTTAAGAAGCATATACTTATAGTAATTAATCTAGGTGGTACAAGACTTTTGACAGGTGCATAGAGTAATGACTTAAGGGCTGACAACAAACAAAACAAAGGGACAACACTGGTACTCTCATTCTAGTCTACTAAACTTTCATAGTTCATGTCCCTTAGCGAATATATAAGATAAAATGTACTAATCAGAAAATGTATTCTATTATATTTTTTTATAGCACCTGTTACCTCCATATAGAAATTATTATATACTTCTTCTTTTACTTTTAAATACTACCCTTCCCCCTATAATACTGATCATAAGGGTACATTCATACTCATACTTATTCTTAAAGGTCATTTCATGGTACTGTATAGGAGGAGTATGTTAGTTTGAACTCTTGTTTGTTTGCATGTTATTATCCTGCAACATATATAAAAAGAAAAATGCTTTGAGGTTTTACTAAAAATTTACTAAAAGAGTACCACTATGGATTGAGCCCCACAAGGATCTTGCCAATATAGATTTTGTGTTTTTTTTAAAGATGTATAATGTGGACACAGATTATGATGTAATAGTCTGAGTACTTGCAAAAAGCTGCTTGTGTCATTTGCCAAATGTGAGTTGTATTTTGTTATATTTCGATATACCTCAATAATAAAAAAATTAATAAAAAAAAATTGAAGTTCCACAGAACCACTAATGCGTCCACCAAGACCACTTAAGGGTCCCTCAATCTCGACCCGTATCTGGATAGTTTGGCATTGAGACGAGAGGCCATGAAATCTATCTCCGGAACTCCCCACCTGAGACTAATCTCTGAGAAGACCTACTGATTTAGAGCCGGGATCAAAGGTCTGTCTGCTTAGGAAGTCCTCCTCCCAATTGTCTACCCCTGGGATATAAATGGCCGAGATGTGACAATTGTGAGATTCCACCCACTGTAGGATACGAGCCACCTCTCTCAAAGCTAGAAAACTCCTTGTTCCCGCCTGATGGTTGATATAGGCGACTGATGTAATGTTGTCCTACTGGAATCTGATAAAACAGACAGAACAAAGCTGAGGCCACTCCATCAAGGCATTGAAGATGGCCCTCAGTTCCAGAATATTGATAGGAAGGAAAGACTCCTTCAGAGACCAGGTTCCCTGAGTCTTCAGGGAACCCCAGACCGCCCCCCAACCTAGTAGACTGGCATCCATAGTCACAATCTCCCAAGATGGTCTCAAGAAGCATGTGCCTTGAGACAGGTGGTCCTGAAAAAGCCGCCAGGAGAGAGAATCTCTCGTTGCCTGGTCTAAGATGATCAACTGAGGCCGGACGGAGTGATTGCCGTTCCACTGCCTGAGCATACATACTTGTAGAGGTCTCAGAAGGAAGTGTGTAAAAAGAATAATATCCATTGCAGCTACCATGAATCATATCACTTCCATACATTGAGCCACTGAAGGCCTCCCAGTGGACTGTAACGAACGTCAGGAAGACAGGAGCTTGATTCGACGTGGATCCCTTAGGAAGATCTGCATGGAAACCAAATCGATGATCGTTTCCAGAAAGCACACCCTGGTATTGAGGACCAGCGAGCTTTTCCCCAGATTTATCTTCCAACCGAAGTGTGTCCATGTGAGATCTTGCTAAATGAAAAGATGGAGCCTGAACCAAAATGTTGTCCAGGTAAGGTGCAGTGACGATTCCACATGCTCTGGCTACCGCATGAAGAGCTCCCAACACCTTCATAGAGATCACTGGAGCAGTAGCTAGACCAAAAGGAAGAGCAACAAACTGGTAGTGATTGTCCAGAAAGGCAAATCGCAGGAACTGGAAATGATCCTTGTGAATCGGAACATGCAGATATGCGTCCTTCAGGTCTATAGTCATCATGAATTGACCTTACTGGACCAACGTAAGGATGGATCTGATGGTTTCCATCTTGAAGGAGGGAACCTTCAGAAATTTGTTTAGATACTTTAAGTCTAAAATGGGGCAAAGCGTTCCCTCTTTTTTGGAACAACAAACAGGTTTGAATAAAACCCCATATCCCACTCTGAGGGGGTACTGGGACAATCACTCCCAGGGAAACAAGTTCCCCTACGCAATTCAAAAAGGCCGTCCTTTTCTCCAGCTTTGATGAAAGTCTTGACAAAATAAATCTGCCTCTTGGAGGGCAAGATCGAAAGCCTATCCTATAGGCTTTCGTCCAAGACCCAAGCGTCCTGAACATCCCAAAAATCAAGTGTCCCGAACAAAAAAATAGTCTGCCCCTATACGATCCATTCCCAGATCGGGGGCCACCCCTTCATGCAGACTTGTTGTCAGCAGAGGGTTTCTGGGACTGCTTGCTCTGGTTCCAAGGTTGATTAGGTTTCCATGAACTCTTAGATTGGTCCGACTTGGAGGAGGCCAGGGCTCTCTGTCCTTTGTTTGGACGAAAGGGATGAAAATTTCCAGACTGGCGACCCTTAGATTTAGATTTCTTGTCCTGAGAAAGAAATCCAGTCACCGTGAAAATGATAGAATCCAGGCCTGGACCAAATAACGTCTTTCCCTTAAACGCTAAGGAAAGAAGTCTGGATTTAGATACCATATCAGCAGACCATGATTTTAACCAGAAGACTTTGCGTTAAGGCGGATGATCTGCATGATAGCATCACAAATTAAGGAATTGGCCATTTTGAGAGACCTGAAAAACCTCAGTAGCTTTAGGCCTGGTTTGATAGACCATATCCAGCTTAGGAATTTTAGGTTTCTCAGATGATTTAGGCTCAGGGACATCCAAAATCGATAAAAACCTCCTTAAGTAAGAAGCGAAGATGTTCAAGCTTAAATCTGAAATTTATCTCCTCCGTCTCTGCTACCTTTTCCTCAGCGGAGTCAGAGGATGACAGTTCACTCTCAGAAGCTTCTGAGGAATGCTCATCTTCAGAATGATGAGAGAGACTGGCCAAAGCAGTCGCCAAAGGAATACTGGTTCCCTGTCAAAGGAAACATGTTTTACCCTTCTCTTCCATTTGTCTGAAACAGGGAAGGCACTCAGCACAGCAGAAAAAGCAGACTGAAGCTGTGCTGCAAAGTCTACTGGTAAACAAATAAACCCAGTAGAAGACTGAGCCGAGCCGCACTGCATGTGCAACATTTGGGAATGGAGACTGAGGAAAAAGATGTGGCATATCCTGGACAACAGAGTCCTGAGAGGTGGAGGGCTCTTAAGGGTTAATGCTCTTAGAGGGAGCAGTAGAAGTTTTGGATCCTCTAGATCTAGACTGTAAAACAAAACCCAGGAAAGCTGAGCAAAGTTGAGCCGGAGGGCAAACTTTGGCCTCTTCACTAAACACTTATCAGGTTGAAAAATATTATGATTAGCCTCACCTAGCACAAGGCTTAAATCATCCTCCATAATGACTTAGCTACTAGGCCCCCAACAGAGAATGAGACAATACGTCAAAGAATCAAATGAATGAGACAAAAAACATAAAAAAAACGGCACCTCTATAAAGACCTGCTATGACTGGGGCACTTACTGCCTCCTGCACTGAACACTTTAACTCTACTGAGAGGTCGGCACAGACAGAGCATCCGCCCGCAATCGGGATGAAAAACGGAGCATTAGGACGAGCCCGGTCACGTGGTGCAACACTAGAGAAGCCCGCCTTCCACAGCGCCGAGAAAGTGTGTGAAGCAAGATCCTAAAATATGCCCAAATTAAATTCTAAAATCCACTGCTCTATTTTTTTAAAAATTCACTCCACGTCATAAGAGAAAATAAAGGCCAAGAGCCCTCTGCTACATGTCCCCATGTCTCTTAAAACGTCGTTCTCACATAAACCCTGCTATAAGGGAAAACCCCTCAAACTGCTCTGCAAAAGGATATCCTATTTAGAGGATATATCAAAGTTCCCAGACCACTATATGAAGGCAAAGAGGTGTCAATAAAAAAGGACTTACCCACCAGGGTCTCTGCTGTGGAGCAGACACTACACCTCCAGATCTGACATCTTTATCTACATCTGACAGGGACCTGAGACACAAAGGAAAGCAGTGTAAGCTTACACTGGTTGCCAGGAGGGGAGTCAGCAGTGTTAAACTGGAAGCAGGCTAGGGAAGTTTCCCTGTGACATCCAGTAGCTAACCTTCACCAACACTCTTACTAGGAGAATTACATGGCCACTATCATCCCCAGTCCTTGCAGGAAACAATCCATTAAGGAACTTAAAATCCAATGTCTTCAGAGAACGTTCTCTGCCTACCTCCTTTAGTAGACAAGGTCAAAGAATTACTGGGGGAATACGGGAAGTGGGAGGGATACTTAATGCTTTGGCTGGTGTGTCTTTGCCTCCTCCTGGTAGCCAGGTGTTGTATTTCTCAACAGTAATTAATGAATTTGTGGACTCTCTCTGTCATTACAAAGAAAGACAGTTTTGTCTGTTTAAATGTGTTCCTCACTGTAGGTGATAAATACTCATATACCACATATGTTACATTTTATGCTATTTTGCATATAGACCTGTTTGGCAATAAACAGTTTCCTCTCAGCAATAATTACCTCTTGCTGTTATTGACATCCCCATTGCTGGCTCACGCAGGGAGCTCTTCTTCTTCCACTTCCCCTCATCAATGTTGTACACGTCCACCACCTTCAGTGGCATCTGGTTCTCCCCTACACCACCAACAACTAGGATCCTCTTTCCCAGTGCTACCACTGCCACACCTGCTCTGGCTGAGGGTATTGATGCCAAGCTGCGCCACTGGTTGGTTTCTGGGGAGTACACCTCAAACGAGTCCATTGGGTTTCCAGAATCATCACAGCCCCCAATGGCATAGATTTGCCCACCAGTTTCTGCCAAGGAGCAATAGACACGGGGGCTGGGGAGAGGTGCCAATGCCTGCCAATGGAAGTCTTTAGCACACGGAACCTCCATACTGGCTCACCGGGGCAGAAGAAGCTCATCTGGGCTTGGGTGAGTGTGCATCTTGCAAACAAACAACAAGAAAAACAATTGTAAGATAGTGGTCAATTCGTATGTATTCATCATGTCTCTTGATCTCCCTCAGTACAAGGTTGCATGAAACCCAAAATGATTCAGAACATTTAATTTTAAAAAAACTTTCTAATTGACTTCTATTATCAGATTTTCTCTGTTGCCTTGGTATCTTCTGTTGAAAAAAAGCTCATGAGCGTTCACGTGTCTTGAGCTCTATATGGATGCAGTTTTACAAGAATGTCATCCATTTGCAAGAGCACTCTTTTCAGGCATGTAGTGCTCCAAACACCTACCTAGGTATCTCTTCGACAAGGAATATCATAGGAACAAAGCAAATTTAATAATAGAAGTAAAATGGAAACTTTTTAAAAATGGAGTGCTCTGTCTGAATCACTAAAGAACATTTTTGGGTTTCATATCCCTTTAATGTGTTTCCAATGACTCGTTATACCAGCTGCAGAGTTTAAAACGTATGGGAAATTCCTCCTTTGGGTATATTTTTGTATATGAAATAGATGTTACTGCTGAATGAAAACACAACCCAATGAAACCTGCTGACCTTGTATTGAGAGCACACCTAATTAGCTTATCTGTCTAATTATTCACATAAAGTCTTCTTACCTTTTTTTCTTATTGTTTACTCAATCACCAATACAGAGAGAGAATACTGGAAAATAAAAAATTTAGTATCTCTCTGTCACCCCCCCCCCCCACACACACACACACACACAGTGGGTGCACAATTCCATCCAAACCTTCTAGATTTTCTATAACCAGTTCTAGAAATTTTTAGTATGTGTGGGGACAGGCAAAATAAAGGTAAAGCAGCCGTTTGTAAACAATGTAACATTTTATTATTCTAGCAGATACAAACTAAAATTATGCTTACCTGATCATTTTCTTTTCTTCTGACGGGAAGAGTCCACAGCTGCATTAATTACTTTGGGGGATTTAGAGCCTGACTACCAGGAAGAGGCAAAGACACCCCAGCCAAAGGCTTAAATACCTCCCCCACTTCCCTCATCCCCCAGTCATTGGAATCATTCTGCCAAGGGAACAAGGAACAATAGGAGAAATATCAAAATGAAAAAGGTGCCAGAAGAAACAAAAAAATATGTCCGCCTCTTATGAACAACGCGGTAAGCATAATTTAAGTTTTTCTTCTGAAACGGGAAGAGTCCACAGCTGCATTCATTACTTTTGGGAAAACAATACCCAAGCTATAGAGGACACTGAATGCAAAACGGGAGGGGAAAAAAGAGAGGCGGACCCTAATCTGAGGGCACCACAGCCTGCAAAACCTTTTTCCCGAAGGCTGCTTCAGCAGTAGCAAAAAACATCAAACTTGTAAAGTCTGGAAAAAGTATGTAAGGAGGACCATGTAGCCGCCTTACAAATCTGATCCACAGAGGCCTCAGTCTTGAAGCCCAAGAGGAAAACACTGCTCCTGTAGAATGAGCCGTAATCCTCAGAGGAGGCTTATGTCCCACTGTCTCAATGCTAGACGGAGGACACTCCTCAAACAAAAAGATAAGGAAGTCGAAGAGGCCCTCTGACCCCCATGCTTCCTGGAAAAAGAACAAACAGAGAAAGAAGTTTGTCTAAATTCCTTTGTGGCCTGAAGATAGGACTTCAAGGCACAAACAACATTCAGAATTACATTGAAAATGTTCCTTTGATGAAGAAGGAATAGGACATAAGAAAGGAACCACAATCTCTTGATTGATGTTGCGAATTTAACAAAACTTTAGGAAGAAAACCTAACTTGGTTCGCAGAACAGCCTTATCAGCATGGAAAGCCAGATAAGGAGGGACGCATTGCAAGGCAGCAATCGCAGATACTCTGCGCGTAGAAGCAATAGCCCGTAAAAAAATGAACCTTCCAAGACAATTTAATGTCTACTTCATGCATAGGCTCCAACGGAGCCCGTGCAAAACTTAAATAACAAGATTTAAACTCCAAAGAGGAGCAATAGATCTAAACACAGGTCTGATCCTAGCAGAGTTTCTGGCAAAAAATTATTTATTCATCTGATCCTAGCAGAAACTTAACAAAAGACTGCACATCAGGAAGCTCAGCGAACCTCTTGAGCAGTAACACACACAGGGCCGAAATCTGTCTTCTCAGGGGACCTGCAGAAAAGCCCTTCTCCAGTTAATCCTGGAGAACAGAATAAGAGATCCTCCACACCTTATGATAGATGTGACAAGCAACTAGCTACGATCTTGAATTAGAGTAAAAATAACACTCCCAGAAAACTCTCTCTTGGCTAGGACTAAGCGTTCAATCTCCACGCAGTCAGCCTCAGAGAATATAGACATAGATGAACAAAGAGACCTTGGTCAGCAGATCCCTGCAACAAGGTAACTTCCACAGAGGAGATAATGACATCCCCACTAGTGCATGAACCATATCCTTTGACGCCTGATTGATTCGAACCACTACACTTGGAAGAAGTGGTAACGGACGGAAAAGATAAATTAGATAGAACATGCAAGGCACAGCTAATGCATCTATTAGCTCCACCTGAGGATCCCTGTACTTCGACCCATATCTGGGTAGCTAGGTATTGAGACGTCATAAGATCCACCTCTTGCAAATCTCTGCAAACACTCGGGATGGAAGACCATTACTCCGGATGAAAGGATTGTCTGCTGAGGAAATCCGCTTCCCAGTTGTCCACACCCGGAATGTGGATCGCTGACAGCAAACAAATGTGGGTCTCCCCCCACTCCAGAATCCGAGATACTTCCCTCATAGCTAGGGAGCTTCTCGTTCCCCCCTAATGGTTGATGTAAGCCACCAAGGATATATTGTCTGATTGGATCTGATAAACTGGGACAAACCCAGCAGAGGTCAAGCCTTCAGAGCATTGTATATTGCCAGAAGATCCAAAATGCGATCGGTACATAGGTCCTGTGCCTTCCTGGCACCCTAAACAGCTCCCCATCCTGACAGACTTGCAACCGTAGTCACAATCACCCAGGATGGACATGAGACGAACGTCCCTTGGGATAAGTGATCCAGACAAAAACACCAAGAGAGCAATTCTCTCTATCGGTTGTCCAGAGAAATCTGTTGAGACAGATCCAAATAATCGCCGTTCCACTGCTTCAGCATGCGCAGTTGCAACAGACTAAGGTGAAACATGGCAAAGGAAATTATGTCCATGCTGGACACCCTGAGACAAATCACCTGCATACACCGAGCCACAGAGGGCATCAAGGAGGTCTGGAGGACAAGACATGTTGAAGCTAGCTTGCAATGTCTCTGACTGTTAGAAATATTGTCATGTCTATGGAGTCTATTATAGTACCTGAGATTCTACCCTGGTACTTGATACAAGAGAACTCTTTCTAGATTTATCTTCCATCCATGGGATTGAAGAAGACAGAGGAAAGATTCCGAATGGTTCACTCTTCGAAAAATTTCTTGGCGTTGAAGCTAGACCAAATGGAAGTGCAATAAATTGAAAGTGCTGGACCAGAAACTCAAAACTTAGGAACTGGAAGTGGTCCTTGAGGATTGGTATGTGAAGGTATCATCCTTCAGATCTATTGTGGTCATGAACTGCTCTTCTCGAACAAGGGGAAGAATGGCCCTTATTGTCTCCATCTTGAACGAAGGGACATATAAAAACTTGTTTAATCACTTTAGGTCCTGAATCAGACGGACGTTTCCTCCTCCTTTGGGACCACAAAAAGGTTTGAATAGTATCACAAACCTCTCACTGCGATAGGCACCGGGACCATAACCCCTAAGAGGACAGATCCCGTACACACTCCAGAAAGGCTTCCCTCCTCTCTGGTCAGGAAGACAGGAGAGAGAGGAGGAATCTGCCCTTGGGTGGCTGAGACTAGAAACCTGTCTTGTAACCCTGAGCTATGATCTCCAGGACCCATGGATCCTGCACATCCTTGAACCAATCGACTTAAAAGAGTGACAGACTGCCCCCCACACGATCCGGAAGAGGACCGGGGACTGCCCATACATGCCGACTTACACTTGGAGGGCTTCTGACTCTGCTAGGATTTATTGCAGGACTGAGCTGGCTTCCAAGAGCTCTTGTTTTGCTCTGGCTTAGCGGAGGACTACTGACATGGGCTTTATCAGAACAAAAGGAACGAAAATTGTCCCTTAGACTAGTTCATATTCTTGCGGTAGGAGGGCACCCTTGCCCCCTGAGACCGTGGAAATAATTGAGTCCATGCCTGGACCAAACAAAATCATTCCCTTAAAGGGGAGGGAAAGAAGCCTAGACTTAAAAATCATATCCGCAGACTATGACTTCAGCCAGAGCCCGATGGGCCTGAACAGAAAAAGCTGAAGCCATAGCATTCAGGTGAATAATCTGCTTATTAACATTACGGATAAAAGAATTAACAACCCTCAAGGCCTTAATTATTTCCTGAATAACTTCGAAGGGACCCCCCCCCTCGATTAAATCCCGTAAAGAGTTACACCTGTACGTAGCTGCTCCAGCAACTGTGGCAACAGCCGCCGCCTGAAACAAAAATCTGTATGTTGAAACATCTTTCTTAACAGCGTTTCCATCTTTTATCCATGGGCTCTTTAAGTGAAGAGCTATCCTCAAGCAGGATAGTAGTACGTTTAGCAAGGGTGAAGATAGCGCTATACCTTTTTGGGATGGAACTTCACAACTCCATTGAGATTCCAGGACCGGGAACCTTTTGTTAAAGGGAGAAGAGGGGAAAAAGGAATCTAATCCGGTCCCATTCATTCTCAATAATGTTCGCTATCTAACAGGAGCAGGGAAGGATAAGGTACCACCTTGTCCTCAAACTCTATCCAATTTAGGAATCAAAGGTTCATCAGGCAATTTGGCCCCTGGAACCTCTGAATTTGCCAAAAACTTCCTTTAGAAGAAAGCGCAATTTCCTAACACTAAAGTCTGGTTCCTCAGCAGCCGGAGGCTTAGAGACAGCAGAATCCGACCCAGAATGTTCATACTGTGAAGACTCGGATAACCCTATGAGTTAAATCCATAAATTATCTGATGTACTCTGGGAAGGAGTGCAATATGTAACCTTTTGCTTGCGATTAGCAGGGCGAGGTAAAGCATTAAAGGCTGCTGACACCGCCGTCTGAACTGCACAGTAACGTCTGGTGACAAAAATGTTCCTCTCCAGATGGAGGATCAGCAATGCTACGGGAAACTGCATGTGTAGAGAGATAAGAATGTAGGGTACGCACCTCACTGGACGACAACTCCTCGGAGGTGGATGGCTCAGTGGTATCAAACATGTTTGATCTTATCACATTATCAAGGCATTTGGAACACAATTGAGGGGGCGGAACTAAGGCCTCCTCCCTATATAAACAGGAATTACTCTTTAGGAATAGAGGGAGTGCCCTCTAAGTAACAGAATCCTCCATCACTAGTGCAATAACCGGAGAACTACAGAAATAAAACATTTTATTTTATTAAAAAAAAAAAAACTGCACCTTTATATCCCAATAGCTGGGGCACCCACCACCTCCCATGGCCCAGACAGTACAGAGATTTAGGGCTCCTCTCTGATAGACACCCGGTCAGGAAAGAATCACATGGTGCACAATGCAGGACCGTCCCTGCTATAAGAAAGCGCGCCAAGCTTGTAAGCTGCATGTCTCTCAAAGTGAAAGTGAAACCTGTATATTCCATAACAGCCTATGAGCCCATAAGATCTCACACATAAAAGCAGCATAAAATGAAATAAACATATAAGATTATTCCCCACTGTTCAATAATCCCCCTCAGGAGATATTAACCCTTAATTCTATACAGATAAAAGGAGTCCCACTGTGACCCTGTCTTCTTGCATTATCATAAATGTATAAAAAAAATGAAACAATCTTACCAGAATCTACGCCGTGGAACAGTAACACGGCCCTTCAAGTATGACAGATAGTAGCATTGCTTATGACATGGACTTCAGTGAAGAAAGCAGGCAGCGAAACTTGTCAATGTTGATTGCTTATGAAGCTGTTAATATGAGTCGGAATGGTTTCGCACAAAGACTCTCCCTGCATCTCCGGACTCTAACTTTTATCCAAGCTCTCACTGAGAGGCTGACAAGACTACTTAAAACTCCAGTCCCATCTCAAAGAGTACTACCCTCCATAAGAGACTACTCCGAAATCTTCTGACACTTCTCGGCCAACCTCCTGTGACGAAAGGCAAAGAATGACTGGGGGATGAGGGAAGTGGGGGAGGTATTTAAGCCTTTGACTGGGGTGTCTTTGCCTCCTCCTGGTGGCCAGGTTCTGAATTCCAAAAAGTAATGAATGCAGCTGTGGACTCTTCCCATATAAGAAGAAAATAAATAATTGAGAACACATTAAAGCAGAGAAAAATGTTCAGTACATTATCTGTTTTAAGTCTGAAATCACATATCACTCTAATATCTTCATGCAACAAGAGATCAATATGGGTAGCTACAATGTTCACATAGTTATAGCTTATTTTCTGGGTCAAGTGGTCAATCAAGTGTAAAATTGTGGTCATTTGGAATTTATTAACACAAATATGTCCTAAGAGAGATGTCAGCAGAGGGACATCAAATTAAACTAAGTTAAAGTGGTAGTTAGTGCTACTGTTACAAGCCAGCAGCAGCAAAATAATATTGATTTATTTTTCTATTTTCTTTAAAATAGGGTTAGGAATAGCTAAGAACAAAAGTAAAGCTTAGATACTTATTGGCGGATACCAGCCAGTGTTAGGATTTTTGGCTACATAGACAAAGAGACATTTGCTGCCTCTTCCCTGAAGAAATTATATACCCATATATCTGGCTATTACTGCTTCTTAGCAGAATGTTCTAATGATGTGTTAGGTAGCTATAGATAACTATTTTATCTATAATCAATTCCTTAAAATAAGGAAAAGAGGACAATGCTAAATTCAGACATTTGTGGACACAATAAAGCTAATAGACCTCTTTTATATATAAAACAAGTGCATTAATAAAAATAAATTATAAATACAGGAACTATATGAAAACCTATAGACCACTGTGATATATAAAACAAGGGCTTTAATAAAAATAAAATATAAATACAAGAAGTATATGAATGAAAAGTGACAATAAAAACAGATACTTGCACTAAGTTAATGCAGAGTATCTATACACATATAACATATGTGCTGCACTGTATAATTAATGCAGAGTACCAATACACTGATCATATATATGCCGCACTATATATATAATGCAGAGTATCTATACACTGATAACATATATGCTTTACTATATAATTAATCCTGAGTACCAATACACTGATAACATATATGCTGCACTGTATAATTAATGCAGAGTACCAATACACTGATAACATATATGCTGCACTATATAGATAATGAAGAGTATCTATACACTGATAACATATGTGCTTTACTATATAATTAATCCTGAGTAACAATACACTAATAACATATACAGGGAGTGCAGAATTATTAGGCAAGTTGTATTTTTGAGGATTAATTTTATTATTGAACAACAACCATGTTCTCAATGAACCCAAAAAACTCATTAATATCAAAGCTGAATATTTTTGGAAGTAGTTTTTAGTTTGTTTTTAGTTTTAGCAATTTTAGGGGGATATCTGTGTGTGCAGGTGACTATTACTGTGCATAATTATTAGGCAACTTAACAAAAAACAAATATATACCCATTTCAATTATTTATTTTTACCAGTGAAACCAATATAACATCTCAACATTCACAAATATACATTTCTGACATTCAAAAACAAAACAAAAACAAATCAGTGACCAATATAGCCACCTTTCTTTGCAAGGACACTCAAAAGCCTGCCATTCATGGATTCTGTCAGTGTTTTGATCTGTTCACCATCAACATTGCGTGCAGCAGCAACCACAGCCTCCCAGACACTGTTCAGAGAGGTGTACTGTTTTCCCTCCTTGTAAATCTCACATTTGATGATGGACCACAGGTTCTCAATGGGGTTCAGATCAGGCGAACAAGGAGGCCATGTCATTAGATTTTCTTCTTTTATACCCTTTCTTGCCAGCCACGCTGTGGAGTACTTGGATGCGTGTGATGGAGCATTGTCCTGCATGAAAATCATGTTTTTCTTGAAGGATGCAGACTTCTTCCTGTACCACTGCTTGAAGAAGGTGTCTTCCAGAAACTGGCAGTAGGACTGGGAGTTGAGCTTGACTCCATCCTCAACTCGAAAAGGCCCCACAAGCTCATCTTTGATGATACCAGCCCAAACCAGTACTCCACCTCCACCTTGCTGGCGTCTGAGTCGGACTGGAGCTCTCTGCCCTTTACCAATCCAGCCACGGGCCCATCCATCTGGCCCATCAAGACTCACTCTCATTTCATCAGTCCATAAAACCTTAGAAAAATCAGTCTTGAGATATTTCTTGGCCCAGTCTTGACGTTTCAGCTTGTGTGTCTTGTTCAGTGGAGGTCGTCTTTCAGCCTTTCTTACCTTGGCCATGTCTCTGAGTATTGCACACCTTGTGCTTTTGGGCACTCCAGTGATGTTGCAGCTCTGAAATATGGCCAAACTGGTGGCAAGTGGCATCTTGGCAGCTGCACGCTTGACTTTTCTCAGTTCATGGACAGTTATTTTGCGCCTTGGTTTTTCCACACGCTTCTTGCGACCCTGTTGACTATTTTGAATGAAACGCTTGATTGTTCGATGATCACGCTTCAGAAGCTTTGCAATTTTAAGAGTGCTGCATCCCTCTGCAAGATATCTCACTATTTTTGACTTTTCTGAGCCTGTCAAGTCCTTCTTTTGACCCATTTTGCCAAAGGAAAGGAAGTTGCCTAATAATTATGCACACCTGATATAGGGTGTTGATGTCATTAGACCACACCCCTTCTCATTACAGAGATGCACATCACCTAATATGCTTAATTAGTAGTAGGCTTTCGAGCCTATACAGCTTGGAGTAAGACAACATGCATAAAGAGGATGATGTGGTCAAAATACTCATTTGCCTAATAATTTTGCACTCCCTGTATGCTCCACTGTATAGATGATGCAGAGTATCTATACAATGATAACATGTATGCTGCACTGTATAATTAATGCAGCATACTTAAACACTGAAGACTTATATGCTGCACTGTATAGATAACGCAGAGTACCTATACACTGATAACATAAATGCTGCACTGTATACTTAATGAAGCTTACCTATACAGTACACTGATAACATATGTGCTGTACTGTATAGATAATGCAGAGTACCTATACACTGATAACATATGTGCTGTACTGTATAGATAATGCAGAGTACCTATACACTGATAACATACTGTATATCCTTCTGTAATGTATAATTAATGCATAGTACCAATAAACAGATAACATATATGCTGCACTGTAGAGAGAGCACAGAGTACCTATACACTGATAACATATATGCTGCACTGTAGAGATAGCACAGAGTTACTATACACTGATAACATATATGCTGCACTGTAGAGATAGCACAGAGTTACTATACACTGATAACATATATGCTGCACTAAAAAAACAGAACAGGCAGTCCAGTATAATGATGATTGATGCCAATCCTGTAGTGAACATTGTGCTTCATAATGCTGCCAAATATTTATACTCTAAAAATGAACACACTATACTGGATAATTATGCCAAGTATATATAGACTGAACTAAGACGTGTTGTACTGAATAATGATTATGGCCATATATACAATTTAATATACAGGCATGTTTGTACAGTATCCTGTATTTGTGCAGTGGATCCAGCTTCTTCCAGGGATAATCGTCTGGTGTTCAGGTCGGACTCCAGAAATCCTCTGAAAAGAAGAGCCCAAGATAGTGTAGGACACACAAAACAACCAGAACTACTAAGTGCAATATATTCTACTCACAGACGAAAATGAATACCTTATGTTGGGGGCTAAATAACCCAGACAGCTATAGATTTAGATGTTCTTTAATGAAATGAAAGTTAATACTGTTCAGTAATGTGACATAATAATCCTTTTACAGTATAAATTAAAATTAATTCACAGGCATATACTGTAGTAGAGTATGAACTCTTTTTTGCTTCACTGAGAATAACAATGCTCACAAACAACACTAGATGGCAGTATGGCATATGTTTAGATTTTTTTTTTTTTTTTTTTAAATCTGGATCACATTTGCCTACTTTTCACATTTATTTGACCCTCTTAATTTATGTTTAAATGCCTGGGGTACTTCTTATTATATCAATTAGTTATAAAATGTAAAATATTTTGAATGAAGAAGTATATATGATCTATATAGCTTTATATGTCAGGAATGTTGCTTGAACAGCAACATCTCAGCAATGGCCACGATGCATGCAGTCATAAAAATGTCACTTGTGCAACAGGGTTGTATTCTCCAGATCATAATGTGGATATCCATATTTATCCTATAAAATGAAGGTCATCAAAAAACCATAGAGATTAGCAACAAATTGATATTTTATAATTCCTTCGGTGTTGTTCATGAAGGCTGGGCAGCTAATCTTAATAAGTAGCAAAACAAATATCTGCTATTTATTTCCATTTTAAAACAATGTAACCAGTTAAAATAAATCCTGTTTTTCATTAGTTAGATTATATTCTCCTGTGCAACATGTAAAAATAACAATGTAAATATACTATTAATACCGCTCTTTTTGTGATGTAATCAGATATGCAAATTAGTTAATACTTATATACTATAAAATATATTTTGAAGCTGGCAGACCTAGCTACAGCCCTACAGATATGTCGCAGTACAACTTTCTCAAATCGGGATGCCATTGGTGGCAAGATCTCAGTATAGAGCTGAAACCTTCACCCAAGTGGCATTCCATTATGAAGCTACGTTTGGCTGCAAAAAAAAAAAATCAGGTGAAAACCCTAATATCTTAATATGTTCATTTTAATAAAGTTAAAAAAAAAAAAAAGCAGAGAATAAATAATCTTTTCAAGTATAAATGTTCAATTTAAAGGGACAGTAAAGTCAAAATTAAACTTTCATGATTCAGATAGAGAATGCAGTTTTAAACAAATTTCCAATTTAGTTTTATTTTCCAATTTGCTGAATTCTCTTGGTATCCTTTGTTGAAATGCATGCCTAGATAAGCTTAGAAGTCCCTTTAATAAAGTAAAAAAAGAAAAAAAAAAAGAGGATAAATAATAAATAAAATTAAAGTACTTCTAACAAATACATAGGGATATCCGGTGGATTAATTAAACTCAGAAGTTAACACTAGATGGTCTATATACAACAATATTTCTCAAACACTATCTTACTGTATATATCACAAAGGGTTAACCCAGTATCCGAACTACTCAAAAGAGGGCCCCCGTGCAAACACTTTTTTGGGGCCCCCCAAGCTAACTCAGAAGTAAGCATTAGTAATAATATTCATGCTGCTCTGTATAATGATTTTGAGAATAAATAGATCTGCAACCTGTACTAATAAAAGTTGCATTAGGATTGTACTAATGCACACATCCATATATAGACTGGCTACTTTGGGCCCTAGTGCCACTGCACCTGCTACACCAATAGTAGTTCTGCCCCTGGGGTAACCTCTAGACATATTGTGGATGAGCAGTACCGCATTAAAATAATAAATAATAGTAATAATATCAATTAGGCCTGGTGAAGAAATTTGTCAGCATTTTTTTTAAAAGGCGATAAAAGTTAGAACTGAGATAATTAAATGGATATAAAACCCAAACAAATATGTTTGTGATTCAGACAGAGCATACAATAAAAAAAAAAGCTTCCAATTTACTTATATTATCAAATTTGCTTTGTTCTCATGGTATTCTTTGTTGAATAGATACCTGGGTATGTGGCTGGAGCACTACATGACAGGAAATAGTGCTACCATCTAGCAAATGGATAACATTCTTGCAAAACTGCCGTCATATAGTGCTCCAGAGACACTAAGCTTACATCCCTGCTTTTCTGCAAAATATACCAGGAGAACGAAGAAAATTTGATAATAGAAATAAATTAGAAAGCTGTTTAAAATGTATTGCTCTATCTGACTCATGAAAGAAACATTTTGGGTTTGATTTCTTTAAATAATATATTTCGTTAAATTTATATGCACAGGGTTAACTAAAATTTTGTTGATAATCAGTTTGGTTTTCAGAGCAATAAAAAGTGAAATCTTTTAAGCTGAGAAACAAATTAATGGCGTAATGTGCCCCTTTAAGTGAACTATACCATTTTCTTTTTTTAAATATACTTAGGGCTCGATTTTCCAAAGCCCTACGGCTGCAAGTTCTCACAAGAACTTGCTCGCCGTAATTTATCAAGCAGCGGTCACCGCAGCTTCCTTAACCTCTTCGCCACCTCTAAGGTGGCGAAATTCAATCTCCGCAGTCAAGTCCGACCGAGGAGATTGACAGCTCCTGCCCGCGTGTGATTGGCTGTGCGTGGGCAGGGGGCGGGATTGCACGCAAGCGCAAAATTGCACTCGTGGGCAATGGTGATTACCTGCAGGTAATTTCGCCCCACCACAGGCGAGCTGAGGCGTACAGGGGCGCGTATACGTGCCCCTGTACGCCTCAGCTTTGATAAATCTAGCCATTAGTCTAGTGAAATATGGATAATTTACAAAAACATTCACCATAACTAAAGAACCCCTGTAATCCAATTTTTTGACACAGCCCTTACATGCAATTATTTTACCATTTGGGAACATCACCCCCCCCCCCCCAAAAAAAAATTATATAATTTAAAAAAATATAACATCTTACTAACAAAACAAACAAAAATGCCAAGGAATATGTTCCAAAAGAACAAAATATTGTACCACTGCAATGTATAATACAAAGCATTAACCCCATTCACTGCCATTGGAAATTTAAAGGGAATCTAAACCCAATGTTTGTCTTTAATGATTCAGATACAGCATGTCATTTTAAGAAACTTTCTAATTTACTTTTATTATCATATTTTCTTCGTTTTCTTGCTATCTTTATTTAAAAAAGCAGGAATCTAAGCTAAGGAGCTGGCCCATTTTTGGTCAGCACCCTGGATAGCGCTTGCTGATTGGTGGGTACATTTAGCCACCAATCAGCAAGCGCAACCCAGGTGCTGAACTTAAAATGGGCTGGCTCCTAAGCTTACATTCTTGCTTTTCAAATAAAGATAGCAAGAGAACGAAGAAAATTTGATAATAGGAGTAAATTAGAAAGTTGCTTAAAATTGCCTGCTCTATCTGAATCATTAACATTTGGGTTTAGTGTCCCTTTAAAATGATATTGATTTCAAATATTAAAATAACTTTCCTTTATAAAATTGTTCGGAAGGGTTTATCACAGCTGCATATGGTTTGCTCCTCTCTACTAGGTCCTTAGCACTCAGCCCAGCGTATAACGGTTTCTTAGCAACTGCCTCCTACATAAACACACCATGCAGCACAGCAAGGCTGAATAAACAGGGACTAGGCCATCAAAAAAAAATAATTAGTAGTTGAAGAGTAACAACGTATATGCAATAAAATCAGGATACAGTTGTTTGGCCGTCAGGTTTGCCTCTACCTTACTGGCTGTGTTACACAACACTGTATTAGTAACACGGTTCATTACTAATCTGTGTTATGCGTTCTACAAGGGCACATCTCAGGCAGTGAAAGGGTTAAGTAAGGTGCTTGAAAGGGGGATACAGATTGAAAGAGAATGAAATCAGGTCAATCCACTGCTGCTTGAACCCCTGGGGAAAATGCAATGTGACTGTCACATGATTCCAATGATGATGTAAATCACATCTGCACATGGATTCTCTGGCAAAACAATAAGGCCCAGATCTACTAAATAGCATTACATAAAAAGAAAAGCAGATGACAATAACCCATCACAAGGTTAGAAATCACACTAGTTCATGGCTAGCAAGAAATTGCAGCGGACAAGACATACTTTAGGCCCTTTCTTAGCAAGGGGCGGACTAGTAACTTTTCAGTCCTGACTAGTAAATATTATCTTGACTGGTAACTTCCTATATTTTTCAATCCCTATATAAGTACCTTAAAAATATGAAAAGGGTTAGGGATATCCCCACAACATATATATTTATGTTTATCCAATAAATGTTTTCATTTATGTTGGTTAGGGCTCTTTTATGGCATCATGAAAGCAATGCACAAGCATTCAGGCAATATATTTTGACCACACGTAGAGGTACAATGAAACAGACATTTTGTGAACCAATATAGTTCAGCAAAACAGATGTGATAAACAGAAGTGAATAACTTGCCCCCACACTGCTCAATATCACTTTTTTGAGCCCTGATAGTAGATAGATGGAGGTTCATACCAAAACATAACCTCCTCTTTTTTAAATTGTTATGGTTTAAGGCAGGGCTCGACAAACACAGGAGCCAGGAAACCACTGGCTCCTAACATTTTAAACTTTGCTCTTACATTGATACTAAACCCAAATTTTGTGTTTAAGGATTCAGATAGAGCATGTAATTTTAAGCAACTTTCTAATTTACTCCTATTATCAAATTTTCTTCGTTCTTTTGCTATCATTATTTTAAAAGCAGGAATGTAAAGCTTAGGAGCCGACCCATTTTAGGTTCAGCACCCTGGATAGTACTTGCTTATTGGTGGCTACATTCAGCCACCAACAAACAAGCGTAACCCAGGTTCTTAACCAAAAATGGTCCGGCTCCTAAACTTTACATTCCTGCTTTTTAAATAAAGATAGCAAGAGAATGAAGAAAAATTGATAAGTGGAGTAAATTAGAAAGTTGCTTAAAATTGCATGCTCTATCTGAATCCTAAAAGAAAACATTTGAGTTTAGTATCCCTTTAACTTTTTGGGTTATTCGCCATCTAAATACAAATACCAATTTCTAAAAGTATGTCTGGCTCCTAAATATTCTTACTGGTTTCTAAATTCTAAACAGATTTGTCGACCCCTGGTTTAATGCTTTAAGGGGTACCACGAGAATGTTTCCTATAAACTTAAAGGGATAGGAAAGTCAAAATTAAACTTGCATGATTCCGATAGAGCTTGCAATTTTAAGACACTTTTAAATTCACTTCTAATTTCAAATATGCTTTGTTCTCTTGGTATTCATTGTTTAAAAAGAATACGCACATATCCTACACTAGTGGGAGCTGCTGCTCATTGGTGCCTGCACACATTTGTCTCTTGTGATTGGCTAACTAGATGTGTTCATCTTTCTGCCAGTAGTGCAATGCTGTTCCTTCAGCAAAGGATAACAAGAGAACAAAGCAAATTTGATAATGGAAGTAAATTGGAAAGTTGTTTAAAATGGCATGTTCTATCCAAATAATGAAATCAAATGTGGGGATTTCCTGTCATTTTAAGCTCACAACTGATTCAGATTCATTATAGAGAATGGTACAATGACCCTATAAAGAAGCTTCAGTATAGACAGCAATGCCCTTTTCTGATCACAGAAAATTGTTTTTGGAGTAGAGAAATGAGTATGCTAAACATAAATAGTGACATTGCAAAACAATATATAGCTTGGCAAATAAGAGACATAGACCAGAGTATATTCACTGCTAGTTTTAACCAAGTTTGGGAGGATATTATCATGGCTAGTTTATGAAAAACAAAATAATCTACTTTTTGTTAAAAATGCACTGTTATCACAACAATAGCTAGAACCAACAGAGAATTTGCCTTATTGTATTTTTAGGATAATGCAATCTTATGATTGGGTATGTGGGAGCCGGAAGAGAACAGACTTGTATTAACATTAATCTTTAACATCTGTCTTGACTCAGAGTGACTGTGAAAAAGCAACACTAAAATACTCATTAGAGCAAATTGAGCAGTTAGGATTCTGTACGACAGAATGATGGGTAATACAGTGAATAAAAGGGGGGATGAATACTGATTAATAGAGCAATACGTTATCTAATAAAAGTTTAGGTGTTTGTCTAGTCTCTTTAAACATGTTTACTGCTAAGCTTCAAAGTAATTGAAGTCAAGAATAATGCAAGATCTATCTATCCATCTATCTATCTATCTATCTATCTGTCTGTCTGTCTATTCTAAAATTGCCCCTCAAGCTTAAAGTGAAAGTAAAGTTGAGTATCCCGCAATCTATGTTTACCTAAATCCTCTAAAATCAATATCACTTTCATTCATGAAATTTTGGCAAATTGAATAATAGACATATTTTTGATCATGAAAGCCGTCCGTCTGGTTAGCAGACTCTCCGCCCGCATTCTAATTTTTTTTTTTTGGTATTCGTGACGGACAAGCATTCTATACATCTAATTGGTCCCCCATGGGCGTCTCAAAGTGTTATTTTCTTGCCCACGTTCCTATGCGCATGCGGCTAACCTAGAATTTTAATCTATTATCGGATGCACGTTCACAATAGCCGCATGCGCATTTAAACCACTGAAGGAAATCCATTCATTAGCAAAAAACGATCGGGCGAAGTGACAATACAGCTTTAATCGTAATCAGTTAGTATGCCAACAAATCGCCAAAGTAGCGAATTAGATACCTCTAAACAAGATGATATTTATTATTTATTTTAAAACAGTAATCAAAATTTATAAAACATTTCAAAATAAAATGCATTAATTAGGATATAATTTTTGTTACATTGTAAATGAGGGTCTTTTCTTCTATTGTATCTGTAATTTTACGGGGCTTATTATTTGTAAACATTAGGGATGAATATGTACTTTTGTATGCGTTTCATTCTATGGGTCTAACATTCACTATTCTGTTTTAAAAACTATATATCATTTTCTAATACAAAGTTTTAAAAGGGAGGATTAATATTAGAAATAAAATGTAATGTTTAAACATAGAAATAATTTGATACATTTATAGTTACATTTATTTGAAACATAGATCATATAAAATGTCATTATTCTCCTGGAATTAGATTTTCTACAATGTTACCAATTTATATAACATCATACTTTATAGTATATCAATCATACTCCAAATGTTTAAAAAGTATAATATATATTTTAATAAAAATACAATTTTATGCAGTTTTAACTAAATTTTTTAACACAAATATAATACTCAGGGATAGGCAAGGTGTCCGTAGCAATATTTGGCAAAACATCTAAAATAAATGTATTTTTTTCTTGCTGATTATAGATGGCTCGTTAGAATCGTAGGGGAATTCACTGCGTGGAAACTGCTCAGACAATCTCCGCTATGATATTAATTAATGAATCCAGTGATACAATGTTTAGTATCGTAGCGTAGCTCGTATCATTGCGCATGTGCAAAAAAATGGGATATCGAGAACGAGCACAGCTAATGACGTATTGAGCGGGTGGGACTGCTATTATGTCTAACAGTAAGAAACCAGGAAGACAGCAGGGGGCGGAGAAAAGGATGAAACGGTGCGCTAAATTCTTATTTTCGAGACAAGTTGTAAAAATATGAGGTTAGCGACTGTAATGTATGCCTGTTGTACAAAATATAAATATCTTGGGGTATGGACAAATTTACTTTCACTTTAAGACAAATTGCAGAAAAGTAGATCACAATATCACGTTTTGTGTTTGTTTGCCCTCAGCTTGTAATGATAATGTGGCATCAAGTAGAAAGCAGCAAAGCAGTGCAAGTTTTAAAGGGGAAGTTAAACCCCAATTCTAAAAAGGTGTCAGTAGCTATACATCTGCTAGGTTGTCTAACTTTACATGCCCTATGCTGTACTTAAAGGAACATGAAACCCAAATTTTTTCTTTCATGATTTAGAAAGAATATGCAATTTTAAACAACTTTCTTATTTACTTCTTTTATCTAATTTGCTTAATTCTCTTGATATTCTTTGCTAAAAATCATATCTAGATAGATGCTGATTGGTGACTGCACATAGATGCCTTGTGTGATTGGCTCACCCATGTGCATTGCTATTTCTTCAACAAAGGATATCTAAAAAATGAAGCAAATTAGATAATTGAAGTAATTTGGAATGTTGTTTAAAACTGTATTCTCTACCTGAATCATGAAAGAAAATTTTTGGGTTTAGTGTCCCTTTAAGTGTATGATGAGGTGAATTGTGGGAAATCCCAAGACCAAACAGCAAGGAAAATGATGACTCCCATGTCCCGCCAACACCAACATTAAGGTAAATGTTAATTTGAATTAGCATCCCTAGTTCCTAAGCTAACCATGGTCACACATATACTTTGTTTAAGGGACAGTAAAGTTAAGATTAAACTTTCATGATTCAGATAGAGCATTCAATTTTAAACAACTTTCTAATTTACTTCTGTTATCAAATTTGCTTTGTTCTCTTGGTATATTTTATTGAAGAGTAAAACTAGGTAGGCTCATAAGAGCTCAGGAGTGTGCATGTGTCTTAGTACTCTATGGCAACAGTGTTTTGCAACAATATTTGTAGCTTTGTTATACAATATTGCTAAACACTGCTGCCATAGAGTACTAATGACATGTGCACACTCCTGAGCTCTTATGAGCCTACCTAGTTTTATTCTTCAATAAAAGATACCTAGAGAACAAAGCAAATTTGATAACAGAAGTAAATTAGAAAGTTGTTTAAAATTGCATGCTCTATTCGAATTATGAAAGTTTAATTTTACAGACCATTTAACAATGTTGTACTCCCATAATGAGATCACCGACACATTTTTTTACAAAAATATCTCTGAATTCTGGCCACAAAAGTTTTTTTTTTAGGTTCCTTTAATCTTCCAAAATACATTCTAAACATAAAGCTAGAACACTGCAGTTTAACCAGCCTTAAAAAATAAAGTGCCAATTTAAAGTCACCAAGCAATGGAAGTGGCTCATTATGATTTTTTTCTTTTTTTTTTTTACATTTTGAAACATTTTAAATGTGCTTCAATCCACCAGATTTGATTGCAAGCTATTCAGGTAAGATATGCCAGTGAGATGCTTATAAATGTCATCTTTAGAAAAAGATCAAAGGACTATTGTCACTGCTAACTCATCTGATGTTTGGCTGACATGAAGGAAGATGCATTTCAAGTGTCTTTCAGGTGAACAGCAGTGCACATACAGGCAACAGGTGCACACATGAAGAAAATCAGGGCAGCTTATCTGCAGAACAGAAACTCAGAGAAGCTGAACAGAAAGGTCTGCTAATACTTCTCAAACACACTGGCACAGATGAGAACCCTTTCACTGCCAGGAGACTTCCAATCTGAAAAGCACAGGATGTATGTGCATTGTATGCAATTGTTTAAAGTACACTGAGTATCTCAGTCTAAGTTTTAACCTAAAGGTTAAAGTATTGTAATATTCCATCTCTTTAAGACAAGTGACTTCCAGAAATCTAAAGACAGAGGACAAATAAAACATCTAACTGTCCTTTTTCTATTATTGTAATTTTAGAACAGATTAGAAAAGCAATGTACATAAAAACATAAACAACATCTGATACAATTTTGAACCAGAACTCCTTAGTTTACCATTGTTATAGCTTATCTTATCTGCATCTCAGTATATGATATTGATTGCAAGTTTTGCAGGTCAAGGAATCTGCCATTTTATGTTTGTACCTCATCACTTTGAAGCTATTTGAAAGCATTGCATTAATCATTGGTATCTACTTTTCCCTTACACATTTATGAATTAACTAAATTGATAAAAAAATAAAAAAAATATTTCTTGAATAAAGAAAAATTGATAATTGTATTAATTTGTATTTCCCAAATGATTTTGGACCAATCTAATCAGGTGCTGCTAAGCAAAGCGTAACAGAGTTTATTAAACCCTAGTGTTACCTCAAGAGGCTTTTTTTTCTTTTTCTTAAAAACAAACGTTTGGGCTGGTTGCATCTTAAGTAAAAATTAATTTCTATTTTGCTTTGTGAATTGTGAGCCAAGGATTCATTTGTCCTCTGTAAAGTGTACATTTCCTATCATCTATTACAATATAATATCATGAATTACTCCACGCCTTTTCATGGAGTATTCTTTTCTAAGAATCATTTACATAGCTTGGCAAAGAAATATGCTGCAGGCCTCTAGCACTGAATCATCTAAAATAAGCATTTTCTTTACTTACCTATCCCAGATTTTTTTTTTCACTCTCCCTCAAATTTTAGCCTGCGAAAATCCAAATGAACCGTATAGCAGGAAGTGTCTGTTTCTCAACGTGTCTGTCCTATATTCACAGTGAAGATGCCTGCTCTTGCACACAGCATGCTCCAGCCTCATCATTCCTAACCTCTTATTTCCTCACATGCATGAATTGTAAAGTGTTTGTCTCATTCCCTACGGGCTGTAGAGAGAGAGAGAGAGAGGAAAAAAACTGTGACAGAGCCAAGCCTGAAAAAGAAAATCTGTAAAGGTAAAATAACGGGATGTATTGAGCAGGAGACAAATTAAAGCTTCTGGTCTTCTACTTTGACAAGTAATGAAAGGTTTTACTGAATCCTGAAAAGCCCCATCTGGTGATGTGAAGCTGATTGATTGTAAAGGGAGGGGAGAGATTTACAAGTGTGATTATGGGAAGCTTCTGAAGCTTATTATGTTGTACAGTAACCATATTTCAATGCAATATATATATATCTTTATTCACACATACATAACGTGTGATGTCAGAGAGGGCGTTGGGTGAAATTCCTGCCTTTCCACGTGTTCCTATAACACATCAGACACTGACAGGAGCAAAGATAAATTGGAAAAAGGAAGTGGAACAAAATACATGTTTGTCTTTGCGACAGACGTATGATAAATGAAAGCAAAGAAATCGAAAATATTGATTTTCATTGGGAATGCTTGTTTAGCTATAATGAATGCCTGAAAGAAAAAGAAAAAAAAAAGCATTAACAGCTTAAAGGGACATTAAAACAAAAAAAGTTATTTCATGATTCGGATAGAGCATGCAATTTTAAGCAACTTTCTAATTTACTTCTGTTATCAATTTTTCTATCTTTATTTGAAAAAGAAGCCATCTAAGCTAAGGAGCCAGCAAATTTGTGGTTCACAACCATGGACAGCATTTGTTTATTGGTGCTGTCCAATCAGCAAGGACAATCCAGGTTGTTCACCAAAAATGGTCCGGCATCTAAACTTAAATTCTTGCTTTTCAAATAAACATACCAAGAGAATGAAGAAAATTTGATAATAGGAGTACATTAGAAAGTTGCTTAAAATTGCATGCTCTATCTGAATCACAAAAGAAAAAATTTGGGTACAGTGTCCCTTTAACCCCTTAATGACCACAGCACTTTTCCATTTTCTGTCCGTTTGGGACCAAGGCTATTTTTACATTTTTGCGGTGTTTGTGTTTAGCTGTAATTTTCTTCTTACTCATTTACTGTACCCACACATATTATATACCGTTTTTCTCGCCACTAAATGGACTTTCTAAAGATACCATTATTTTCATCATATCTTATAATTTACTATAAAAAAAAATATAAAATATGAGGAAAAATTGAAAAAAACACACTTTTTCTAACTTTGACCCCCAAAATCTGTTACATATCTACAACCACCAAAAAACACCCATGCTAAATAGTTTCAAAATTTTGTCCTGAGTTTAGAAATACCCAATGTTTACATGTTCCTTGCTTTTTTTGCAAGTTATAGGGCCATAAATACAAGTAGCACTTTGCTATTTCCAAACCACTTTTTTCCAAAATTAGCGCTAGTTACATTAGAACACTAATATCTTTCAGGAATCCCTGAATATCCCTTGACATGTATATATTTTTTTTTAGTAGACATCCCAAAGTATTGATCTAGGACAATTTTGGTATATTTCATACCACCATTTCACCGCCAAATGCGATCAAATACAAAAAATCGTTCACTTTTTCACAAATTTTTTCACAAACTTTTGGTTTCTCACTGAAATTATTTACAAACAACTTGTGCAATTATGGCATAAATGGTTGTAAATTCTTCTCTGGGATCCCCTTTGTTCAGAAATAGCAGACATATATGGCTTTGGCGTTGCTTTTTGGTAATTAGAAGGCCGCTAAATGCCACTGCCACCACAAGTGTATTATGCCCAGCAGTTAAGGGGTTAATTAGGGAGCTTTTAGGGAGCTTGTAGGGTTAATTTTAGCTTTAGTGTAGTATAGTAGACAACCCCAAGTATTGATCTAGGCACATTTTGGTATATTTCATGCCACCATTTCACCCGCAAATGCGATCAAATTGAAAAAAAAGTTAAATTTTTCACAATTTTAGGTTTCTCACTGAAATAATTTACAAACAGCTTGTGCAATTATGGCACAAATGGTTGGAAATACTTGTCTGGGATCCCCTTTGTTCAGAAATAGCAGACATATATGACTTTGGCGTTGCTTTCTGGTAATTAGAAGGCCGCTAAATCCTGCTGCGCCTCACACGTGTATTATGGCTAGCAGTGAAGGGGTTAATTAGGGAGTTTGTAGGGAGCTTGCAGGGTTAATTTTAGCTTTAGTGTAGAGATCAGCCTCCCACCTGACACATCCCACCCCCTGATCCCTCCCAAACAGCTCCCTTCCCTCCCCCACCCCACAATTGTCCCCGCCATCTTAAGTACTGGCAGAAAGTCTGCCAGTACTAAAATAAAAGGTTTTTTTTAAAAAATTTTTTAGCATATTTACATATGCTAGGGTGTAGGATCCCCCCCTTAGCCCCCAACCTCCCTGATCCCCCCCAAAACCGCTCTCTGACCATCCCCTCTGCCTCATTGGGGGCCATCTTGGGTACTGGCAGCTGTCTGCCAGTACCCAGTTTGCAAAAAAAAAGTGTTTTTTTTTATATTTATTTGGATTTTTTCTGTAGTGTAGCTTCCCCCCCCACACAGACAAACCCCCACCACCTTGCTGATCTTTTTTTTTTAAAAAATATTAAGGCATTTACAAATTTTTTTTAACACATTTTCTGTAGTGTAGCGGTTCCCACCCGCTCCCTCCCCGTGCACGCGCTCGCCCCCGCCCTCCCGTGCGCGTCCCCGCTCATCCCCGCCCACGATCCCGCCCCCCCTGCAGATAACCAGGGCCATCGATGGCCGCCACCCGCCTCCCGGTCCGGCTCCCACCCACCAACGCAGGGAGCCACCGATCTCCGGTGCAGAGAGGGCCACAGAGTGGCTCTCTCTGCACCGGATGGCTTAAAAAAGTTATTGCAGGATGCCTCCATATCGAGGCATCACTGCAATAACCGGAAAGCAGCTGGAAGCGAGCAGGATCGCTTCCAGCTGCTTTCCAAACCGAGGACGTGCAGGGTACGTTCTCAGGCATTAACTGCCTTTTTTTTTTGAGGACGTACCCTGCACGTCCTCGGTCGTTAAGGGGTTAAAAGGACAGTCTAGTAATGATTCCAATAGGGCATGCAATTTTAAACCGCTTTATAATTAAAGGGACAGTCTAGTCCAAAATAAACTTTCATGATTCAGATAGAGAATGTAATTTTAAACCATTTTTCAATTTACTTTTATCACCAATTTTGCTTTGTTCTCTTGATGTTCTTAGTTGAAAGCTAAACCTAGGAGGTTCATATGCTAATTTCTAAGCCCTTGAAGGCCGCCTCTTCTCTCAGGGCATTTTGACAGTTTTTCACCACTAGAGGGTGTTAGTTCATGTGTGTCATATAGATAACACTGTACTCTTGCACGTGGAGTTCCAGTGAGCCAGCTCTGATTGGCTTAAATGGATGTCTGTCAAAAGAACTGAAATAAAGGGCAGTTTGCAGAGGCTTAGATGCAAGGAAATTACAGAGGTAAAAAGTATATTACTATAACAGTGTTGGTTATGCAAAACTAGTGAATGGGTAATAAAGGGATTATCTATCTTTTTAAACAATAAAAATTCTGGTGTAGACTGTCCCTTTAACTTTTATCATCCCAATTGCTTTGCTCTCTTGGTATTCTTTGTGGAAAGCTAAACCTAGGTAAGCTAATATGCTAATTTCTAAGCCGTTGAACTGCCTCTTATCTCAGTGCTTTTTGACAGTTGGACACTGCTAGTTCATGTGTCATATAGATAACATAATGCTCACTCCCATGGAGTTATTTAACAATCAGTACTGATTGGCTAAAATGCATGTCTGTTAAAAGAACTAAGATACGGGGGCAGTCTACAGAGGCTTAGAAACATGGTAAAACGTGTATAAATATGTGTTGGTTATGCAAAACTGGGGAATGGGGAATATAGAGAGTATCTATCTTTTTAAATAATACAAATCTGGAGTTGGCTGTCCCTTTAACTTTGAATATCAGTATTTTCAAACATTATTTTTCCTACTCCTAAATGTTTTTTTGTTTTTTTTTGAAGGACAGTAAAGGTGAAAATGATTTTTACTATAGACATGTGATCCTTAGTGCTTGATGCTTAAAGCTTTCCTCTCTGGCAGGAGATAGACTATTTTCGTACTTCACATTTTTTTCTTCAACTGGTATTAACCGATGATTATCCTATGTATTGGAGACAGCATCTATTTTGAGATTTTAAGATACTGATTTTTTTTTTCTTTTTACTCTCCCTCCCCTTGTTGTTGTTTTTTTTGCTTTTGTTCTTTTTTGTTTTTGTCTGAATGGTATTTTATATAAACAGTTAAAACGTAGATTGCCTATTGGAAAACAATAACAAAGATGTATTACAATGAAACAATTTCTTCTTTAGCATTATTATTATATCTAAGATGTTAAAATAATGGATATCTATGTATAAGTTTGATAAATCAGTGGTACAACTTTTACCTCCGGTCATTTGATATTTTTGTCGAAGCTTAAATATATCTGAATTTTGAGAATGTGATATAGGAACTCAACGTGTTATTTTTGGAGATGTTGGTTTTTATAATCTCTTATGTATCAATTCCTCTTCTTTTTTTTCCCTGGGGATTGTCCATTACTTTAATTATTTCTGTACATCTGTAAAAAACAATAAAGATTATATATATATATATATATATATATATATATATATATATATATATATATATATATATATATATATATATATAAAAAGACATGTGATCCTTAGTGCTCGATGTTTAAAGCTCTCCTCTTTGGCACGATTACAAGATTATCTAAGAAGTCTTGTCAGCACTCAGATCTCTCAAAAGAATTTTAGAAAGGCAAAATTTTATCTCACTGTTTGTCTCTCCTTCCCATGCAGTACCCTGAATAGTGAGATAGACAGTCATTATAATATAATGCTCAATAAAAAGTCCGGTAATCTAATGTGGTTGCAAAAACACAGGCAAGTTTTTAATCATCAAAACCTTAGTGATTATATTCACCAGAATAGATTAGAATTTTACATTTGAATTTCCGTGTTGGACTGGTCCACTGTTCGCCCACAATGGCCTTTCCTTTTTTATTTGCTTTTTGATCAGGCCGTTGATACACTGCTAAAACCTGTGCAAATTAATTTTCTATAGCAACCAAACAGTTTTGGCCGCAGTAAAAAAATATATACGGATATGGGAGCAAGCAGAGGTAAAATACTAATAAATTTTGTTGAATATTATATAATCACTATGGAAGGAGCGATTATTCACTATATGTTTGGCTACATATAGGAAGAAATAACTTTCACCTTTAATGGGATCTAAAAGTGATTTTGTATTTTTCAAGAAATACACACAATATAGCTGCATTTAAGAGGACTGTTTCTTTCATGTAATTAGCAAGAGTCCATGAGCTAGTGACGTATGGGATATACATTCCTACCAGGAGGGGGCAAAGTTTCCCAAACCTCAAAATGCCTATAAATACACCCCTCACCACACCCACAATTCAGTTTTACAAACTTTGCCTCCGATGGAGGTGGTGAAGTAAGTTTGTGCTAGATTCTACGTTGATATGCGCTCCGCAGCAAGTTGGAGCCCGGTTTTCCTCTCAGCGTGCAGTGAATGTCAGAGGGATGTGAGGAGAGTATTGCCTATTTGAATGCAGTGATATCCTTCTACGGGGTCTATTTCATAGGTTCTCTGTTATCGGTCGTAGAGATTCATCTCTTACCTCCCTTTTCAGATCGACGATATACTCTCATATATACCATTACCTCTACTGATTCTCGTTTCAGTACTGGTTTGGCTTTCTACAAACATGTAGATGAGTGTCCTGGGGTAAGTAAATCTTATTTTCTGTGACACTCTAAGCTATGGTTGGGCACTTTGTTTATAAAGTTCTAAATATATGTATTCAAACATTTATTTGAAAAATAAGGAAAGTTGAACATTCTGAGTCAAGGCAGACAGTCAGTTTCATATTTGGGATTATGCATTTGAATTATTCATTTTTTCTTACCTTCAAAAATTTGACTCTTTTTTCCCTGTGGGCTGTTAGGCTCGCGGGGGCTGAAAATGCTTCATTTTATTGCGTCATTCTTGGCGCGGATTTTTTTGGCGCAAAAATTCTTTTCCGTTTCCGGCGTCATACGTGTCGCCGGAAGTTGCGTCATTTTTTGACGTTATTTTGCGCCAAAAATGTCGGCGTTCCGGATGTGGCGTCATTTTGGCGCCAAAAAATATGGGCGTCGCTTTTGTCTCCACATTATTTAAGTCTCATTTTTCATTGCTTCTGGTTGCTAGAAGCTTGTTCTTTGGCATTTTTTCCCATTCCTGAAACTGTCATATAAGGAATTTGATCTATTTTGCTTTATATGTTGTTTTTTCTCTTACATATTGCAAGATGCCTCACGTTGCATCTGAGTCAGAAGATACTACAGGAAAATCGCTGTCTAGTGCTGGATCTACCAAAGCTAAGTGTATCTGCCGTAAACTTTTGGTAGCTATTCCTCCGGCTGTTGTTTGTATTAATTGTCATGACAAACTTGTTAATGCAGATAATATTTCCTTTAGTAATGTATCATTGTCTGTTGCAGTTCCTTCAACATCTAAGGTGCAGAATGTTCCTGATAACATAAGAGATTTTGTTTCTGAATCCATCAAGAAGGCTATGTCTGTTATTTCTCCTTCTAGTAAACGTAAAAAATCTTTTAAAACTTCTCTCCCTACAGATTAATTTTTAAATGAACATCATCATTCTGATTCTGATGACTCTTCTGGTTCAGAGGATTCTGTTTCAGAGATTGATGCTGATAAATCCTCATATTTATTTAAAATGGAATTTATTCGTTCTTTACTTAAAGAAGTATTAATTGCTTTAGAAATAGAGGATTCTGGTCCTCTTGATACTAATTCTAAACGTTTAGATAAGGTATTTAAATCTCCTGTGGTTATTCCAGAAGTTTTTCCTGTTCCTAATGCTATTTCTGCAGTAATTTCCAAAGAATGGGATAAATTGGGTAATTCATTTACTACTCCTAAACGTTTTAAGCAATTATATCCTGTACCGTCTGACAGGTTAGAATTTTGGGACAAAATCCCTAAAGTTGATGGGGCTATTTCTACCCTTGCTAAACGTACTACCATTCCTACGTCAGATGGTACTTCGTTTAAAGATCCTTTAGATAGGAAAATTGAATCCTTTCTAAGAAAAGCTTATCTGTGTTCAGGTAATCTTCTTAGGCCTGCTATATCATTAGCTGATGTTGCTGCAGCTTCAACTTTTTGGTTGGAAACTTTAGCGCAACAAGTAGCAAATCATGATTCTCATGATATTATTATTCTTCTTCAGCATGCTAATAATTTTATTTGTGATGCCATTTTTGATATTATTAGAGTTGATGTCAGGTTTATGTCTCTAGCTATTTTAGCTAGAAGAGCTTTATGGCTTAAGACTTGGAATGCTGATATGGCTTCTAAATCAACTCTACTTTCCATTTCTTTCCAGGGTAACAAATTATTTGGTTCTCAGTTGGATTCTATTATCTCAACTGTTACTGGTGGGAAAGGAACTTTTTTACCACAGGATAAAAAATCTAAAGGTAAAAACAGGGCTAATAATAGTTTTCGTTCTTTTCGTTTCAACAAAGAACAAAAGCCTGATCCTTCGTCCTCAGGAGCAGTTTCAGTTTGGAAACCATCTCCAGTCTGGAATAAATCCAAGCCTGCTAGAAAGGCAAAACCTGCTTCTAAATCCACATGAAGGTGCGGCCCTCATTCCAGCTCAGCTGGTAGGGGGCAGGTTACGTTTTTTCAAAGAAATTTGGATCAATTCTGTTCACAATCTTTGGATTCAGAACATTGTTTCAGAAGGGTACAGAATTGGTTTCAAGATGAGACCTCCTGCAAAGAGATTTTTTCTTTCCCGTGTCCCAGTAAATCCAGTGAAAGCTCAAGCATTTCTGAATTGTGTTTCAGATCTAGAGTTGGCTGGAGTAATTATGCCAGTTCCAGTTCCGAAACAGGGGATGGGGTTTTATTCAAATCTCTTCATTGTACCAAAGAAGGAGAATTCCTTCAGACCAGTTCTGGATCTAAAAATATTGAATCATTATGTAAGGATACCAACGTTCAAGATGGTAACTGTAAGGACTATCTTGCCCTTTGTTCAGCAAGGGAATTATATGTCCACAATAGATTTACAGGATGCATATCTGCATATTCCGATTCATCCAGATCACTATCAGTTCCTGAGATTCTCTTTTCTGGATAAGCATTACCAGTTTGTGGCTCTACCGTTTGGCCTAGCTACAGCTCCAAGAATTTTTTCAAAGGTTCTCGGTGCCCTTCTGTCTGTAATCAGAAAACAGGGTATTGTGGTATTTCCTTATTTGGACGATATCTTGGTACTTGCTCAGTCTTTACATTTAGCAGAATCTCATACGAATCGACTTGTGTTGTTTCTTCAAGATCATGGTTGGAGGATCAATTTACCAAAAAGTTCTTTGATTCCTCAGACAAGGGTAACCTTTCTGGGTTTCCAGATAGATTCAGTGTCCATGACTCTGTCTTTAACAGACAAGAGACGTCTAAAATTGATTGCAGCTTGTCGAAACCTTCAGTCACAATCATTCCCTTCGGTAGCCTTATGCATGGAAATTCTAGGTCTTATGACTGCTGCATCGGACGCGATCCCCTTTGCTCGTTTTCACATGCGGCCTCTTCAGCTCTGTATGCTGAATCAATGGTGCAAGGATTACACAAAGATATCTCAATTAATATCTTTAAAACCGATTGTTCGACACTCTCTAACGTGGTGGACAGATCACGATCGTTTAATTCAGGGGGCTTCTTTTGTGCTTCCGACCTGGACTGTAATTTCAACAGATGCAAGTCTCACAGGTTGGGGAGCTGTGTGGGGATCTCTGACGGCACAAGGAGTTTGGGAATCTCAGGAGGTGAGATTACCGATCAATATTTTGGAACTCCGTGCAATTTTCAGAGCTCTTCAGTTTTGGCCTCTTCTGAAGAGAGAATCGTTCATTTGTTTTCAGACAGACAATGTCACAACTGTGGCATACATCAATAATCAAGGAGGGGCTCACAGTCCTCTGGCTATGAAAGAAGTATCTCAAATTTTGGTTTGGGCGGAATCCAGCTCCTGTCTAATCTCTGCGGTTCATATCCCAGGTATAGACAATTGGGAAGCGGATTATCTCAGTCGCCAAACGTTGCATCCGGGCGAATGGTCTCTTCACCCAGAGGTATTTCTTCAAATTGTTCAAATGTGGGAACTTCCAGAAATAGATCTGATGGCGTCTCATCTAAACAAGAGACTTCCCAGGTATCTGTCCAGATCCCGGGATCCTCAGGCGGAGGCAGTGGATGCATTATCACTTCCTTGGAAGTATCATCCTGCCTATATCTTTCCGCCTCTAGTTCTTCTTCCAAGAGTAATCTCCAAGATTCTGAAGGAATGCTCGTTTGTTCTGCTGGTAGCTCCGGCATGGCCTCACAGGTTTTGGTATGCGGATCTTGTCCGGATGGCCTCTTGCCAACCGTGGACTCTTCCGTTAAGACCAGACCTTCTGTCTCAAGGTCCTTTTCTTCTGTTATGTGTGATCAGTCCACGGGTCATCATTACTTCTGGGATATAACTCCTCCCCAACAGGAAATGCAAGAGGATTCACCCAGCAGAGCTGCATATAGCTCCTCCCCTCTACGTCACTCCCAGTCATTCTCTTGCACCCAACGACTAGATAGGATGTGTGAGAGGACTATGGTGATTATACTTAGTTTTTATAACTTCAATCAAAAGTTTGTTATTTTACAATAGCACCGGAGCGTGTTATTACCTCTCTGGCAGAGTTTGAAGAAGAATCTACCAGAGTTTTTACTATGATTTTAACCGGAGTAGTTAAGATCATATTGCTGTTTCTCGGCCATCTGAGGGAGGTAAAAGCTTCAGATCAGGGGACAGCGGGCAGATGAATCTGCATTGAGGTATGTAGCAGTTTTTATTTTCTGAATGGAATTGATGAGAAAATCCTGCCATACCGTTATAATGACATGTATGTATACTCTACACTTCAGTATTCTGGGGATGGTATTTCACTGGAATTACTCTGTTAAAAGTACATTAAACCTTTTAATAGGTATTTATTATGTTAAACGTTTTTGCTGGAATGTAGAATCGTTTGCATTTTCTGAGGTACTGAGTGAATAAATGTTTGGGCATTATTTTTCCACTTGGCAGTTGCTTGTTTTAATTGTGACAGTTTCGTTTCTCTCTCACTGCTGTGTGTGAGGGGGAGGGGCCGTTTTTTTGGCGCTCTTGGCTACGCATCAAAAATTTCCAGTCAGTTACTCTTGTATTTCCTGCATGATCCGGTTCATCTCTAACAGAACTCAGGGGTCTTCAAACTTCTTTGGAGGGAGGTAGATTCTCTCAGCAGAGCTGTGAGACTTATATATTGACTGTGATTAAAAACGTTGCTCTGTAATTTTTATTTTCAATTTTAATTATTGTTACTTTACTAATGGGAACAAACCTTTGCTAAAAGTTGTGTTGTTTTCAAGGATTGATGCTATAACTGTTTTTCAGTTCATTATTTCAACTGTCATTTAATCGTTTAGTGCTTCTTTGAGGCACAGTACGTTTTTGTTAAATAAGATTGTAACCAAGTTGCAAGTTTATTGCTAGTGTGTTAAACATGTCTGATTCAGAGGAAGATACCTGTGTCATTTGTTCCAATGCCAAGGTGGAGCCCAATAGAAATTTATGCACTAACTGTATTGATGCTACTTTAAATAAAAGCCAATCTGTACAAATTGAACAAATTTCACCAAACAGCGAGGGGAGAGTTATGCCGACTAACTCGCCTCACGTGTCAGTACCTGCATCTCCCGCCCGGGAGGTGCGTGATATTGTGGCGCCTAGTACATCTGGGCGGCCATTACAGATAACATTACAAGATATGGCTACTGTTATGACTGAAGTTTTGGCTAAATTACCAGAACTAAGAGGCAAGCGTGATCACTCTGGGGTGAGAACAGAGTGCGCTGATAATACTAGGGCCATGTCTGATACTGCGTCACAGCTTGCAGAGCATGAGGACGGAGAGCTTCATTCTGTGGGTGACGGTTCTGATCCAAACAGATTGGATTCAGATATTTCAAATTTTAAATTTAAATTGGAGAACCTCCGTGTATTACTAGGGGAGGTTTTAGCGGCTCTTAATGATTGTAACACTGTTGCAATACCAGAGAAATTGTGTAGGTTGGATAAATACTTTGCGGTACCGGCGAGTACTGACGTTTTTCCTATACCTAAGAGACTAACTGAAATTGTTACTAAGGAGTGGGATAGACCCGGTGTGCCGTTCTCACCCCCTCCAATATTTAGAAAGATGTTTCCAATAGACGCCACCACACGGGACTTATGGCAAACGGTCCCTAAGGTGGAGGGAGCAGTTTCTACTTTAGCTAAGCGTACCACTATCCCGGTGGAGGATAGCTGTGCTTTTTCAGATCCAATGGATAAAAAATTAGAGGGTTACCTTAAGAAAATGTTTGTTCAACAAGGTTTTATATTGCAACCCCTTGCATGCATCGCGCCGATTACGGCTGCGGCAGCATTTTGGATTGAGTCTCTGGAAGAGAACCTTAGTTCAGCTACGCTGGACGACATTACGGACAGGCTTAGAGTCCTTAAACTAGCTAATTCATTCATTTCGGAGGCCGTAGTACATTTAACCAAACTTACGGCTAAGAACTCAGGATTCGCCATTCAGGCACGTAGGGCGCTGTGGCTAAAATCCTGGTCAGCTGATGTAACTTCTAAGTCCAAATTACTTAATATACCTTTCAAGGGGCAAACTTTATTTGGGCCCGGTTTGAAAGAAATTATCGCTGACATTACAGGAGGTAAGGGCCACGCCCTGCCTCAAGACAAAGCCAAAGCTAAGGCTAGACAGTCTAATTTTCGTCCCTTTCGGAATTTCAAAGCAGGAGCAGCACCAACTTCCACTGCACCAAAACAGGAAGGAGCTGTTGCTCGTTACAGACAAGGCTGGAAACCTAACCAGTCCTGGAACAAGGGCAAGCAGGCCAGGAAACCTGCTGCTGCCCCAAAGACAGCATGAATCGAGGGCCCCCGATCCGGGACCGGATCTAGTGGGGGGCAGACTCTCTCTCTTCGCCCAGGCTTGGGCAAGAGATGTTCAGGATCCCTGGGCGCTAGAGATCATATCTCAGGGATACCTTCTAGACTTCAAATTCTCTCCCCCAAGAGGGAGATTTCATCTGTCAAGGTTGTCAACAAACCAGATAAAGAAAGAAGCGTTTCTACGCTGTGTACAAGATCTGTTATTAATGGGAGTGATCCATCCGGTTCCGCGGTCGGAACAAGGACAAGGGTTTTACTCAAACCTGTTTGTGGTTCCCAAAAAAGAGGGAACTTTCAGGCCAATCTTGGATTTAAAGATCCTAAACAAATTCCTAAGAGTTCCATCGTTCAAAATGGAAACTATTCGGACAATCTTACCCATGATCCAAAAGGGTCAGTACATGACCACAGTGGATTTAAAGGATGCTTACCTTCACATACCGATTCACAAAGATCATTACCGGTATCTAAGGTTTGCCTTCTTAGACAGGCATTACCAGTTTGTAGCTCTTCCATTCGGATTGGCTACGGCTCCAAGAATCTTCACAAAGGTTCTGGGTGCCCTTCTGGCGGTACTAAGACCGCGAGGAATTTCGGTAGCTCCGTACCTAGACGACATTCTGATACAAGCTTCAAGCTTTCAAACTGCCAAGTCTCATACAGAGTTAGTTCTGGCATTTCTAAGGTCGCATGGATGGAAAGTGAACGAAAAGAAGAGTTCTCTCTTTCCTCTCACAAGAGTTCCATTCTTGGGGACTCTTATAGATTCTGTAGAAATGAAGATTTATCTGACAGAAGACAGATTAACAAAGCTTCTAAATGCATGCCGTGTCCTTCATTCCATTCAACTCCCGTCAGTAGCTCAATGCATGGAGGTGATCGGCTTAATGGTAGCAGCAATGGACATAGTACCCTTTGCACGTCTACATCTCAGACCGCTGCAATTGTGCATGCTGAGTCAGTGGAATGGGGATTACTCAGACTTGTCCCCTACTCTGAATCTGGATCAAGAGACCAGAAACTCTCTTCTATGGTGGCTTTCTCGGCCACATCTGTCCAGGGGGATGCCATTCAGCAGGCCGGACTGGACAATTGTAACAACAGACGCCAGCCTACTAGGTTGGGGCGCTGTCTGGAATTCTCTGAAGGCTCAGGGACAATGGAATCAGGAGGAAAGTCTCCTGCCAATAAACATTCTGGAATTGAGAGCAGTTCTCAATGCCCTTCTGGCTTGGCCCCAGTTAAAAACTCGGGGGTTCATCAGGTTTCAGTCGGACAACATCACGACTGTAGCTTACATCAACCATCAAGGAGGGACAAGAAGCTCCCTAGCAATGATGGAAGTATCAAAGATAATTCGCTGGGCAGAGTCTCACTCTTGCCACCTGTCAGCAATCCACATCCCGGGAGTGGAGAACTGGGAGGCGGATTTCTTGAGTCGCCAGACTTTTCATCCGGGGGAGTGGGAACTTCATCCGGAGGTCTTTGCCCAAATACTTCGACGTTGGGGCAAACCAGAGATAGATCTCATGGCGTCTCGCCAGAACGCCAAACTTCCTCGCTACGGGTCCAGATCCAGGGATCCGGGAGCGGTTCTGATAGATGCTTTGACAGCACCTTGGAACTTCGGGATGGCTTATGTGTTTCCACCCTTCCCGCTGCTTCCTCGATTGATTGCCAAAATCAAACAGGAGAGAGCATCAGTGATTCTAATAGCGCCTGCATGGCCACGCAGGACTTGGTATGCAGATCTAGTGGACATGTCATCCTGTCCGCCTTGGTCTCTACCTCTAAGACAGGACCTTCTGATACAGGGTCCATTCAAACATCAAAATCTAACTTCTCTGAAGCTGACTGCTTGGAAATTGAACGCTTGATTTTATCAAAACGTGGTTTTTCTGAGTCGGTTATTGATACCCTGATACAGGCTAGGAAGCCTGTTACCAGAAGGATTTACCATAAGATATGGCGTAAATACCTATACTGGTGCGAATCCAAAGGTTACTCCTGGAGTAAGGTTAGGATTCCTAGGATATTGTCCTTTCTACAAGAAGGTTTAGAAAAGGGTTTATCGGCTAGCTCATTAAAGGGACAGATCTCAGCTCTGTCCATCTTGTTACACAGGCGTCTGTCAGAAAATCCAGACGTCCAGGCCTTTTGTCAGGCTTTAGCTAGGATCAAGCCTGTGTTTAAAACTGTTGCTCCGCCATGGAGTTTAAACCTTGTTCTTAACGTTCTACAAGGAGTTCCGTTTGAACCCCTTCATTCCATTGATATAAAGTTGTTATCTTGGAAAGTGTTATTTTTAATGGCTATTTCTTCGGCTCGGAGAGTCTCTGAGTTATCAGCTTTACATTGTGATTCTCCTTATTTGATTTTTCATTCAGATAAGGTAGTTCTGCGTACAAAACCTGGGTTCTTACCTAAGGTAGTCACTAACAGGAACATCAATCAAGAGATCGTGGTGCCTTCCCTGTGCCCGAATCCTTCTTCAAAGAAGGAACGTCTTCTACACAATCTGGATGTAGTTCGTGCCCTCAAGTTCTACTTGCAGGCAACTAAGGATTTTCGACAAACGTCTTCCCTGTTTGTCGTGTACTCTGGTCAGAGGAGAGGTCATAAGGCTTCGGCTACCTCTCTCTCCTTCTGGCTTCGTAGCATAATTCGTTTAGCCTATGAGACTGCTGGACAGCAGCCTCCTGAAAGAATTACAGCTCATTCTACTAGAGCTGTGGCTTCCACTTGGGCCTTTAAGAATGAGGCCTCTGTTGAACAGATTTGCAAGGCTGCAACTTGGTCTTCGCTTCATACTTTTTCCAAATTTTACAAATTTGACACTTTTGCTTCTTCGGAGGCTATTTTTGGGAGAAAGGTTCTTCAGGCAGTGGTTCCTTCTGTATAATGAGCCTGCCTATCCCTCCCGTCATCCGTGTACTTTTGCTTTGGTATTGGTATCCCAGAAGTAATGATGACCCGTGGACTGATCACACATAACAGAAGAAAACATAATTTATGCTTACCTTATAAATTCCTTTCTTCTGTTGTGTGATCAGTCCACGGCCCGCCCTGTTTTTTAAGGCAGGTAAATATCTTTTAAATTATACTCCAGTCACCACTTCACCCTTGGTTTCTCCTTTCTCGTTGATTCTTGGTCGAATGACTGGGAGTGACGTAGAGGGGAGGAGCTATATGCAGCTCTGCTGGGTGAATCCTCTTGCATTTCCTGTTGGGGAGGAGTTATATCCCAGAAGTAATGATGACCCGTGGACTGATCACACAACAGAAGAAAGGAATTTATCAGGTAAGCATAAATTATGTTTTTTCCATCAGGATCTCAAATCCTTAAATTTAAAGGTATGGAGATTGAACGCTTGATTCTTGGTCAAAGAGGTTTCTCTGACTCTGTGATTAATACTTTGTTACAGGCTCGTAAATCTGTATCTAGAGAGATATATTATAGAGTCTGGAAGACTTATATTTCTTGGTGTCTTTCTCATCATTTTTCTTGGCATTCTTTTAGAATACCGAGAATATTACAGTTTCTTCAGGATGGTTTAGATAAGAGTTTGTCCGCGAGTTCCTTGAAAGGACAAATCTCTACTCTTTCTGTTCTTTTTCACAGAAAGATTGCTATTCTTCCTGATATTCATTGTTTTGTACAAGCTTTGGTTCGTATAAAACCTGTCATTAAGTCAATTTCTCCTCCTTGGAGTTTGAATTTGGTTCTGGGGGCTCTTCAAGCTCCTCCATTTGAACCTATGCATTCATTGGACATTAAATTACTTTCTTGGAAAGTTTTGTTCCTTTTGGCCATCTCTTCTGCCAGAAGAGTTTCTGAATTATCTGCTCTTTCTTGTGAGTCTCCTTTTCTGATTTTTCATCAGGATAAGGCGGTGTTGCGAACTTCTTTTGAATTTTTACCTAAAGTTGTGAATTCCAACAACATTAGTAGAGAAATTGTGGTTCCTTCATTATGTCCTAATCCTAAGAATTCTAAGGAGAAATCGTTGCATTCTTTGGATGTTGTTAGAGCTTTGAAATATTATGTTGAAGCTACTAAATCTTTCCGAAAGACTTCTAGTCTATTTGTCATCTTTTCCGGTTCTAGAAAAGGCCAGAAAGCTTCTGCCATTTCTTTGGCATCTTGGTTGAAATCTTTAATTCATCTTGCCTATGTTGAGTCGGGTAAAACTCCGCCTCAAAGGATTACAGCTCATTCTACTAGGTCAGTTTCTACTTCCTGGGCGTTTAAGGAATGAAGCTTCGGTTGATCAGATTTGCAAAGCAGCAACTTGGTCCTCTTTGCATACTTTTACTAAATTCTACCATTTTGATGTATTTTCTTCTTCTGAAGCAGTTTTTGGTAGAAAAGTACTTCAGGCAGTGGTTTCAGTTTGAATCTTCTGCTTATGTTTTTCATTAAACTTTATTTTGGGTGTGGATTATTTTCAGCAGGAATTGGCTGTCTTTATTTTATCCCTCCCTCTCTAGTGACTCTTGTGTGGAAAGATCCACATCTTGGGTAATCATTATCCCATACGTCACTAGCTCATGGACTCTTGCTAATTACATGAAAGAAAACATAATTTATGTAAAAACTTACCTGATAAATTCATTTCTTTCATATTAGCAAGAGTCCATGAGGCCCGCCCTTTTTTGTGGTGGTTATGATTTTTTTGTATAAAGCACAATTATTCCAATTCCTTATTTTATATGCTTTCGCACTTTTTTATCACCCCACTTCTTGGCTATTCGTTAAACTGAATTGTGGGTGTGGTGAGGGGTATATTTATAGGCATTTTGAGGTTTGGGAAACTTTGCCCCTCCTGGTAGGAATGTATATCCCATACGTCACTAGCTCATGGACTCTTGCTAATATGAAAGAAATGAATTTATCAGGTAAGTTCTTACATAAATTATGTTTTTCCTCTCTCAATGGAAAGTCATGCACAGTGCACAGCCTCTAATTTAACACAGGCAGTTTGATTGACGTGCCATATTAAGACACCACAGGCATGGAAAGTGAGAATTTTTTTAAGGATTTTTTTTTTAGAAGAAAGTAAAACTGTAAAGTGTTTTTCCCTTGAGTATAAGAGATTAACACTATTGGTCAAACCCCCCCCCCCCCCCAAAAAAAAACAACAACATTATATCACTTTTATGCCCTTTAAAAATCCTGCACAGATAGTTATTACTTTGAATTCAGAAGTTACTATAAGCCTTCTAGATATTCACAAATTTTAAAGGGACATAGAACTCAAATATTATCATGATTTAGACAGAGTGTAAAGTTTTAAAACAATTTCCAATTAACTATTATCAAATTTACTTAATTTTCTTGGTACCCTTTGTTGAAAAGCAGGTAGGAAGGTGTGTGTATATATATATATATATATATATATATATATAGCACAGTTTTATAACTGTTATACATTTGCAAGAACACTAGGTGGCAGCAGTTGTTCCGGTCATGTACTGCTTCTGAAATGTTCATGCTACCTGGCTTCTATGGTTTTTATACCATTCAAATTATGGAACAGAAATTATGAGTTTTTAGATTAAGTGACTCAAGATTTTAGTAGGACAGGAAGCAAATGTTTTTCTTAAAGTGAATGTCAACTTTAGCTAAATGTAATTAGAGTAATGATGTATCAACATGTACCAAGCTCAACCGCTAATTTATTTTATTTTTATTTTTTAAATTAATACTTTGGTTATAATTTATTTACCACAAATCTATCCGTTCGAAGCCAGACTCCTCCTACCTGCTACTTCCTGTATTTGAACACTGATGTATAGAGCGGTCCCACCCGCTCTATACGTATACCTAAAGCGCGCACCCGTGGGGATATTACAACGATTAGAATCCGATCCAATAAATCTGCACATGCGTTCAAAAAAATATGATCATATTATGCGCACGCGTAAAAGCCGGCAACACTCAATCTATCGTTTTCTCCCGGAAGCAGTAAATCAGTTGTTTAGAGCATGCATGTCACGTAGACGCGCATCGCTTCTTAGGATGGATATTATCCCCTAACAAATGCGCAGGAGAAGCGCATGACGTAGAAAAAAGTGGTTGAACCCCCCCGGGGGGGAAAGTTTATTGGAAATCCCGGTTGTCAATCAAGCTTACAAAGTGGGACAAAAAGGGCGGGTGGAGGAATCGAGCAACAAAATTACATCTAAAAAAGTAAATATGTGATTTTATAAAAGGTAAATATGTGATTTTATAAATAAGAATTAAAAAAAAGATGAATTAAAGTTACCCTGATTTTGGAAGATTGTTAATATGACGATTAGAAATACGGGTGACTTTACATTCACTTTAAAAGGGACATTAAACTGCAGGGTACAACTACAGAAGCATGGTTTCTAATCACCATGCTATATTTTCTCTCTTCAAAACTAGTCTTATTTTAACCCTTCAAAAGTGCTGGTTAGTGACGTTCTTCATCTGTGTGAGCTAATCCATAGTGTAAGGTACAGCAGTTAAAAAGCCGCCAACGTCACTGATCTGTGAAAGTGCACTGCTTCTGTCACATGATGCCACAATGTTTGTGTACCAAGATGGCCACACCCAGTATAAAGTTTGCCAACTGGCTTCTGTAATGGGTTTAAAATAAGAGAACAACTTTAAAGAGAACTGCAAGTAGAGAAGGGAAAACAACAGCATTGAGAGTAGTAACCATCCTACTGTAGTTGTAGTTTAAAGAGACATAAAACCCAACATTTTTCACAATTTAGATAAACTATACAATTTATAACAACTTTCCAATTTACTTCTATTATCAAATTTTATTAGTTTTTTTGTTATCCTTTTTTGAAAAGCAGAAAGGTAAATTCAGGAGTGTGCACGTGTCTGCAGTGCTATATGGCAACAGTTTACAACAATGTTATACATTAGCAGTAACACTAGATTGCAGCACTATTTCCTGTAATGTAGTGCTTCAGACATGTACACGCTATCGATCCAGATATCTCTTTAACAAAGAATAACATGAGAATGAAGCAAATTTGATTATAGAAATACATTGGAAAGTTTTTTGAAATTGTATGTTCTATCTGAATCGTGAAAGAAAAAATTTGTTTTTCATGTCCCTTTAACTTTGTTTACCTGCTCCAGAACATCAGCAAAGAATGACAGAAAGATCAACTAGTTAGCAACACTTAAGATTTGGAGTGCACTCCGTACTTCAGAAATAATAATAGTTATTGATACAATGAAAGTACAGTTTTCATAAGAATATATGTATACAAAAGTATACAAAAAAAAGAGTGTATAGAAATGGCTATGCACTAAACCATAACCAGGGCTGCAAGGGTTTGGCTTGTCAATAGAGGTAAAGCTTTCTGATACTAGGAGTCTTGGTGCTTGCTATACGCACTAAGTGCCTGGGAAATTTGGCTCTAATTGTTTCTTTGTGGGACTAGTACATAAGTATACAGGACTTGCTCTCAGAATGCCACTCACTTGATATAGGTTTTTTTTATTCTAATATTTTATTCTCGCAATTGTGAATATCCTTGGAATTGCATTAATACGTTTTTATCTTTTGAAAGGTGCATGTTTTAGTGCATAGTAATTTCTATACCCTTTTTTTATTTTGTACACAATGAATACAATTCTTCTAAGGCCCTCTTCCTCTATCTTTGCACAAATTGCTATCTTTAGAAAAATAGAAAGAAAACCCGATAAAAACAAACACAACCAAAATAAAAAAAATATATATTCTTTTTAAAAATTAAAACCAGAATGATCTCAGTTTTATTACAAGACAGAAGGCTTTGTGTTTTACAATTTGAACACTCACTACCACTCAGAGTAATGGTTTTGTTGGGAAGACTGAGTAACTAACATTAAAACCCCTCTTTGTCACAAAAAATGTTTGGCTCAATCTGGAGTAAAGCACAACAAATCCAACCCCAAAGACTTGACATCCGAAACACACTGAAAATAAACTAAATAAAATAAGTCATTTTTGCTTAGAGGGTCACGAAAATCAAATTAAAATGTTCAGGATTCAGATAGAGCTTGCTGTTTTAAGGGATTTTCCAGTTTACTCCTATTATCAAATTGTGCTCAGTCTTTATATGCACACTTTGTGAGGCACTAGCTACTACTGAGCAATGTGCTAGAATTCACAGTGTACATGTCTGAGTTTGTCATTGGTTGATGGCTGTCACATGATACAGGAATTGGTAAATTAAAATACATTTTGAAACTGTAAGAAAATAAAATCTGCTGTTCATTTAAAAATCAGAGTAATTGCTCTTGCATTGTCTTTTTATTATTCACTAATTGATTATGTAATTCTACCGTATTTAATGGCCGTTTAAGCATCAATGAATCATACTTTTAGGAATAAGTCAAGATGATAATCCCACAGCATGAAAGATGAGTGTTATATAATCTAATGCCTCTTAAAATACTACAAATTAAAGGACAGTGACCAAAGTACCTCGAACAGGCACTTGATGCACCACATTAGCAGATCTTTCTATGCACCAATGTAATTGCAAAGACTAGGCAGAAAAATAAGCAGAGTGTATACCCATATCCCAATCATCTCTAAGGAAATTGCATTTTTATCCAAAAATTCATTGGGTGACCAGTCCACCACTCCACCAAAAGGCACTGGTTTTGCAAGATCATTTTATGGTTGTTTCCAAATGAAGGAAGGGTAATACGTACCAAAGCAACAATTTAAGAACCGGAATCAAGGCTAAGATGCCTACAGAGGAGAAGTTAGAGTCAATTCTAAACTGTAAAGAGAAATCTGTAAAAGAGTTTAAGGCATCACCAAGAAAGGGCAAAATAGTAAGCAACCATTGGGTATCATTCTTGCAAGAAAGGTTCTGTAGTAAGACTTAATATAACAGATAGTTGAAAGTTGCTACAAAGAGGTCTATTTATTGGTCCCCATAACTTGATAAGATGAAAGAATACAGACCTGTGCTGCTTCTGTTGCTAAATTTCCTCCAATTCCTGGACAACCAATAAACGCTGGAAAATACTAGAATATATTGTAAATTAATTAAGATCTGATATTCCAAAGTTGATATAGATCTTTCATCAAATGCAGCATAAACTAATTAAACTAATTAAAAACTGTTATATATAAAGTCAGATCGCCCAATTGCACATGTATAACAAATATATAAGCATCCTGATTGATCCTTGGCAAAAATGTTAATTATAAAAGATCCATAAGCTTTGGACAGTGGATCATTTTCATAATATAAAAAACAGCATCACAAATAAAGGAATTAGCATTCTTAAGAAAATGTAAAAGATTGTCACAAACAGGATCCTCAAAACACTGTTCTGAAAGACTGGACAACCAATAAGTTTATGCAGCAGTCACATCAGCTATAGAAATGGCTGGCCTAAGTATGTAACCTGCTTGTAAAAAAAGCCCTTCTGTAAAAGGCCAACTTTCTGTCTAGAGGATCTTTAAAAGAAGTACTATCTTCCAAAGGAATAGTATTACGGTTAGCCAAAGTGGAAATAGCCCCAGCAACCTTATGAACTGTTTACCATAACTCAATATTAGGAGCTGGTAAAGGATATAGTTTCTTAAACCTTGCAGAAGGGTTAATTTAATTTCCAGGCTTAGACCATTCCTTAGAAATCATGTCAGAGACAGCATCATGAATAGGAAAAACTTCAGAAAGTTTAACAACGGTCTTAAAAACTGAATTTAAATGATTACAAGGTTTGTCATCAGAAGCTTTAGGATTTTTAACCTCTAAAGTAATCAAGACCTCATTTAAAAGAGAAGGAATACGTTCAAATTTAAACAAACAAGAGGAAATAACAGGCTCAGCATCAGATGAAGAGTTGTCGTCAGCAGAAGAAACTTCACCGTCTGGCCCCAGGGCACATAGTACTGGCAGAATGAGAAACCTGTACTGACGTTAAACGCTTGTTTGCAGGCGGGAGAGCAGCCATAGCTTCAGATATTGCTGCAGTTATTAACTTTCTCAATTTAGGTGAAAGTTCCTCAGCATTCTCCCGTAATGAAGAAACAGAAGGATCATTATTACCCACAGAAACAGCATTAGATTAGTCTGATTGTAACAACAAATTTAAACATGATTCACATAAATGAGCAGAGGAAGGTACTATAGAATCAGAAGGCACCATTATAGCATTAAATAATGCATAAAGCACTATAACCCCATAAAAGGAATGGGAAAACCTACCCCCTCCTATGTAGCTTAATTAATAATGTGTGCAAAACCAAAATGTCAAAAAAAGTGACAGAAGAATTCAACATGCAGCTTAGAGGCACAGGCATGAAAAACAGTTGACTTCTATAAGGAAAAAACATGCGTCAAAAACCTGACGTGCGCATAACCAACTAGCATGCTCTAACCCGACGACTAACAGCAAAAAATACCCCTAATAGACAACAATGGAGTGTATGCTAACCCGACGTGAGAATAACTGACCAGCGTGCGCTAACCTGACGAATGACAGCAAAAATACCCCTTATTGAAAATTATGGAGCGTTCCCTAACTCGACAGATACTCACCAAACCTGTAAAAACCTGATGCATGAAAAAACAAAACTAGGTGCCCCAAAAATAAACTGCTAACTATAAGGGGAATAGCAAAGAAAGATTCTGAGTTCCAGGGCCATACATATATATATTTATATATATATATATCTAACACATAGTGCCCATAACATAGTCATAGAGTGTCTTATATAACAATAAAAAATAATACTTACCAGTAGACATGCATCCACCATCTTAGTAGCAGACAGCCAAACCAGTACTGAAACATATCAGTAGAGGTTATGGAATAGGAGTATAGTGTAGATCCATTAAGGGAGGCAACAGACAAGTCTTGCAACCGATTATGGAAAGTTTATGAAGAAATTCCCATGAGGTGAATAAAATAATTATAAATTCCCCAAATACATTCCTCTGACAAGTACTGCACACTGAGGGAAAATTGGGCCTCAAAATACACTAAAAACCCCTCTCTCTGAAGAAAATCATGCACATCTTCATTTTTTAACCACCTCCAGTGGAGGCAAAGAAAAGACTGAGGTATGTGTGAGATGGGAGGGGTTATATAGAGCTCTTTGGGAATCTTTGCCTCCTCCAAGTAGTAGGGAAGGTAATTCCCATGAGTAATGGATCGTGGACTCTCACCACCTGTATGAAAGAAGGTTTTATTTACATAATAGACAAGATGTACCTCATCTACTGTACCATTTTGAAACAGTTTAGAAACTCCTAGTTCAGCAATATCTGTGACCTGAGATATAAATTAACTAGATTAGAAGGAGATTCTGGATTGGAAACACAAACTATCTGAAAAACATAGGAGGACTCAAGCACCTTGGAAAATCTTTTGACATATATAGGGAAATAGCAAGCCTATTTACAATAATCTAAGGAATAGGTAGAGGCAGAGAAAAGCTGTTTATTTGTGCTCTTCTGGCAAACAATAATCTCATCCATGATATCTGTCACATTTTACCAAGGGAAAGGGCAGTTCTTTGACACTTATAAAAGGCTAGATCACAAGAGAAATAACCCTCATCTTCTTGACCCTAGATAAAAATAGTCTTGTGGACAACCTTATCCATGTGTTTACTAGCATACAGTGAATATATGTGCATAAATCATATAGTAGATAATGTGTATATTTCTTTATGGTGTCTATTTAATTTGCCTGCATTTACAGGTTTTAATGAATTTGCAATTTTAATCTTGAAAAAAAGGGAATTCTACTGTGTATATTAAATCTTCATTGACTAGTTATTAATATATAGTCTGTCCAGTAATAGAAGTTTGTTAGAACCTTATTTATAGGCATAAATATACACGATTTATTGCTTTGATTAATTGCTGTTGTATAATTTGTTATTGCTTTGACAGTTCAATGTAGCTGCAAACAAATATATAAATATCTTGCTTACAGCAAATAAAGATCAATACAGCTACTTCTTGGATGATAAACAAAGCTACTATATTTTTAACAGTAGATGCACAAACAAGTTCACTGAATCGATAAAAGGGCATGCCAATATGTCTGTATTCAAATCTCTATCAGACTGGAAGCAGATTTAAGAGGGTAAGAGAAATGTAGGTCACATTGCACACGCAGTTCATCTCCTACCGTCACACAACCCACGCCGCGTTAATGTTTGTGTCTTCAGGTGGTTAAATTATAACCCTCGCATTGCCAATCAAGCTATTTGTTATGGAAAACAACATTATCTAAGACATGAAAGTGCAAAAAAAGGCTATAATTTGTTAGAGCATTTTATTTATGCACGGTTTGCAGGGGTTAAACACAACAAAGTCAGCTACAGAGCAGCAGCAATGCACTACTTGGACCTAGATGAACACATCTGGTGAGCCATGGACAAGAGATATATGTGTGTATAGCCACTAATCACCAGCTAGCTCCCAGTAGTGATTTGCTGCTCCTGAGGCTACGTAGTTATGCTTTCCAACAAAAGACACAAAGAGAACAAATGTCTACAAACGGTGAAAGCACAGCTGCAGAGTTGTCTTTCTCCTAGGATGGTTAAAGGACCAGTAAACACAATAGATTTGCATAATCAAAAAAAGCAAGATAGCAATAGCACTTAGTCTGAACTTCAATTGATTATTAGATTATTTTTTTTTTACAATTTTAAAAGTTATATCTATTTCCACTCCCCCTGTACCATGTGACAGCCATCAGCCTATCACAAATGCATACACGTACCATGAGACAGCCATCAGCCAATCACAAATGCATATACGTTTATCCACCAATCAGCAAGAACAACCCAGGTTGTGCACCAAAAATGGGCCGGCATCTAAACGTACATTCTTGCATTTCAAATAAAGATACCAAGAGAAAGAAGAAAATGTGATAATAGGAGTAAATTGGAAAGTTGCTTAAAATTGCATGCTCTATCTGAATCACGAAAAAAAAAAAAATTGGGTTCAGTGTCACTTTAATGTTATTACAAATAATTGATTCCTGGTTGTCTAGTTAAGGCATGACCTGAGAAATATATGAGACAAACAAGAACTTAAAGGGACACCGAACCCACATTTTTTATTTTGGGATTCATATAGAGCCAGCAATTTTAAGCAACTTTCTAATTTACTCCTATTATCAATTTTTCTTCGTTCTCTTGCTTTCTTCATTTGAAAAAGAATACATCTAAGCTAAGGAGCCAGCCAATTTGTGGTTCAGAACCATGGACAGCACTTGTTTATTGGTGCAGTCCAATCAGCAAGGACAACCCAGGTTGTTCACCAAAAATGGGCTGGCATCTAAACTTAAATTCTTGCTTTTCAAATAAAGATACCAAGAGAATAAAGAAAATTTGACAATAGGAGTAAATTAGAAAGATGTTTAAAATTGCATGCTCTATCTGAATCATGAAAGAAAAAATTTGGGTACAGTGTCCCTTTAAATTTTGGAGGTGGTGGGGTCATCGGGACAGCCGATTTCCCAGTGCCTAGGGCAGAACAAAAACTTACACAACTGTACTATATTTTAGAGCAGTAACAGATAAATATATTTTCAAAAGTCTTTACATTTTGCTGAACAATATATTTAACCAATAAAACATGCACAGATATTTGCCTGCTCTTATACTCAAGGGAATAGTACAGGTGAAGCTGTAACATGTGATCTCTGGGCTACCTTTGGTTCAGAGTTCCTAAATAACTTGAAATCTTCCCAAAGACCACTGGTATTTCATAGGTTAATCTGGAGGTACTCTCCCTCCCATCTTCAGCAATTTCATTTGGGGATTACCACCAGCTTTTGTGCCCTGCCAGACACTCTGCCCATTTAATTAAAATAAAACCATTAATGGCCATCTGTGCAGAGAACACAGACTTGTAATTTGTTTTGCTAAAGGTTTTTGTTCCAATTAACTCTTAACCTGCTGGAGATAATGAAAATGTAGCATATAAGGCTGTCGGACATCAAATACTTAAATATTTTAAATTAATAAATTTACTATAATTACAAAAGCTATAGAAACACCCATAATTTTGTATCCATTAAATGAGCATTCTTTTAAAACCTTTACTTAGACATTAGACGTCACAAAGTTGTAGTTCACTAAGACCCACACAAAATAAGTTTAAAAAAAAAAAAATTTATGGAATGATGTGTGCAGTAATTAAGAATGTTCTCTTTTCTTTTCGAATGATTCCGAAGGAAGGAAAAAAAAAAAGACCTTATTTAAATTCAAATGAAATCCTCCCCCAGGAAAATCTAGTAGAAAATGAGCTAGCGCCGGCTTGTGAGGGGCTTCAGGCTTCAAAAGCTGCATCTGTGTGCTCCTCTCTGCTCTGTGTTATGTGCATCTGAACCCTATAGAGCAGGGGTCTTCAAAGGGTATGTGCCCTGTACTGTGTTGCACCCACCCATTCTCTTTTGCAACGTGTTATGTGCTTCAAACTATTTGATTTAATATATATAAATGTAATATTCTAATGTTGCTAATCATAGTGTAAGTCCACGTGACAAGCTACCCCAATCTTATTTCTCCCACCCATCAACCTTTAGATTGGGAGCTCTTTGGAGCAGGTCCCTTCCCCTCTTGTATTAATGTGCTTTGTTTAATCTTGTTTTATGTCTGTATTCTTTTAACATAAAATATCATCATTGTATTCACTGTCAAAAAAATGTGCAAAAATTGTACCTTTAGGGGTACAACAGCTTGTCACTGGGGCATTACTCTCAAAGGTACACCCACTGTACCCTTTAACATGGGTACATATTGGTACCCTTGCAGATTCTACCTTTCAAAGCAAATATGTAACTTTGGTGACTAAACTGGACTTCAATGTTATGGTACCATAATGTACCCTTAAAAATGGTGCAAATTTGGATACTGCCCCAGTGACAAACCCCAACCGTACCCTTTTTTCTCACATTGTAACTCTACTTATGTACCCAACGCTATGGAATTTGGCAGTGCTTTACAAATAATGAGTTTCCTTAAAGGACCACAGAATATACTCTGTTTTAATACAGCTGTACATACTACATTGCCTGCAATCAATCCTCAATTGTAAACCGAGAATCCGTTATAGCGATTTGAAAATTTATTTGTTCCCTGTCCTATAGTGTCACATGATTGCTGCTGACCTATAACAGACTGTATACAAGCCTGTGAATGGCTGTGTATGCACAGCGGGGAAAGAAAATTTTAGGCTAATTGCTATTGTCCAACAGTAGAAGACTGATATATATATATATATATATATATATATATATATATATATATATATATACACACACCATACACATAGACATCCAACTACAATAATGATACTTAGATGACGGATCCCATAAGCCTTTATTCAAATTAATGGACATGATTCATGCCAGGTGATCAGTATTACCATAGTGATCATCTGGCTATAAAAACTTATATAGGGGCTTTATTTTAAAGAGAGGATTCTGGGCTTGATGGTATCTAGGTATTTTTTATTTATAATTATGTAGGGTAGGGGTATAGAGTAAAGGGCATGGTGCTCCTAGCAGCCTAGTAAGGAACTTGGTAAACCTGAGTGCAGGAATGAGTCACTGTAGGCCTTGTTTTGTTTATTATCAGTGTATAGCTTGCATGACGTGAAGGTTAGAGTGGTTTTCCTTTAATTGTTTTCACTTTTGTGGTTATGTTTTACATTAAGTGCAAGGATGCTATGTAAATGTGTTCATGAGGTACTTTGTAAAAGGGAAGAACAAGGATAAAGAAGCTTTCAAGTACCTGAGAGGAAAATGTCCACTGCTGAATGAGGTTCAAGTTAAAGGGATAGTAAACACCAAAATTGTTATTGTTTAAAAAGATAGATAATCCCTTCATTTAACATTCCCCAGTTTTGCATAACCAACACTGTTATAGAAATATACTTTTTACCTCTGTAATTACCTTGTATCTAAGCATCTGCAGACTGCCTCCTTATCTCAGATCTTTTGACAGACTTGCATTTCTGGCAATTAGTGCAGACTCTTAAATAACCCCACATGCGTGAGCACAATGTTATTTATATGAAACACATGAACCAACACCCTCTAGCTGTGAAAACTGTCAAATGCATTCAGATAAGAGGCGGCCTCCAAGGGCTTAGAAATTAGCACATGAGCCTACCTAGGTTTAGCTTTCATCTAAGAATACCAATAGAACAAAGTAAATTATAAAGTTGTTTAAAATGGCATGCCCTATTGGAATAATGAAAGTTTAATTTGGACTTTACTATCCCTTTAAGAAAGGAATATTTGTTGGTCCACAAACAAGTGAACTTATTACAGATGAAAACTTTGGTTGAGTCCTCGACGGTAACGAGAAAGCGACTTAGGAAGCTTTTAAAGGTGTTGTGCATGGAAACTATGTTGAGCTTGCGAACAACCTTCTAGAAAAGTATCATCAATTAGGCTGCAACATGCCACTTAAAATCCACTTTCTCGACTCTCATCTGGACTTGTTCCCTGACAAGTGCAGTGAATGATGAGCACTGTGAGAGTTCCACCAAGACATTTCAGCAACAAAGCTATCATGGCTAATAACATTTCGAAGTCATACACATTTTTCTTAAACCACAGTTAGTAAAGTGTGACTATCTTTATTAAAGGGATACTAACCCCACGTTTTTTCTTTCATGATTCAGATAGAGCATGCAATTTTAAGCAACTTTCTAATTTACTCCTATTATCAATTTTTCTTTGTTCTCATGTTATCTTGATTTGAAAAAGCAGTAATAAAAGGTTAGGAGCCGGCCCATTTTTTAGTTCAGCACCTTGGTAGAGCTGCTGATTGGTTTGCTACATTTAGCCACAAATCAGCAAGTGCTACCCATGTGCTGAACAAAAAATGGTCTGGATCTAAAGCTTACAGTACTGCTTTTTCAAATCAAGATAGCATGAGAACAAAGAAAAATTGAAAATAGGAGTAAATTAGAAAGGTGCTTAAAATCTCATGCTCTATCTGAATCATGAAAGAAAAAAATTGGGTTTAGTTTCCCTTTAAGGAAACATATTACGTTTTTTTTGTTGTTGAACAGTGTTACTTTATAATGCAAATAATCCCAAAATTTTATTTCATGATTCAGATAAAGCATATCATTATAAACAACTTTCCAATGTATTTATTTCATCAATGTTTTTTTGCTCTTTAGTATCCATTGTTGAAAAGAAGGGAGATATACCCAGAAACATACATATGTTTGTAGCACTATCTGGCAGCAGTTTAGCAAGAATGTTATCCATTTGTAAAAGCAGTAGATAACAGCACTATTTCCTGAAATGTAGTGTTCCCGACATGTGCACACTACCTATCTAGATATCTCTTCAACAAAGAATACAATGAGAACAAAGCAAATTTGATAACAGAAGTAAACTGGAATGTTTTTTTTTCTCTTAAATTGTATGTTCTGTCTAAAACAAGACAGAACAATTTTTGGTTTCATATCCCTGAGACTGAGGGGTTTGAATTGGTGGCTGCACAAACTGTATATGCTTCTTGTCATTGGCTCACTTGATGTGCTTAACTAGCTACCAGTAATGCATTGCTGCTTTTTCAGCAAAGGATACAAAGAGAATGCAGCATATTTGATGTTGCAATTGGAAAGGGTTTTATGTCCCTTTAAGGGGTTAAATGTAAAGTAACACATCAGTTGCACATTTCCTACTAATGCTTATTGCTGTATAAATATGAGATTTTTTGTGCATCACTTTTAGAGATATGAATCCATAGAGTTTATGATTAACTGATATCAGAAGGACATCATTAGGGTTGCACCAATACCGATACTAATATCGGTGCCGATACCAAGTATTTGCACGAGTACTTGTACTCATGCAAATGCACCAATACTTATACCGATACCTCCATTTCCTACCCATACGCTATCTTGTGGAGTTTTTTCAAACTGCAAGTTCCCATTTAATTTTAAGCTGTAGTGGAGACTCAACTAAAAATGGTTCACTTCTGTTCGGCCAATACACATTGCTGTTGTATTGTATTATTGTAAGAGAGATCACTGTACCTCGTTCAGACAAACCCCTGAAGTACTGGGCAGATAATAAACTGAGATTTCCAGCTCTGGCTAAAATGGCCCAAAATTATCTTTTTGCCCCATGCAGTAGTGCTGAAAGTGAAAGACTGTTCAGCTTAGCATCAAACGACATTACTAATAGTAGAAACAGACGTATAGCTGAACATACAGAGATGCTTCTGTTCCTTAAAAAGAACTTGCCACTAACTTTTGAAAAATGATTATAATTGCTAGATTGCCTGTTATACTGCTAGTTCGTATCTTGCACAATTATGCTTAAAACATACTGTACTCTGAGGAACATCCTTAGCTTATATAATTGCAGGAAGAGTGTTCATAGGAAAAATTAAGTTAATTCCTATGAACACACATCTTACAATAATAGGACTAAATTTAGATTACATTTGATATATAAGCTTTACCAATGCTCTGTTCACATTTCCAACTCAATAGACTTTAATGGAGTTGGACATGCAATGAGAGCATTGGTAAAGCTAGCCCATAGTGTTCCCCATGTTTAAACAGTGCACTGGTATATTTTTTTACTGTATTGCACTTTTGGTTGGTTGTGATATTACATTTATTTATTGTTGTTATTATGAATATATTTTAATGTAATATTTTTATTTATAAACATGTTCTGTGAAATTTCTACGAGTTTTTACAACTTTGTGACAACAAGCAAATAAAACTGTTTTATTATTTCATAATGTCTTTTGAGTTACAGTTCTTCGTAATTATAAAGAAGCTATCTTAACTCATTAGTCGGTATTGTGCTTGGGACACCGTCACATGACTTAAAAAAGTATCGGTAATTGGTATCGGCGAGTATTTAAAAAAAAGTATCGGTACTTGTACTCAGTCTTAAAAAAATGGTATTGGTGCAACCCTAGATATCATACATTAAAATTGGGTAATATAAAGAATTAATACATAAAATCTTTATGGAATCACTATTTAACTCAGGAGGGAACTGATATATTCTTCTCATGCCTCTCTTTTCTATGCTAGCTCAGTATTATTTTATTCAACAGCTCTTACTATTTAATTTCCCTCAGAAAATGATAACAATATAACATGGTGCCTAACATAACTGAACTGGAAATGTTTCCTTATTCTCTAATCTGGTACTATACGGCTCTGTTTAATTATTGTTTTTATTAATATTTTTTTATATTGGATATTTAAAGGGGTATGAAACGGTGCTCCTTTAGTAAAATTATATATACACACACAGATATGCATACAAACATATATACACATATAAACATATACACACACACACAGTTGTGCTCATAAGTTTACATACCCTGGCAGAATTTATGATTTCTTGTCCATTTTTCAGAGAATATGAATGATAACACAAAAACTTTTCTTTTACTCATAGTTAGTGTTTGGCTGCAGCCATTTATTATCAATCAACTGTGTTTACTCTTTTTAAATCATAATGACAACAGAAACTACCCAAATGACCCTGATCAAAAGTTTACATAACCTGGTGATTTTGGCCTGATAACATGCACACAAGTTGACACAAAGGGGTTTGAATGGCTATTAAAGGTAGCCATCCTCATCTGTGATCTGTTTGCTTGTAATTAGTGTGTGTGTGTATAAAAGGTGAATGAGTTTCTGGACTCCTGACAGACCCTTGAATCTTTCATCCAGTGCTGCACTGACGTTTCTGGATTCTGAGCCTGGGGAAAGCAAAAGAATTGTCAAAGGATCTGCGGGAAAATATAGTTTAACTGTATAAAACAGGAAAGGAATATAAAAAGATATCCAAGGAATTGAGAATGCCAATCAGCAGTGTTCAAACGCTAATCAAGAAGTGAAAAATGAGGGGTTCTGTTGAAACCAAACCACGGTTAGGTAGACCAACTAAAATTTCAGCCACAATTGCCAGGAAAATTGTTTGGGATGTAAAGTAAAAACCCACAAATAACTTCAGGTGAAATACAGGACTCTCTGAAAACATGTGGTGTGGCTGTTTCAACATGCACAATAAGGAGGCACTTGAAGAAAGATGGGCTGCATGGTCGAGTCACCAGAAGAGAGCCATTACTACGTAAATGCCACAAAGTATCCCGCTTACAATACGCCAAACAGCACAGAGACAAGCCTCAAACCTTCTGGCACAAAGTCATTTGGAGTGATAAGACCAAAATTAAGCTTTTTGGCCACAACCACAAACGCTACATTTGGAGAGGAGTGAACAAGGCCTATGATGAAAGGTACACCATTCCTACTGTGAAACACAGATGTGGATCGCTGATGTTTTGGGGATGTGTGAGCTACAAAGGCACAGGAAATTTGGTCAGAATTGATGGCAAGATGAATGCAGTATGTTATCAAAAAATCCTGGAGGAAAATTTGCATTCATCAGCCCGGAAGCTGTGCATGGGACGTACTTTCCAACATGATAATGATCCTAAACACAAGGCCAAGTTGACCTGTCATACAGCAGAATAAAGTGAAGGTTCTGGAGTGGCCATCTCAGTCTCCTGACCTTAATATCATTGAGCCACTCTGGGGAGATCTCAAACGTGCAAGTCATGCAAGACAGCCCAAAAATTTACAGGAACTGGAGGTTTTTTGCCAGGAAGAATAGGCAGATTTACCATCTGAGAAGATAAAGAGCCTCATCCACAAATACAACAAAAGACTTCAAGCTGTCATTGATGTTAAAGGGGGCAATACATGGTATTAAGAACTGGGGTATGTAAACTTTTGATCAGGGTCCTTTGGGTAGTTTCTGTTGTCATTATGATTTAAAAAGAGTAAACACAGTTGACTGATAATAAATGGCTTCAGCCAAACACTAACCATGAGTGAATGAAAAGTTATTGTGTTATCTTTCATATTCTCTGAAAAATGGCCAAGAAATCATAAATTCTGCCAGGGTATGTAAACTTATGAGCACAACTGTATATATACACATACACTATATATATATATATATATATATATATATATATATACACACACACTATATATATATATATATATATACACTATATATATATATATATATATATATATATATATATATTTATTATCTCACAAAAGTGAGTACATCCCTCACATTTTTGTAAATATTTTATTAGATATTTTCATGTGACAACACTGAAGAAATGACACTTTGCTAATGACCTTGTGCTCCCCCACCTTCCGTTTGAGGATGCCCCACAGATGCTCAATAGGGTTTAGGTCTGGAGACATGCTTGGCCAGTCCATCACCACCTTTAGCCTCAGCTTCTTTAGCAAGGCAGTGGTCATCTTGGAGGTGTGTTTGGGGTCATTATGTTGGAATACTTCCCTGCGGCCCAGTATCCGAAGGGAGGGGGATCATGCTCTGCTTCAGTATGTCACAGTACATGTTGGCATTCACGGTTCCCTCAATGAACTGTAGCTCCCCAGTGCTGGCAGCACTCATGCAGGCCCAGACGATGACACTCCCACTACCATGCTTGACTGTAGGCAAGACACACTTGTCTTTGTACTCCTCACATGGTTGCCGCCACACACGCTTGACACCATCTGAACCAAATAGGTTTATCTTGGTCTCATCGGACCACAGGACATGGTTCCAGTAATCCATGTCCTTAATCTGCTTGTCTTCAGCAAACTGCTTGCAGGTTTTCTTGTGCATCATCTTTAGAAGAGGCTTCTTTCTGGGACGACAGCCATGCAGACCAATTGATGCAGTGTGCGGCGTATGGTCTGAGCACTGACAGGCTGACCCCCCACCTCTTCAACCTCTGCAGCAATGCTGGCAGCACTCATACATCTATTTCCCAAAGACAACCGCTGGATATGACGCTGAGCACGTGCACTCAACTTCTTTGGTCAACTATGGCGAGGCCTGTTCCAAGTTGAACCTGTCGTGTGAAACCCCTGTATAGTCTTGCCCACTGTGCTGCAGCTCAGTTTCAGGGTCTTGGCAATCTTCTTATAGCCTAGGCCATCTTTATGTTTTTTTCAGATCCTTAGCGTTCTTTGCCATGAGGTGCCATGTTGAACTTCCAGTGACCAGTATGAGAGAGAGTGAGAGCGATAACATCAAATTTAACACACCTGCTCCCCATTCACACCTGAGACCTTGTAACACTAATGAGTGAGGGAAAATGACTAATTGGGCCCAATTTGAACATTTCCACTTAGGAGTGTACTCACTTTTGTTGCCAACGGTTTAGACATTAATGGCTGTGTGTGAATTTACACTGTTATACAGGCTATACACTCACTACTTTACATTGTAGCAAAGTGTAATTTCTTCAGTGTTGTCACATGAAAAGATATAATAAAATAGTTACAAAAATGTGAGATACTGTGTGTGTGTGCGTGTGTATATATATATATATATATATATATATATATATATATATATATAGAGAGAGAGAGAGAGAGAGAGAGAGAGAGAGAGAGATATAGCACCTTGAAATAGGATGGCTTTCTTGATTTTGATCTTAATTTTTTTTGTTAAAAGTGCATCTTGTGATCTTGAGAGTCATTCATATTATTAGCAGATGCTGTAAAAATATCATGCTCATGAATATGAGGGAATCTAAACCATTTTTATATTATGCAGAAGCAGGGATATGACAAAATAAAATGGTCTCTTACTGCAGCTGCAGGGTCAGGCTTATGAGACAGATAAGATAATTAAGGAGCACTTCATCTTCTGTATCAGACTCTACACAAACGTTAACAGACGTATGCACATTAATCTCAAAAAGTAGTGCTATATACAAACCGCAGAAACATCTGTCTCTACAAGTTTTTCCAGAGTGTAATAAACATACGGAAGCAGTATGTTTAATGCTTAAGGCACTTTGGTTCTCATTGAGGATATCAGGCAAGACAGACAACATATGCTATAAATAAACTTTCCCAACAAAGATATACATATGTGGAAAGTGCTGTGAGGTACTAAAGAGCAGTATCATTCATCGTACAGGGCTTTGGCAAACAACCCAGGATATGAACATAAGTGAAATTGCAAAAATACTGGCAGCTGAAAAACAAAAGTAATAACCTTATCAGAAGAGGAAAAAAAAAAAAGACATGGTAGATGCGGCCTGCTATCTCTGTGAAAAAAATAAATCTTGTCACCACTTTGAAAAAAAAACAAATGAAAAAGCACACTAGATTTAAAATAAATAACACTGGCAAGAGAAAATGATGTGTGCATGGGTGGCATACCCTATGCACAGTGTACGCTAGTGCGCAATATATGATGTGGTATAAAAAACAAAAACTGCAACTCAAAATTCCTCCCATAATTATTAGCTTCCTCCTGATGGAAAGTGACATTCAAAACATTAGTTCCAACAAGAATACATAATAAACATAGAACAATGCATAAGATATAATTTATGACATCAACTAAATTACAAACATGCTTTACCCAAAGTGCATTTGAAAAAGAAAAAAAAAAGGGCTTGGTAGCCAAAGTGCATGAGTTTAGGAAACCAGAGGACACAGCAGAACCTATGGGTAACCCTCTTACATGACAAGAGGACAAAACAAAAACATATATCAGGAAGGAAATATACACATTATATAACAATTTATATGATGCTTTGGGTTACTGTCAGCTCACCTTATGCTGGAGAGTACTACTTGGTAAGCCAAGATAATTAAACCACAATTTTCAATTAAACTTTTATATGCAATCATATTTGACTGACATCTAGCAGGTGGACAGATCCAGATATATTAACCAATGATCTTAGGTGCTTACATAAAGCAGACAATGTGACCATTTAGATCCCCATACATTTAAGGGCCTCACAATAATACATATCCATAATCCAAATCTGGGAGTTAGAGTTGCAAAGAATTACTTCCACACACACTTAGCTGCTGTGATACACAAAGGAGAATCACAGACTAATGTAAAGTAATGTACATATTTGAGTGCATGTTTTGCAACCACATTATTTTTTCTAGGACACAGTTTTCCTACTGCTGCACTTAATGACATTATATAGGTCAGAGCTATTCATTTACCAAAAGGACAATTCTGAGCTTATAACATTCTGTGGGGTGGGGATTCAAGTAGTATTGTTAGGCATTCTTAAGTTTCTCAAAGCAAACCTAATGTATTTATAGAGAAATTAGTTTATTGCATGGGATTTTTGGAAGAGTCCCCAAAGTGGCACTACCCTGAAAAACACAGGACAGTCAGCAGCTAGTTTGTGTTTAGCACAAAAGGGAAATATAGCCCAAAAGTTTGTTTGCTACTAAAATGGAACACAAAGAAATTATGAAAAACTTAAATTAAAGGGACATGAAACCCAAAATGTTTCTTTCATGATTCAGATAGAGAATATAATTTTAAACAACTTTACCATTTACTTCTATTATTTAATTTGCTTCCTTCTCTTGTTATTCTTTGCGGAAAGCTTTATCTAGGAAGGTTCAGGAGCAGCGGAGAATCTAGGTTCTAGCTGTTGATTGGTAGCTGCATATATATATTGATTGTGATTGGCTCACCCATGAGTTCAGTTAGAAATCATTAGTGCATTACTGCTACTTCAACAAATGATACCAAGAGAATGAAACAAATTAGATAATAGAAGTAAATTAGAAAGTTGTTTAAAATTGTATTCTCTATCTGAATCATGAAAGAAAAAATTTGGGTTTCATGTCCCTTTAAGGTGCAGTGAGTATGATAAACTAGATAGTAGATAAACTATAATATGCTAAAGGGAAGAAAATAAAATCGGGTTCATCTGTTAGCTATCAGAATAGAATAGACAGAAAATGTCATCAGATAAGATGCTAGGTAGATTAACCAATCAGCTTTAGCAGTATTTGTATGTTATAATGAGTTATATGGTGTGTTTATGTTGTATGTAATCAGTTTTAGCACAAAGAGTTACTGAGCCAATGAAAGAATATACATAACCTTCAACTATTTCAGGAACTTTGAAAGGAAGATCATATCTGGGTCAGCATGCATAACAAAATGAACCACAGTATGCAGAAATAGGCAAATGTATAAAAGCACTATATTGATTGATATAAAGACTAATGAGTCTGTAAATGCATGCATAATTGATTATGATTAGATACATAATGTAATCAAATTATATATCTCATAATGAAAGGTTTCAACACCAAGAATCTTTTCATAACAGTGTTTTACTATTATCGTTTTAATAACATACCAACACATTACGCATCACTATGCAGGAGTTACAAATAATAAGGATAAGATATTAATAAGCAGACTGGGATGGAAGGATTAGACTGTCTTATTCCCTATAGAACATACATTTGAATATCAAAGATATATTAGGTCCAGAGTAGGGTATCAAATCTTGTGGATATTTGGGGTACTACTCTTGTAAAAGGCTCTGTTTAGCATATATTATATCTTAAAGGGACAGTCTACACCAGAATTGTTATTGTTTAAAAAGAGAAATAATCCCTTTATTTACCATTCTCCAGTTTTGCATAACCAACACGGTTATATTAATATACTTATTACCTCTGTGATTACCTTGTATCTAAACCTCTGCAGACTGTCCCCTTATTTCAGTTCTTTTGACACTGCCAACTAGTGCAGACTGCTAAATAACTCCACAGGAGTGAGCACAATGTTATCTATATGACACACATGAACTAGTCCTGTCTAACTGTGAAAAACGTTCAAAATGCTCTGAGCTAGGAGGCGATTTTCAACGGTTTAAAAATCAGTTTACCTAGGTCTAGCTTTTCAAGAAACTTAAATTATGCTTACCTGATAATTTTCTTTTCTTCTGTACTAGGAGAGTCCACAGCTGCATTCATTACTTTTGGGAAATACAGAACCTGGCCACCAGGAGGAGGTAAAGACACCCCAGCCAAAGGCTTAAATACCTCCCCCACTTCCCTCATCCCCCAGTCATTCTACCAAGGGTACAAGAAACAGTAGGAGAAATATCAGGGTGAAAAAAGGTGCCGGAAGAAAAGAAAATGATCAGGTAAGCATAATTTACGTTTTTCTTCTTAAAATGGGGAGAGTCCACAGCTGCATTCATTACTTTTAGGAAATCAATACCCAAGTTTATAGAGGACACTGAATGCAAACGGGCGGGAACAAAAAGGCGGCCCATTCTGATGGCACCACAGCCCGACACAACCCGGATTCCTGATAAAAAACTACTTCAATAGAAGCAGAAAGAACAAAAATATGGAAAGAGGACAAGGTAACTGCCCATCAATTTGAACCATAAGGATCCCAGTTAGAGATAACTCTAAATCCTGGACCACACTGAGCACAAAAGCCTCTGAGGAGACGAAAGTCCCACTCTCTAGAAGCACACAATAAACACCTCTCCATGAACAATGGCAAGGGAAACAACAAACCACACCACATTCTCCCTAACTGAAAGAAGGGACGAAACAGATAAAAAGGTACGAAAGAACCTCCAGAAACAATCCTCGAAGATTCAAGGACAAAACAGAGAGAGAAGCCCCTAGCATAACTCAAAAAAGAGTGGCTACCAGGCTGCAAGAGGACAAAATCCAGTAGAAAATACTCTACCGATGGAGGAGAGCAAAGAAAGGAAAAATCCACATCACCTCCACATGGATCCAAAAGGAACCAATGTAAATCCTTAACCGAAACCAAAGTCCCAGAAGGACAAAAAGGTAGAATTAGACTACCTTACCATAGACAGCTAACTAGCACAAGGAAACTGATCACCCATAGGTCAGAAAAAAACCCGGGAGCAGAACAGGAACGGAATATTAATATCTGTGTATGCCACAAACGAAAGCTGCAGGCTTCCATCGGACAGGCAGTCAGACTAAATGTCAAACCATAGTAACTAGCCAACCGAGTAGCTAGAAAACTTGCACCAGGACATTCCTGGAAAGGAACAAGAGAAACTCCGAAAGCAGGGTGGACCAACTCCACCCCCTTACTAAAAAACGGGGTAAGGGGAGGACAACACCCAGACCAATAAGGAAGAACCAACTATCCGCATAGGGAAGGTTCCCCAACAAACTGCAAGGCCTCCCAGTAAGGATCCTTAGCAGAGCAGTCACAATACTTGACCCCTACTCCGATTGAACAGTCCTATCACAGAAGCAACTGTTAATGACCCAAGGACTAGAGAGATTAAAAAATAAAATCCCAGTATCGACAAGGCCCAGAGATCAGATAATGAATCTCTAACCACGAGTTTCTAAGAAAAGGAGCATTAAGGAGGCACAGACACCCAGAGAGACTAACTCGGGATCCAGGATACCTATCCTCATTACCCTTCAGAAACCCGAAGAGAAAACCTCGACCCACTGAACTCCTAGAGTCAGAAGAGGAAAACTACCTCAAGAGGAGTTAACTGGACAGGCGAAGTAGATCAGATCCTTCCCAATAGAAGGAAAATGAAGAAACCCAGGAATATTCCAGTAAAGAAATTCCCAGGAAAAACTTCCTCCATCTCTCTAAAAGTGCAATATTCAGCTAGACAGACTAACTTATTGCCCTATATTAAAGTTTTGTGACTGAGTGTTGGACAACAGAAATATTGAGAATTAATGTTGTACTAAACAAAGCGTTGATGTTGTTTTAAATTTGTAACAGTTTGAAACAAATCTAAAGAATTGACTAAAAATGTCTAAGTATAATATTTAATTGGAGTTCAGTTGGAATGGCAGTAAAGTTTAACTCCTAGATTATATTTAAACAGGCAGATAGTATGCATATAAAACTGAGCAGAAAAAATAAAAAAGGTACCTTTTGAAAATGCTAAATCAAACTCAAAAAAATTACATGCAAAATGGAAATAGAATAAAAATAAGAAAATCCTTCACATATACGGTTTTTAAAATAAGAATATAGATATAGGTATTCGTGTACACACCTTAAGTCTTACCGGTACCGGTTCCTGAAGCAGATAGTCTGCGTGTGATTCCAGGGAGAGCTGACAGTTGTTTGATGCCGAATTGAGTTCCAGGAGTAGCAGAAAGAATCTGGTTAGATGTGTGAGGAGGAGGAGTAGCTAGACACCTGAGAATGATGTACTTGAGCAGAGTTCAGGTAAGTGAAAATAAACTTGAAAATAGAGATCCTATGAGTGTCAAATATCAGAGTATAAGATATGTTCTTCATACTGGCTTGATAGGAGTAAATCTTACCCTTAGGCAATGAGCAAATAATCAAGCAAGGAATCAGTGCAAATGGTTATGTTAAATAGGGTAAAAATGAGAGAGGTGGAGTCTAAAATAACCAAGATGGTTACCTTAAAGGAGAAGCCAGATACATAACAAAAAGAGAGAAAAAAGAACTGCCCCAGTAGGAACAAGAAGATTTCCCCAGGAGCGGGAAAACAAGCCTGCTACTGAACGCCGTACAGATCCAAGACTATTAATATCTTGAAAACAGAGTAACCAAAATGCCAAGTCAAAGACAAGGACTAGGTTAAAAAAACTAAAACCAAAACCAGGTGCCAGATCAAGACCAAAACCCTTGCGCAACAACCACAAAGTTACCTGGAAATTAAATCTGCACCAAAGTTGATGCATGCCATACCCGCATGGGGTCTTGAACTCTGATCTCTCGTGATGATCCCAGTGGCTGTCCACACAGCCCAAAAAAGGCCTTTAAGATAATACCCACAAAGTACTAAGACAAAGGAAGGACCCAAAAGAGATCAGAACTCCATGATTTAAAGAGTATGAAAGTCTCTAAAGATCCAAACTGGATCAACCCTCAGGAACCTACAGCTCAAGGAATTAATGAATAAATGAACATCCTAAAATTCCTATCAGTTGATGGCAAAAGAGACTGCATAACAATCCCCCAGGTCCCCAAGTATATAGGATCAAGAAGGGGATACTGCAAGGACAAAAAATGATCCCTAAGAACTTAGTCCCGCAACCAGATGACCGAAAGTCCTACCCAAGGCAAGGGAATGCGAAAAGCATAGCAATCCTCAAAAAAGAGAAGAGAAACACTGGCGAAAGAGATTGTACAATTCAATCCACAAGGAGTACCAATAGGGGGGGAAGAATCGCCCCTTAGACCAGGTACTTGAGATCTCCATGCAGTTATCTGATCCTCTCCCCTCAGAAGGGAGGACTCTAGCTCCTGTCCAAGGACCTCAGGAACTATAAATATACTGCCATAGCAGAATTCGTAATCCCAGCGAAACATGTAAGCTATGCAGGGACAAAACACTTAGTATCGAATATGACCAACAATCAGACGCCCCACCAAGATGAAATAATGTAGGACCAGCCTGATATCTAGGATATAAGGGCCTCCTATAACTTGTAGAAACAAGAAAAACAACCTCATAACAAGAGGTAATCAAACCTAGTACCCAAACAGGACCAGCCTGTTGTCATGTATACAAAATGTCTGATATAACCTCAAAAGAACAGAGTGAACTAGTACCCAATCAGGACTAGCCTGCTGACCAGGGTACAATCGAACTGTTCAAGGGCTAACTGAAAGTTCTAACCCCTAGCAGGGCTAGACTAAACAGACAAATAAGCTCTAAGGCTTAAACATGGTCTCTTTAAAACAATAAAGACTGAAATCCTCCAAAGCCTCCAGCAGTACACGCAGGCGCATCAGTCTGAATCTAAAGGCAAAATCCATCTCCAACAGGGCATTTGAAGGCCCGACCCTGTCGGCAGTACCCCTGAAGCCTCAGAGGGAACCGCTCCCCCAGAGGAAAAACCCGGCTCACCTGGCACCCCCAGGTTAAAAGGACACAGATAAGCCCTCAGGAAGCTGTAAATGTGCCAACGCCAAGAAGATGGCCATGCGCAACTAAGACACAACCTCTGGTGGAACTAAACCTCCTTCCGGAGAAGGGATAATGGCATTTGGCACAACTGCCAAAATTCCAGGGAACGCACCTCACGGGACACAGAATTCTCAGAGGCAGATGGCTCAGCGGTCTCTAATCTCTCCCTAGAGGAAGAAAAGAGCACTCTATTATGGCATACGGAACATAATTGATTGGGCTGGATTACCTGGGCCTCCATACAATCTAAGCAGGAAATCTGATACCGAAAAAATCCTCAGAAAATTCAGAATCTTTCATAACTTGACCGGACAAATTTTGTACAAAAACAACTGGCACCTCACACCCCCAATGGCTGGGGCACTCACCACCTCCTATGACCCAGATAAGTAGAGAATAGACCCTCTCTACTGACACTCGGTCAAGAACACAGGAAAATGGAGAACGAAAACATGACCACGCCCGGTCACGAGGTGCAACCCACAGGTCAAGGAAAAAAGCGCCAGTCCCATCAAGAAACTGCGTAGCTCAAAAAACCCTGTACGTTCCGTAAAAACCATGAGCCCCAACATCACTACACATAAGCAGACAGAATCACATAACAAATATGATTAAAGTCCCCCACTGTTCAATAACCCCCCTCAGGAGATATTAACGCTTGATTCCATAAAGATAAAGGAGTCCCACTGAGACCCTGTGTTCTATCATTACATTATACTCCCACAGTGAAAGGAAAATGAAACGATCTTACCGGAATCTATGCCGTGGAACAGTAACATGGTCCTTCAAGTGTGACAGATAGTAGCGTCGCCTCTGACACGGACTTGAGTGAAGAAAACAGGCAGCAAAACTCGTCAACACTGATTGCTTATGGAGCTGTTGATATGAGTCGGGATGGTTTTGCAGAAAGACTCTCCCTGCATCTCTCCCTCTCCCTACATCTCCTGATTCCAACTTTCATCCAAGCTCTCACTGAGAGTCTGATAGGTCTACTTAAAACTCCAGTCCCATCTCGAAGAGTACTACCCTCCATAAGAAACTAATCCTTTATCTTATAACACTTCTCTGCCAACCTCCTGTGACGAAAGGCAAAGAATGACTGGGGGATGAGGAAAGTGGGGGAGGTATTTAAGCCATTGGCTGGGGTGTCTTTGCCTCCTCCTGGTTCTGTATTTTCCAAAAGTAATGAATGCAGCTGTGGACTCTACCAGTTTTAAGAAGAAAATACCACCAAGGGAACAAAGCAAATGTAATGATAAAAAGTACATTGGAAAATTGTTTACAATTGCATGCCCTATCTGAATCATGAAAGTTTAATTTTGACTAGACTATCCCTTTAAGTGTGTTATTTACCATGGAGACAGTATATTTCCTCAGATTTTCCAAAATGATCGTATTTTGTATAGCCTGAAGGAATGGGTTTCTTGGCATTATTGTGATAGATGGACATTTTCACATCTTTGGTATGTATGTATGTATGTATGTATGTATGTATATCTATATATATACATACATACACACATATATACATACACACATACATACACACACATATATACATACACACACATATATATATATATATATATATATATACATATATACATATATATATACACATACACACACACACTTATTTATATAATAAGGACATACTTGAAAACAAGAGAAATCTTTAATTAATTTATTATGCAAATTATTTCTAGTATTTTCAGCACCAACCGTGTAGTTGCTTCAGTTTGTGGCTTGTGTGAAAGACTTATGATTAATCACTCCCAAAATATGCACCTGAAGAGAGTGATGCAGAACACAAAATGTATGCTTACCTGATAAATTATTTTCTTTCCTGACATGGAGAGTCCATGAATCCATTCAATTACTAGTGGGAATTCAACTCCTGGCCACCAGGTGGAGGCACCAGGTGGAGGCAAAGAACACCCCAACAGAGCTGTTAAGTATCACTGCCACTTCCCATAAACCCCCAGTCATTCAGCCGAAGGAATATGGAAAGAGATGAAACAAGGGCATAGAGGTGCCTGAGCTTTGAAAAATAGTCAAAAAGACGTCTTAAAATTAAATGAAGGGCGGGTCGTGGACTCTCCATGCCAGGAAAGAAAATAATTTATCAGGAAAGCATAAATTCTGTTTTCTTTCCAATGGCACAGAGAGTCCATGAATCCATTCAATTACTAGTGGGAACCAATACCCAAGCTAGAGGACACAGAATTGAAGGGAGGGAGAACAAGACAGGAGTACCTAAACAGAAGGCACCACCGCTTAAAGAACTTTCCTCCCCAAAAAATCCTCAGCTGAGACAAAAACAATGATTTTGCAAAGATTATGCAATGAGGACCAAGTGGCCGCCTTGCAGATCTGTTCCACAGAGGCCTCAATTTTAAAGGCCCAGGAAGAAGAGAAAGCCCTAGTGGAAGGAACTGTTAGTCTCTCAGGAGGCTATTGTCCAGCTGTCTCATAAGCCAACCGAATAACACATCTCAGCCAAAAGGAAGAGTAGAAGAAGTGGCCTTCTGGCCCTTTCCGATTACCAAAGAATACAACAAAAAATGCATTAGATTAATCCTTTCCTTCTGAAAGGATTAGGATATAATGAAGGAACAATTTCTTGATTAATATTGCAGTCCGATACCACCTTAGAAATAAATCCCAGTCTGGTATGAAGGACTGCTTTATCCGCATGAAAAATAAGGTAAGGCGGATCACACTTCAGAGCCGAAGGCTCTGAGACTCTACGAACAGAAGAAATAGCAAGAAGAAACAAAACGTTCCAAGAAAAGAGATTAATATCAACAGAGTGCATAGGCTCAAACAGCCTGCTGCAGAACCCTGAGAACAAGACTAAGACTCCATGGAGGAGCAACTGGTTTAAACATCAGCCAGATTGTGACCAAAGTCTTAACAAAGGATTAAACATCTGTCAAGTCTGCCAGACATTTAAGGAAAAGAAACAAAAGGACAGAGATCTGACCTTTCAGAGTACAGACTGACAAGCCATTCTCCAGGCCCTCCTGAAGAAAAGATAGAATGCAGGAAACCCACACCTGACTCCAAGGGAAACCCCTAGATACGGACCAAAAAAAGGAATTTACACCACACCTTATGGCAAATCTTGCAAGTTACCGGCTTACCAGCCTGAAGCATGGTATCAATAACCTTATCTGAAAAAGACTAGGCGATCAATCTCCAAGCAGTCAGCTTCAGAATCTAGGTTTGGAAGTAGGAAAGGACCCAGAAGTAGAAGGCCCTTCCTCAGAGTCAAATTCCAAAGGGGAAAGGACGACATCTTTAACGGATCCGCAAACCAAATTCTGCGATGCCAACAGGGGCGACGATAATCACCAGTTTGATACGAGCTATCACCCGAGGAAAAAGACAAACGGAGGAAACAGGTAAATGAGATTGAATTCACAAAGAACCGCCAGAGCGTCGACCAAAGCTGCTTGCAGATCTCTAGACCTTGACCTGTATTTTGGAAGATTGGCATTTAGACGATACGTCATCAGATTCAACTCCGGGAACTCCCTACCTGAGGGTTATCATTGAGAACACTTCCTGCAGAAGGGCCCACTCCCCTGGATGAAAAGACTACCTGGTTAGATAACCTGCTTCCCAGTTGTCAACCCCATGGGATGTGGATAGCCGATATATGGCAATATTGAGACTCCGTCCACTGAAGAACCCGAAACACGTCCTCCATAGCCAAGAATCTCCAAGAGCCTCCCTAGTGGTTGATATACCGAAGAAAAGTTGTCAGATTGGAATCTGAGAAACCGGATCAAACTCATTGGAGGCCAAGCTATCAGGATTGAAGATAGCTCTCAACTCTAGGATATTTATTGAGAGGGAAAACTCCTCCTGAGTCCAAAGTCCCTGAGCTCTTAAGGAACCGCAAACAGCTCCCCAGCTGGCATCCGTGGTCACAATCTCCCAAGATGGTCTCAGAAAGCATGTGTCCTGGGAGATCCATCAGGACAGAGAGTCTCTCGACTGGTGGCTAGGACTATCCTCAGAGAGGTCCGAGTGGTCTCCTTTCCATTGTCTGAACAACCAGAAGCTGAGGATGAAATAGATGCTTTGTAGCCAGGCATGCCAGCTGCGGAGAAAACCCCCCAGATATACATGTCAATTTATAGCTCTCAGAGGACTGCTATGTGAAATTACACTTGATTATGAACTTCAGAGATCAGAATTTGAGGTATAGGAAGATAGCTGAAATACCATCAAATTACCACAAGATGGCACCAAAGGCCAAGAAATGTTTATTGAAAAAATAAAACAACAAAACCAAATCTTCTGAAAATACAGAGATATTGATCATTGTAAAAGTCGCACAGTTAAACCTAAAAAGAAAGAATAAAGATTCTTAGCCAAGTGGAGGTCTAACAGTCATATCACATATATTTATGGGAAATCACAGTCATATCACACCCATGTAGACAACCATATGAGAATAGAACTGGAATCTTCAGTATTACCAGTGACAATAAAGATAACAATGCAGATTACTCATTGTAAAAGCCACACAGTTAGACCCTTACACCAGTGTTTTTCAACCAGTGTGCCGTGGCACACTAGTGTGCCGTGAGAGATCCTCAGGTGTGCCACGGCAGACTGACAACAGTGACATATTTTTTAAACTTTGCTTGTTTTTTACTCCCAGTGCAGGGGTAGTTTGTAGGAGGCATGGCATAACAGCACAATACATACAGTATGTGTGTGTGTTTGTGTGTATGTGTATATATATATGCTGTATTAGGCTACAATCTGTGATTTTTTTTTAATTTTGGGATGGTGGTGTACCACAGGATTTTTTAATGTAAAAAAGTGTGTCACGGCAAAAAAAAGGTTAAAAATCACTGCCTTACACTAAAGCCCTCTCGGTGACAACATTCCTACCAGAGACCCCTTACACCTTTCACACACCGCAACAGAAAAATGTTGAGAGCGGTAGAAAGGCAGCGCAAAGCAGTCGCCGCCAAAAGGGTTACTCTAAATGAGGACTGTGAGTACACGCCATCATCAGCATGAAACTCTGAGCATAGGCCACACCCCTTTCAAACAACGGCCTGCAGCTCCACAACAAGCCAACTAAGCCGCTTCATACAGTACGGGTTACTCTGGTCACTAGAAGCCTTGTATTCACCTTATAAGATGATCACAGCTCTCCCTCTAACAGTCACAGCATGACAAATATGAGCACATTAAATAGTGAGAAAAATTAAACTAAAAATCCCACACTATAAAAACCTGAACTCCAGCGCTTTACCTCTATGCTTGAGGGGAAGAGAATAAGGAGCTGCGTATCCATCTTCCAAGTGCGCAAACTGATCCCATAAACACTATGGATATCTGTTCAAACAAAGGCTTAATGCTCATAACGGGAGAAAAATTATCAGTTTTGTGCAAACGATCTCAACGAATACTGATTACAGAGGATCCCTCATGTATGTAGATTGAGGCAGATAATGGAAGAAAACGGAGATTGCCTGTAAGCTGCGCCACAGGAAACCAGTGGGCAGTGATGTCACACACATGTACACCTAAGATTAATCAAGTATGTGCCACTTTGTGCCCACACAATTACACATGCACATATGGGTTTAAAAACCTTGTACAGATACCCTCCTATATGCTTTCTTTTTAGAAAGGGAATTTGCTCCGACCCCTACTTTCTCTAATCTGATGCACTTTAAGACCGATAAAGTGGCTTACTCTAGCCCAGTATCTAACCTGGGATTCCTGGGATACAGCCCTTAGAGATATATTTGAGCCACAGGGAAGGGGGGGGGGGGAGAGAGTGTATTTTGCAGCACAGAACCTTGTACCTACTGCCCATAAAATAAATTCCAACGATGAAGGGATCTATAACTATATTAAGACTCCATTATGAGAAAGATGGAATTTACCCCCAAAGTGCTTGGACCTTCTCACCTAGAAGGAATAAAAGCACTTACCTTACCTTTGGAGCTGCAGGGCAGGAGCAGCATCTCAGGTATTCCAGACTCAGACGACCTCTGACAGATGACCTGATGAGAAAAGAAAAACAGAGTAACCAACCCTGGTTTTCTATCAAGGGGTAGCATAAATGTTGAAAGGTAAGCAAGGACTACCTCGCCGTCTCCCAACTGCTAAAAGCCACCATTACTCTTACTAAAGAGATTGACATGGACACAGCATAGCCCCAATTGTTGCTTGCAAGGAAAAGTACCCATTAAAGGATTAAATATCTTCAGACACCAACTTTGCACATCAACAGCTCTGCTGGGATCTTCTTTGCCTCCACCTGGTGGCCAGGAGTTGAATTCCCACTAGTAATTGAAAGGATTTGTTGACTCTCCATGCCATTGGGAAGAAATTTTATTTTTAGACAAGCTGTGAGGTTTTGTGTAATTTTTTTTATAGGTCCACTGCTTTTGCAATAAGCACACTTTTTAAAGTTTGAAAGAAAAGCACAACAGTGTACTCTTGGCAAAAGTGCATAGGCTTAAAGGGATAGTCTAGTCAAAATTAAACTTTCGTGATTTAGATAGAGCATGCAATTTTATGCAACTTTCTAATTTACTCCTTTTATCAAATTTTCTTCATTCTCTTGGGATCTTTATTTGAAAAAGCAAGAATGTAAGCAATGGGGCTGGCCCATTTTGGTTCAGCATTTGGATAGCGCTTGCTGATACCAAGAAAACAAATACAGATTGTTAATATAAGTAAATTAGAAAGTTGCTTAAAACTGCATGCTCTATCTGAATCACAAAAGTTTAATTTTGACTAAACTATCCCTTTAAGCCAATACATTTTGCCAAGAGTACACTTCCCTCAGTTCTGCTTTTCTTTCAAACTTTAAAAAGTGTGCTTATTGCAAAAGCAGTGGACCTATAAAAAAATTACACAAAACATCACAGCTTGTCTAAAAGTAAAAAATATTACTTTAATATATGGTTTACTTGTCTCAATCTTCTCCTACCAAAAATTATCCATCCAGGTTGGATTTATTAGAGGACATGAGGCCAAAGATAACACTACAAGAGTGCTCCATTAATTACAAGTATCCCACAATCAAAAAAGCCCCCTTGTCCTTCTCTCCACCGATGCCGAGAAGGCTTTTGACAGGGTCGATTGGCATTTCATGTGGTCGGCCCTGTCGAAATTTGGTTTTTCAGATAAATTTATAACTAGAATACAGGCCTTATATGCTAACCCCCGAGCTAAAGTCAAAGTTAACACCACGGTTTCCCAATATTGAATGGCACCCATCAAGGATGTCTGCTGTCTCCTTTACTGTTCGCCATTACAGTGGAAGTATTGGTGATTCAGATCAGGAGTAACTTAAGTATTAAAGGTATCTCATTTGGTAATATCTCGCAAAAATATCTTCTCTTTGCAGATGACATTATCTTTACATTATAATCACCATCAACTTACCTACCGGCATTAATACAAGTGTTTGAGAAATATAGACCGATCTCCAACTACTCTATAAAAACGGAGAAATCGGGACTCATCCACATTAATATAAGTCGCAAAGATATGGACTACCTGTTACAGAACACTACTTTTACTATTTCTAATTTCCTCAAATATTTAGGGTTGATTATCCCAAAGCACCCTCGAGATCTACATCTAGAGAATTATGTAAATCTTCAAACTAATGTTTCTACCCTGTTGTAATCTTGGCATAAGCAAGGTCACCTATCCTGGATAGGTCACATTAATACAATAAAAATAATGATCATCCCTAAATACCTATACATATTTCAGGCACTTCCTATCTCATTACCACGCCATTATTTAGTAACCCAACAACGAATGTTGGAATGCTTTATCTGGGCATATAAAAAGCAGGGACTAACTCGCAACAATCTTTACCTAAGTAAGGAGGATGGAGGACTGAATGTACCCAATTTAACACTTTATTATAAAGCTACACACCTTGCGCGGATAATAGCGTGGAATCATAATCCCCCATCCAAACTCTGTATCCAAATTTAAGCTACCTTAATAATGCAGTGCTTGATGATAGATGTGTGTTGGATCCCTAAGTTATATAGACCCACCTTAGCCATGCATAATAATTGTATCAGAGCTACGCTAAACATATGGGACGCTCTTATTCAGTGACCTAATAAACTTTCTTCTCCAGTTTCACCTTTAACTCCACTATTAAGGAGCATGCTTCATGGGAGGACCCGGATCTGACGTCAGCAGCCCTGACGTGGGCGCCTGACGTGCGTGAGCAGTGAGTGTGGTGTGTAGGCCCACGAGCCTCCAGGAGTTCATCGCAGCGTAGCTTGCTAGTGCCAGCAGCCCGCCGGGTCAGCTTCTATACGGCAGGAGGAGTACCCAGTCGGGCGGAAGTTCACAGCGCTGGCACGATACAAGCATCTCTGGCCGGCTCACCCCTGCACTTCAGTTCTGCGAGGGCGACACAGCTCGTGGCGGCCTGGTCCCGCCTGAGTGAGGCCGCGGGAGTAAGGAGTGGAGAAGCGGCGAGGTAGTCGTTCAAAGCACACTGCCGTGTGCTTGATCCGGTAACTCTAAATTGGCCCTGAATAAGTCCCCTGGCCAAGGACAGTTTGTTGCTGGCTGCTAAACAGGATCCCTGTTTCTTAAACATATTATTGGCCCTCCTCTAATTAGTGTCTGCCAGTATGTTGTAGCACAGGATTTGGGTCAAGAAAGTTATACAGCACTTTGGAGGACTTTCCCATACCAGTAAAAGTGTAATTTGGGGAGTACCTTTTCCTTATCAGATTCAACATCCAATAATTTATGTCCCCCTGGAGTGTAAGTCTGGGTGTGTAAGAGGGTAGGTGAAGCCTGTTTGCATTCCCTTAAAAGAGTTGGCAAGAACAAGAAAAAGGAGAGAGGAAATAAGGGAAGGATAAAATTTTGCAATATAACAGCTTTTATAACCTGGGAATAGATTAACTGTGTTATTACTAAGCCCTACCCCCAAAATCTACACATCTCAGTGAAGTCAGTCAGGATATTCAGGATTTTGCTGGACTGTGCTTTAATAACAACCCAATAAAGCTTACATTCCTTCTCACACCTGGCATTTCGCAGTAGTAGAAGTGGGTATTTATGTCTCTTCCCCCACATGACATAAGAGGCTAATCTAGTCTGGGCTCTAGAGAAGGCGGGTGAAGGTAAATGAACATTTCTGTATATATATATAAATCATCCGCATATCAAAGGCCCCTGACCTGGTTCAGGAAGTCAGGAAGCGGCATGAACTTATGGACTTAAGTCCCCCCTCAGGGAAAATGGCATCCCAGTGAAGCTAGCCTTAAACCAGCAGGAGTGCTTTTGAATAAAAGAAGAAAGGGGGAAGGAAGGATTTTGTATTGGACAAATGGTTGCGTAGAGCAGTGTACTAGCTAATGTATTTAATTTTTTTTGTTTGTTTTTTTTTGCAGCAATGACCAAAATGTAATATCTGCTAGTTGGAAATGAATGATTTTTAAAGTTATGATGTTCTATATTCTATCTGCCCAACTAATTGTAAAGCAATTTGTGTGAAATAAGGGTCGACAGTTATTCAGAGAATACTGCTACTGGTTAGATAAAGACAGATTTATGTCACTCACTCTGGTGGGCATACCCAGAGCTAATTTTTTTATGCTGAGGAAGTATAACTACATTGTTAAAGGCAGGCATAGATGTATTTCATTTGACATTTTTTAGATTAATCTTAGGCTGTCATATATATTAAGATTGAGTGTGTGCTAAAACCGTTAAAAGCCAAGAAAAATTTGACTAGTTGACTAGTTGGTGTTTTTTTTTTTTTTCTCTTCATAGGTAGTCCACCACAGGTGGCAATTTAAGTCTAAGGTATTGTCTCTATATTCTGTGAACACTCTCATTTGCAAAAGAAGTCTTTCTAATAATGTCAAATTCTTACTCCAGCATGGGGATCATAGCAATTTAGGTTACTAAAACTGTGTCCCTCTGACTATTAGTTCTTTAGTCGGGTGATTGTAATAACTAAGAATCCCCTGAGTTAAAGAGACTAGCTATTTTTTTTTTTATGGCTGACATTTAAAATGAATTGCTAATCTTCTACATAAACACTCTGGTTTAAACTATAGAATACTGAGGCGAGGGAGGAAGAAGGAAATAAAAAGGGAGCGAGAAAATTAATTAAAAGTAGAATTTTTTCTGTCCAGTTTAGTCTACAGACTTTTTTCTCACATTTTATACACATTCTTATAAATGCACTAATTCCCACTTGAGGATCGTCCTTATTTTTGCACTTCACACTCACACTTCTTATTTTCACCCTTTTTCCCTTTCTCTCACCCTTAAGTAAGACACAGCTTATACTTCACTTCACATACCAATTTTTATTTACCTTTTTTTTTTTTTTTTCTTCTCTCTCTCTTTTTCACCTCACCATATTCTTCACTCTTTTAGCACTTTTTCTGCATTTTATATGGAGAAATTCGTACATATAGCTAAAAATAAATCACCCACGATGCCACCAAAAAAAGACAAACACAAAGCTAAACCCCAGACCTCGTTATCCCAAGATAGTATAACAGAGGAACCTGTTACTCTCCAGACAAATCTAGATGTTCAACAATTGGTAGAACAGTTTTCACTATCAATGTTACCCCACCTAGAGTTGATCAGACAGGATGTAGCAGCACTATCAATGGAAGTAAGGCAGTTCAACAACAGGTTAGATGAAGCAGAGGCTAGAATCTCCGAAATTGAAGATAGATTGAACTCACGAGAGCAAGACTCTAAGCATTATGATTACACAATCAAAAAATTACAGGATAGACTGGACGATCTAGAAGATCGTTCCGGACGCAATAATCTAAGAATAGTAGGTGTTCCTGAAACCCAAGAATTTGCTGACCTTAATAATTTTATGGATGAAATACTACCAAATCTATTAGAGATGCCTACTAGTCGAACTAAAATATTGATTGAAAGAATTCATAGAATAGGTCCCGAAAAAAAAAGACCAGATGGCACCGTACTAAATAGACCCATAATTGTGAAATTTTCGCATTTTCAAGATAAAGTTGCCATTATGAGTTATTATAGGAAAAAGAAAGCCACAGTTCTTGTAAATGACAAAAAAATCTTTCTTTTTCAAGATTATTCTACTGAGACCTCTAATCGCAGAAAGGAAATGGCTCCGTTTTGTTCTAAACTAATAGAAAAAGGTTTCAATGCTTTTCTTTTATATCCAGCTAAGATCAAAGTGCTGAAGTCTGGAGAATGGCACGTTTTGTCTAACAAATCGGAAGCTAATTCCTTTCTGGATAATATCTAGGAACAACTAGAGATAATCGAATAAGAATTAAATATAGTTGTTCGTAGATAAATCCTTTGATGTAAGTAATGGCAACATCGAAAAGTCATAATGAAAGGGTCTCAAAAAAGTTTTTTTATTCAAAAAGAGGGTTCATCCCCCTTTTCCATTTTTCCTTTTTTTTTTTTTTTTTTTCCCCTTTCCCTTTTTCCTCCTCTCCCTGGCCTTCCTCACACTTTTTTTCGAAAAGCCGCTGTTCAACTTGTTGTGTGTGGTACATCAATAAAATATGAGTGACACAGTGATTAATCTGGTTTCATGGAACGTTCGCGGAATAACAACACCTATTAAGCGAAAAGCCATTTTGAAACACTTAAAGGGGTGCAGGGCGCAAATTGCTTTTTTACAAGAAACATATCTGGTAGCTAATGAAGCTCTTAAACTTAAGTCAGGCTGGGTCGGTGAAGTAGTGGCGACTTCGGGTATCAAAAGAAAGAGGGGAGTAGCAATATTGTTCCATAAAAATTTAGACTACAAAATAACACATAAATTTATTGACGAAGAAGGTAGACTGATTATAGTACAGGTAGTTATAGCCAATCATAAATATACGTTATGTAATATCTATGCTCCAAACAACAGTGATAAAGAATTCTGGAAGAACTTAACAAGGAGACTAACAAATTACTTAGATGACGGTCTGATTATAGCAGGTGATTTAAATCTAATTACACAATATCCCCTGGATCGCTCACATAGAATGGATAGCATGACTCAAAAAAAAAAACAACAATAAAAATAAAAGCTATAAGGCCGAGACAAAGATTTTAAAAAAATTCAAAAAAACATTGAACTTGGTGGACATCTGGAGATTGCAAAATCCCGATGTAAAAGAATACACTTGTGAATCTAAAACACACAAAACTTTCTCACATATTGATTATTTTTTAATAGATAAAAAATTAGCAGGCAGGATACCAAGGGCAGAAATTTCTGCAATCATTTTGTCAGATCACGCCCCTGTTATAATACAATTACAAACTGACCTGATAAAAAGATCTTATCTTTCGTTTAGCTTTCCAAAATATCTTATTAATAACTCTAAATTTAAAATTTGGCTAAATGAAAAATGGAAAGAATATATTTACATTAACCAAAACTCAGTTCAAAACCCTGAAATTGTATGGCAAGCCTCTAAAGCGGTGTTGCGGGGAGAAATAAAGGCATACCTGTGCCATATTAAAAAAAAGAATAGTGAGCGCAACACACAACTTGCCAATCAATTAGTTAATGCATATAATGCCTACTTAAGGGATCTGTCAAGTGGAGGATGGAGTGCATACCAGCAAGCAAAGAGGGAAAGGGAAATTTTCTTACATCAGAACGCAGCCTTAGAAGTTGTAAAAACAAATGCTAAATATTATAGACATGGGGGGAAAATGGGCAAATGCCTTTCTAACTTGGTTAAAGCAACTAAGGGTTCAAGATCTATCTTGGCTATAAAATGTGATAAGAAAAGACTAACCCAACTTAATGATATCAGCGCGGAATTTTTTAAATATTATAAGCAAATCTTTTCATCCTCTGTAAGTAATGAGGATAATAAGACAAAGTTCTGGGAAGCATGTAATCTACCAAACCTCGGGAAAGAAGAGTTAACAGAATTAAATAGTCCAATTTCGCAAGAGGAAGTTGAGAAAACAATCAATAATTTAGCCTGGAATAAAGCTGCAGGGCCGGATGCGCTCCCAAACGAATATTATAAAATTTTACAAAATAATATTGTAGAATACTTGGTTGACCTATTTAATTACTTTTATATTAAAGGTGCAACTCCATCTAAAGAATTCACTAGGTCAACAATTATTTTAATTCCCAAAAAAGGTAAAGATCCCGAATCTCTGGATGCCTACCGCCCAATTTCATTGCTCAATTCCGATTACAAAATATTAACAGCTATAATAGCAGCAAGACTCCAGAAGTTACTACCAAGGTTAATACACAGTGACCAAACTGGATTTATGAAGGGCAGGTCCTCATTTACCAACTTAAGGAAACTGCTCCTGACAGTAGACTACTATAATGCTCAGGTTAAGGATAATACATATCAGAGGGATGATAAGGCAGTGATCGCCATAGACGCCGAAAAAGCTTTCGACGCGATAGAGTGGCAGCACCTCTTTAACTCTTTAGCTCGTTTTGGCCTAATAGGTAATTTCCTTAAATTTATTTTTAAACTTTATGATAACCCATTTTCAGCTTTAGTGGTAAATGGCCTATTATCTGAGAGTTTCCAATTGAATAGAGGGACTAGACAAGGATGCCCGTTATCACCTCTGCTGTTTAATTTATGTATAGAACCATTAGCAACAGTGTTGAGGAATAACTTGCAAGGTATTAGAGTGGGCCCTAAAGAGTTCAGAATATCCCTCTATGTGGACGACTTATTGGTGTTCATCAGTAAAGCAGATGAAAACATTCCAAAACTCATGAACATTCTTGACAGTTTTAGTACGTTTTCTGGATACAAGGTAAACTCACAAAAATCGGAAATACTATGGGTTCAAAAGTCAGGTAACTGTAAAAGTGAATGTCCATTTAAGGAAGTCGAGAGTTTGAGGTATTTAGGGATTAATGTTAATATTTCGCCAGAAAAATGGTATGAGGAAAAATTTGTAGGGCTTATTAACAAAGTGGAAAATGACCTATCAAGATGGTTAAACTTCCCGCTTACATTAGCAGGAAAAATAAACCTGGTTAAAATTACTATTCTCCCTAAATTTCTATATATAATGCAGAATATGCCTCTGTTTATAAAATCTTGTGATCTGAAAAGAATGAATAAAGCCTTTAAGATCTTTTTGTGGGGGAAAGAAAAAGTTAAATTATCCTTAAATAAACTTGTCCTTGAGAGAGACTCGGCGGGATTTGGTTTTCCCTGTCTTCAAAAATACAATTGGGCTTGTCTGGTTAAAATTATTCCAGACTGGCTAGTGGACGTGGGACACTTTCAAATAAAGGAGTTAGAACAGGACTTTTTCTTGCCCTTTTCTCTCAAAGCGCTCATCCATTTAAACATATCTAAATTACCTATTATGATGAAAAAAATGTGTACTTTTAAAAATCCTATTATCGCATGGCATAAGGTATGTAAATCTATAAAAGCCGATCATAGCTATTCTAAATATCTACCCATCATAGGTAATCCTGAATTCACAGAAGGTATAAACAATAAGATCTTTAAAAATTGGCAGGTTAAGGGTCTGATTTACTTTGATCAATGTATTAACCGGGAGTTTGGAAACCTTTTTTCATTTGAAAACATCAAAACTAAATTTCAAATTGATAATAAAGACTTTTTTGGATACCTACAAGTCAGACACTTTTTGAACACTAAGAAAACTAGTTTTGATAATACAGGCTGGGAAGGCTTGCATACAGGGATCGCCCTCTTCCGTGCGGGTGTGCACTCCATCTCCTACTGGTATAAATTGTTACTGCAGAAAGAAGGAGAGAAGCATCTTACTGGCCTGGTACAAAGGTGGTCAATTGACATGCCAGGGATTGACACTGAAGCAATTAGTAAAAGTTTTTTGAGGGCCTGGCAGGCTACTCCGTTACTAGCTTGGAGAGAGGCACAATTAAAATTGATTAATCGCACATATGTAATGCCCCATGCATTAAATCTTTGGAATAAAAATCAACGTTATGCCTGCTGGAGATGTAATTTCCCAATGGCCAATTTGATCCATTGTATCTGGAGTTGCCCAAAGGTTGCATCCTTTTGGGCTAAAATTTCATTTTGGCTCTCAAAAATTCTCAGGTACCAGATCCACCTCAAAGTAGATGATATTATTCTGTTATATGAAAAGTCACTTCCAACACTCAATTTGAACATAACGTTCGTAAATTTCACAATTTTATGTGCTAGGAATACTATTTTTGCTTCTTGGAAATCAAAGAGTTCTCCCAGCTTTGTGCAATTTATAAATAATATGCACCTGAAATTAACCATTGAACAATACGATTCTTCGATCGACTCAGAACAGGAGATTAAAAAATTTCTTAATAAATGGATTCATTTCCTACAAAGTCTACCTACGGGCATACAAAAACAATACATTTTTCCGTTCCGTAACTCAGTTCCTGTTCTAGAAGCTTGCCTTAGAGGCGAACTTTCTATTTGAGGATATGTACCGTATTAGAGTTGTGAGGAAGGCCCGGGAGGAGGAAGTTTTTCTCCCCCCCCCCCTTTTTTTTTTTTTTTGTCCTTGTTTTTGTTTTTGTTTTTTGTCTCTGTCTTTGTTGAAGTAGCTATGGCTCTGCCCTGGCTGATTAGGGCCTTAGTATCCAACCATGAGTCTGGTTATGCAACACAATACAATAGTCTTCTTTTTTTTTAGATCAGATTTTCAAAGAAATAAAAAACTCAAGAAATTGGATAACAGAGGTTCTGTTACTATTGTACTTTAGTTGAAACCAAATTTTTTAAACCACAGGGACTCTTGTTTTTTCTTCATGCAATATGCCAAAGATACTGTATTTTGTGTTTACAACCACAGCTGTAGGAGCGGTGGTTGCAAGTTTCTTTTTTGCATACTCTTTCTTTTTTTGTTGTTGTTGTATACCCTGTGTGGTATTTCCTGTGATTGTAACTATTTTTTTAAAAATAATAAAAATGATGTTAAAAAAAAAAAAAAAAACTCCACTATTAAACTATACCTGTACAAGAAAAATGGAGGAGCTGCACAAAAGTTCAAATATCATGGAGCAAATGTATTGCATACAGATGAACGATACAAACATAGCAAAAGGTGTCTGACGCGTTTCCCGCCCTCTAGTGGCGCTTCATCAAAGATGTCTCTGATGAAGCGCCACTAGAGGGCGGGAAACGCGTCAGACACCTTTTGCTATGTTTGTATCGTTCATCTGTATGCAATAAATTTGCTTCATGATATTTGAACTTTTGTGCAGCTCCTCCGTTTTTCTTGTACTAGTATGTGCGGTTGGTTCCCGCACCTCTGAGCTTTGCACCTTTCCCTGAATCGAAGACTTACCACGGAGACATTTGCTTCCGCTACAGCGGGTGACGTCATATACCCGTGACAGACTTTGGCAGAGAACTCCGGGAGCTGTGCAGCCGCAACTATCTCCATTAAACTATACCTGTTTTTTAATCATTGTCAATTTAAATGTGAAGTTGAAAATGTATTACATAAAAATCTGCCTCTATTCCTTTTGATAGAATCATCACAGATGAAGGATAGAATAACACTGAGAGACACATTGGGTTCCCCATTTCACAGTTGGTTTTCTTACTTCCAAATACGTCAAGCGGTTTATGACTATCCGCACAAAAATGACTGCACTCGCTCACTCAATCCCTTTGAAAAATTATGCCTTAATCTTAGCATTAAAAAAGCCCACTTGTCCATTTCATACAAGATCCTTAGGGGGTCACTCCCATATAAAAAGCCAACATACACCTCTAAATGGGAGTCAGAACTCCAGATCCAGATGACACTTGGAAACGAGGTTTCCACCTGACCCACTCTTCTTCTGTCTCCCTGGCCTTAGCTGAATTAAACTATAAAATTCTCTCACGTTGTTATCTCACCCCCCAGAAAGCACACTAAATCTTTCCAGGGGCCAACTCTGGTTGCTGGAGACGTTGCAGTGAGATTGGCACACATTCCCATATATGGTGGTCATGTCCCAATTTATTGATCTTTTGGTCCCAATTGGAACGGTGCATCAACCACACACTAGGCACAAAACTCCCCTTTTCATTGAGCAGTCTTTTTGCGGATATGGAGTCCCTCCTGATAAAGGAAAATTAGATTAAATGGGACACCCAGATCCTTAAACAATATCATAGTATGGGAATAATACCTAGGGGCCTTCGAATAAATACATTCCCCACCTTTGTGACTGAGGATGCTGACTTTATTGGACGGTGGAACAATGCCTTATTGGACTGTTCCTTAGCACTCAACCTCTTAATAATTGAGTTTAAAACAAAAGCTTTGGGTGATGTATCAATACAGATTAACACTATACAAACTGAATTAAATAGGATAAGCCAAATGCCAGATTATTCAAGATTTGACACTATATTGCAAAAATCAGTAGTGGAAGCCAAAGTGCTTCTAATGGAGATCAAACATAAGTGTACATTTGGAATAAAAGAGAGAGATTCCAATACAGAAGGGGGGGGGGTGACCAGGGTATACCCGCAAGCAATAGAAGAGGTAAACATAATAGAAGGAATAGATCTGGTAATAACAGACATGTCAGATTCTCAGACACAGAGGCAGAGTCCAATGATGACTACTCAGGATCAGGGGGGGAGGAACAATGGAATGGACCAATTACATTTAGAGAGGTTAACACCTACCCACAGAGGGTAATAGGGGAACACTAATAACTCACAAACTCCACTAGTCCCAAACAGCGTGCACCACCCCCCCTCCCCAACAACCAATTTTAAGACAGGAATTCTGGAGGAATATACATAGTAAATATCAGAGTTCAGAAGAGATAGAAACAATTTCGAACCCAAAAACAAGTGGCCCAAATAGAAGTGAGATGGAGCAGGTTTTTCACATAGACCAAGGAACATCAGAAGTGGGGGAGAGGTATAAACATACGTGGAAGTACACAACAGCAGGCACCTACATGGGGGGAGTACCAGCAAAACCACTACCCCTTGAGGAGGGACCATCAGTCACAGTACCAAAAGTGTAGTTAACCTGTAGTTAAAAGTGTAGTTAGCCTCTCAAGTTACACACTATCAGAGACAGAGAAGAAGGTCTTGAAATTGGGGCTGGGTTTTGTACCGTCCAATAATTTTAATCTTTTTGACACATTATTGGATGTGAATAAAATGATAAGAAACATAACACTATACACGTTCCATAAACATAGTCATTCTGAAGGGTACCAACAATTTGATATACAGGATGTTCAGGATTCTGAGCATAATCTGGATTTCACTGAGGATTGTGATAGAGTAGCATTAGAAACACTCTATCAGGAAGGGTCCACTGTTGAAGTAGGAGGGACGAATGCCTTCCCACAGGTCCAAGTTTTACTCTATTCATAATCAGGGAGAAACTATAGTTGCCTTCCAAAAGAGGGTGGAAAGAGACCTCACAGAACTCAAATGTGTAAGCAATGACTTGACCCCACAAAAAAGCAGATCGAATTTATCAAGGAAAGAGAGAGAGGCACTATTGTCCCTTAAAGAAAATAGGAATCTTGTAATCAGATCAGCTGATAAAGGGGGATCTGTTGTTGTAATGGATAGAGGGTATTTTGTACAGTAAGCCCTTCAACAACTAGAGGACCAGACCCAATATACCTGGCTAAGTGCCAATCCCACTTCAAGATTTTTGAGGGAGTTGAGAGACCTTGGGGATGATGGCAAGGAAGATGGCTATATAGATGACAAAACAGCAAGGTTTTTGACTGTGGAGAAACCTGTCATCCCAATTTTTAACCACCTGCCAAAAATCCACAAATCAATCTCCAAGGTAGAGGGACGCCACATTGTAAGTGGGATTGGCTCTTTGTCGGAAAGACTATCACAATGGCTGGATGAGATACTGCAGCCACTAGTGATTACACTCCCAAGTTACCTAAGGGATACGAAACACCTTTTGGGCATTATCCAGGATATGGAATGGCTAGACTCCTACTCATGCTTACAGTGGACGTTAGGGCGCTATATACGTCTATTCAACACGGTAGGGGACTAGAAGCCATAAAATTCTTCCTGCAGGGATCAATGTTGTATGACGCGGGCAGCTGTGCATTCATACTAAGAGTGACGGAATTCCTTTTGACTCATAACTTCTTCAAGTTTGAGGACTGTTTCTATCTCCAAAGATGTGGGACAGGGATGGGGGCAAAGTTTGCCTCCTGTAGGTTAGTTAATAAACATTTTAAGATGCTAGCTGCCGATGAAGACAGACTGGCAGACCTAGTTGAAAAAGGGTGTAAGTTCTCCTACAGAAGGGATGCTACAATAGGGAATATGGTTTCACCCACTGCCCTAAAATCAACAGCACCCGTAATCAGCTCAAGGCTAACTACGAAAGGAGTGTATAGGTGCCACAATCACACATGCAAAGCATGTGAATATGTGTCATTAGGAGACGGATTCAGGTGTGAAATGACAGGAGAGATGTTTGCTCACAACAAATGCTACAATTGTAGAACGGCAAATGTAGTATACCTTTTAACATGAATGGAATGTAAAATCCAATATGTAGGTATGACTACAAGGGACACCAAAACAAGGATAAGGGAGCATATTGGCAACATTAAATTGGGCACCCTGTCTACACCATTAGTCAGACATATTAGGGACTTTCATAAAAAAAGACCAGACACACTCAGATGGACGATACTTGAAAAGGTCCAATTTGGAAGTAGAGGAGGGGATAGAGATAAGACACTTGCAAGACAGGAGACCTTTTGTATCTTTAAGTTGAAAACAATGACTCCAAATGGTATAAACTCAGAATTTGATCTGATCAACTTCTGGGAATGACCTCTTTAATGTATATCTGAGTTTGTATTTGTATATTTTCATGCACAGACACAGAATTTGATCTGATCAACTTCTGGGAGTGAACTCCCGAACCACCCCCCCTCATAACTAGAAACACTGACCGTGTATGGTGGTACAGCCTAACATGGATGAATTAGATCTAGTTTTATGGCTAAGGAGGGGCAAATGTATACAACATCTAATAATGAGACATAAGGATAGGGAACTAGGGTGGGAAAGGGGCATCCCTAGGCGAATTTTAGGACCCATTTTTTGGACCATACTTAGACTCATGCTGCTTACATTAAGTATTGGGACACAATAAGCGACAGAGGGCAAGGGAGGGATGATTTAGCCCTAAATATTGATGCATTATCGCACATATGTATGTATATGCAATAATTATAAAAATGCTATGCCATCAGGCTATTTGGCTAAAAGGTATAGCAGGTATACATAGACCATTGTTATTATTGCTATTATGTGTCTTACATGGAAAAGAGTAATGGGACTGGAATGATCACCTATATAAAATTAATTAGTATGAAATTAATTGGATCTATAAGTAATCAAAAAACAATGGTACTAATCATGAATTTAAAGGGCCAGTAAACCTAAAAAATAATGTTATATAATTCTGCACATAGTGCAGAATTATAAAACATTATATTAGTGCTAGGTTTTTTTACATAACAAGTCCTAAAGCACGTGTACACGGGCCATTTTTTGCAGTACAGCGGTCTCCCCCTTGCTCTCTCTCTATCCCCCTCTCTTTTGCTCTCTCTTTCTCCCCTCTCTTTTGCTCACTCTCTCTCTCCCCTCTCTTTTACTCTCTCTATCCCCCCTCTCTTTTTCTCTCTCTCCCCCCCCCTCTCTTTTTCTCTCTCTCTCTCCCCCTCTTTTGCTGTCTCTCTCCCTCTCTTTTGCTCTCTCCCCCTCTTTTGCTGTCTCTCTCCCTCCCCTCTCGTTTGCTCTCTCTCCTCTTGTTTGCTCTCTCTCTCCTATCGTTTGCTCTCTCCCTCTCTTTTACACTCTCTCTCCCACTCTTTTGCTGTCTCTCTCCCTCTCTTTTGCTCGCTCTCTCTCCCTCTCTTTTGCTGTCTCTCTCCCTCTCTTTTGCTCTCTCTCTTCCCCCTCTCATTTGCTCTCTCTCTCTCCTCTCTTTTGCTGGCTCTCTCCTTCTCTTTTGCTCTCTCTCACCCTCTCTTTTGTGCTCTCTCCCTCCCTCTCTTTTGTGCTCTCTCCCCCCTCTCTTTTGCGCTCTCTCCCCCCTCTCTTTTGCGCTCTCTCCCCCCTCTCTTTTGCGCTCTCCCCCTCTCTTTTGTGCACTCTCCCCCATCTCTTTTGCGCTCTCTCCCCCCTCTCTTTTGTGCTCTCTCCCCCCTCTCTATTGCGCTCTCTCCCCCCTCTCTTTTGTGCTCTCTCCCCCCCTCTCTTTTGTGCTCTCCCCCCCCTCTCTTTTGTGCTCTCTCCCCCCTCTCTTTTGTGCTCTCCCCCCCCTCTCTTTTGCCGTCTCTATCCCCCCTCTCTTTTGCCGTCTCTCTCCCCCCTCTCCTTTGCTGTCTCTCTCCCCCCTCTCTTTTTGCTCTCTCTCTCCCTCCTCTATTTTGCTGTCTCTCTCCCCCTCTCTCTTTTGCTGTCTCTCTCTCCCTCTCTCTATCCCCCCTCTTTAGAGCTCTCTGACAGTCTGTCACGGCAGTCCGGTCGGCCCTGGCATCTGGCCCCCCCGCATCACGCACGACCCCGCCCACATCACACCCATCTGGCCACACCCGCCCAGCCACGCCCACTCCACCACACGACGCCAGGTCAGTTGGAAGGCCAGGTGTGTCTCTACTACGCATGACAACTTCGGACAAACACACTTGGCCTTTTATTATATAGGATATATTCGGTGATTTTTTATAAAAAGAAGAGGGTTTTCCAGAACCGCCCTCTGTGCTCTGTCTGACAGCAGAAGCAAGCTGCATTGAATGTAATGGCGTGGTCGGGCTGGGCTGTGACTAGACAGCTGACCCGATGCGCTCTGAGGGAAAACCAGACCCGCTCAGTAGAGCACAGAGGGCGGGTCTGGAAAAACCTCTTCTTTTTATAAAAAATCACCGGATATATTATGTAATAAAAAACTAGCACTAATATAATGTTATATAATTCTGCACTATGTGCAGAATTATATAACATTATTTTTTAGGTTTACTGGCACTTTAATGGGAAAGGGGAACCACTATTTGTATATACTATTGTAAGACACGTTAGAAAGGATATATGCTAGAGAATCCCCATATAGGGGAAGTTATCATAAAATCTAACTTAGTAGGTGTGGCTAAAACCTTGCTTTAATATATGTTTTACCCAATCACAGCTCTGGCAGAGCTATGTAAATAGGGTGCGACTGTGATATCATTAGCTATGACTATGGCATAACTGTCGAAATGCGTCAGTAGACCTCACAGCCACAGCCTACCAATGTGTGCTTTTTGTATATTGTGACTTTTTAATATCAAATAAAGGACTACCGCTTTTAATTCATCACTCCAGGACCTTGTTTATTCTTTTTTGACAAAACTCTCCCTCTCAGCCCCTATGATCTTGCTCAATCACATTCCTATTGTGAGACATGCATACCGCAAAAAGCTATTGCAATTAATGCTTACGTGTGCTAAACGCATTATCCCCAGGCTCTGGAAGTTACAACAACCTCCCACATTCCAGCAATGGGAGTCTGAACTAAACCATGTACTGTCTTTAGAAAAAAGACAATTTTGCTTTGTTGGTAAGAAAGACTGTATAGTAGATGTTATCTTTATCTGGGAACAAAGAACACATTAATGCAATGATTACAATATTTTTGCCAGTGAGGTTGTTTGGTGCACTGATCCAAAGCTTTGTTTTAACAGTTGCCTATCCACGTATGTGAACAGTAAACAATTAGGTTTTCAATAAATTTCATGGATGCGACTGTAACATTGAGGTTTTTCATAAATGTAACTAACATTTATGTAATGTGCTGTTATAGACCCTTATTCCCCTTGCTTTCTTAGTTTTAATTTATACTCTTTTTATCTCCCTTTCTTTTTACAAAGTAGGTTTACAATGTATTAGAATCTGTGAGAATTTCCTTCTCTATTACATTATAAGTCATTGATATGCTTACACCTGTTATTGTATATGAAAATGTCAATACAAATAATTTAAATCTAATATATGGTTTACTCAGATTGCTGTGCCATTTTTTTCTGCTGGTTTATGACTGGGAATTTGGAATTTGTGGGTTACTACAACGCAAACAAGCATACACAAAAAACAACACAGGAAGAAATACCACTCCATGTATTTGGAGTAGGATATTTTTAATGTAATATTTTAGTTTCAATACAAATGTCCCCTTTATTTCAGGGTTTTTTTTAAGCCAAAATGCACTGAGATAAGAGGCGGCCTTTCAAGGGCTTAGGAATTAGCATATGAGCCTACCTAGGTTTAGCTTTCAAAAAAGAATACCAATAGAACAAAGCAAGTTTGATAAAAGTAAATTGTTAAGTCGTTTAAAACTGCATGCCCTATCTAAATCATGAAAGTTTAATTTTGACTAGACTGTCCAATTAACTAAGATGCTATGGTGACTGTGGTAGAAATTTGACACTCACACTGACCTGAAAAATTAACAAACAAAACTGAAGATTTTCTGAAAGTCTTAGTAGCTTTAAGATAAAACATCAAGGCTCTAACTAACCATTCTTTGAAGGACACATGCAAGGAACAACAATTTCCCGATTAATATTCTGGGAAGAAACAACTATTGGTAAAACATAATTTATCCTTACCTGATAAATTCTTTTCTTTCTTGGTGGTAATAGTCTACGGAAATTCCTTACTTGCGGGAATTCACTTCCTGGCCACAAGGAGGATGCAGAGAGCACCCTACAACAAGTTAATATATCCTTCCAAATGTATCCACCATAACATGCACTAACCAATATAATTTACAGCAGTACTAGATAAAACGATCACACTAACTATTAAGCCACTCAATAATGCCTGTCACTACAGGCTGACGGCAAACAGTGAATCACGCTGAAGGTAGTAGAAAAACATAATTTATGTAAGAACTTACCTGATAAATTCATTTCTTTCATATTAGCAAGAGTCCATGAGCTAGTGACGTATGGGATATACATTCCTACCAGGAGGGGCAAAGTTTCCCAAACCTCAAAATGCCTATAAATACACCCCTCACCACACCCACAATTCAGTTTAACGAATAGCCAAGAAGTGGGGTGATAAAAAAGTGCGAAAGCATATAAAATAAGGAATTGGAATAATTGTGCTTTATACAAAAATCATAACTACCACAAAAAAAGGGTGGGCCTCATGGACTCTTGCTAATATGAAAGAAATGAATTTATCAGGTAAGTTCTTACATAAATTATGTTTTCTTTCATGTAATTAGCAAGAGTCCATGAGCTAGTGACGTATGGGATAATGATTACCCAAGATGTGGATCTTTCCACGCAAGAGTCACTAGAGAGGGAGGGATAAAATAAAGACAGCCAATTCCTGCTGAAAATAATCCACACCCAAAATAAAGTTTAATGAAAAACATAAGCAGAAGATTCAAACTGAAACCGCTGCCTGAAGTACTTTTCTACCAAAAACTGCTTCAGAAGAAGAAAATACATCAAAATGGTAGAATTTAGTAAAAGTATGCAAAGAGGACCAAGTTGCAGCTTTGCAAATCTGATCAATCGAAGCTTCATTCCTAAACGCCCAGGAAGTAGAAACTGACCTAGTAGAATGAGCTGTAATCCTTTGAGGCGGAGTTTTACCCGACTCAACATAGGCAAGATGAATTAAAGATTTCAACCAAGATGCCAAAGAAATGGCAGAAGCTTTCTGGCCTTTTCTAGAACCGGAAAAGATAACAAATAAACTAGAAGTCTTTCGGAAAGACTTAGTAGCTTCAACATAATATTTCAAAGCTCTAACAACATCCAAAGAATGAAACGATTTCTCCTTAGAATTCTTAGGATTAGGACATAATGAAGGAACCACAATTTCTCTACTAATGTTGTTGGAATTCACAACTTTAGGTAAAAATTCAAAAGAAGTTCGCAACACTGCCTTATCCTGATGAAAAATCAGAAAAGGAGACTCACAAGAAAGAGCAGATAATTCAGAAACTCTTCTGGCAGAAGAGATTGCCAAAAGGAACAAAACTTTCCAAGAAAGTAATTTAATGTCCAATGAATGCATAGGTTCAAACGGAGGAGCTTGAAGAGCCCCTAGAACCAAATTCAAACTCCAAGGAGGAGAAATTGACTTAATGACAGGTTTTATACGAACCAAAGCTTGTACAAAACAATGAATATCAGGAAGATTAGCAATCTTTCTGTGAAAAAGAACAGAAAGAGCAGAGATTTGTCCTTTCAAGGAACTTGCGGACAAACCTTTATCTAAACCATCCTGAAGAAACTGTAAAATTCTTGGAATTCTAAAAGAATGCCAAGAAAAATGATGAGAAAGACACCAAGAAATATAAGTCTTCCAGACTCTATAATATATCTCTCTGGATACAGATTTACGAGCCTGTAACATAGTATTAATCACAGAGTCAGAGAAACCTCTTTGACTAAGAATCAAGCGTTCAATCTCCATACCTTTAAATTTAAGGATTTGAGATCCTGATGGAAAAAAGGACCTTGCGACAGAAGGTCTGGTCGTAGCGGAAGAGTCCACGGATGGCAAGAGGCCATCCGGACAAGATCCGCATACCAAAACCTGTGAGGCCATGCCGGAGCTACCAGCAGAACAAACGAGCATTCCTTCAGAATCTTGGAGATTACTCTTGGAAGAAGAACTAGAGGCGGAAAGATATAAGCAGGATGATACTTCCAAGGAAGTGATAATGCATCCACTGCTTCCGCCTGAGGATCCCGGGATCTGGACAGATACCTGGGAAGTTTCTTGTTTAGATGAGACGCCATCAGATCTATTTCTGGAAGCTCCCACATTTGAACAATCTGAAGAAATACCTCTGGGTGAAGAGACCATTCGCCCGGATGCAACGTTTGGCGACTGAGATAATCCGCTTCCCAATTGTCTATACCTGGGATATGAACCGCAGAGATTAGACAGGAGCTGGATTCCGCCCAAACCAGAATTCGAGATACTTCTTTCATAGCCAGAGGACTGTGAGTCCCTCCTTGATGATTGATGTATGCCACAGTTGTGACATTGTCTGTCTGAAAACAAATGAACGATTCTCTCTTCAGAAGAGGCCAAGACTGAAGAGCTCTGAAAATTGCACGGAGTTCCAAAATATTGATCGGTAATCTCACCTCCTGAGATTCCCAAACTCCTTGTGCCGTCAGAGATCCCCACACAGCTCCCCAACCTGTGAGACTTGCATCTGTTGAAATTACAGTCCAGGTTGGAAGCACAAAAGAAGCCCCCTGAATTAAACGATGGTGATCTGTCCACCACGTTAGAGAGTGTCGTACAATCGGTTTTAAAGATATTAATTGAGATATCTTTGTGTAATCCCTGCACCATTGATTCAGCATACAGAGCTGAAGAGGTCGCATGTGAAAACGAGCAAAGGGGATCGCGTCCGATGCAGCAGTCATAAGACCTAGAATTTCCATGCATAAGGCTACCGAAGGGAATGATTGTGACTGAAGGTTTCGACAAGCTGAAATCAATTTTAGACGTCTCTTGTCTGTTAAAGACAGAGTCATGGACACTGAATCTATCTGGAAACCCAGAAAAGTTACCCTTGTCTGAGGAATCAAAGAACTTTTTGGTAAATTGATCCTCCAACCATGATCTTGAAGAAACAACACAAGTCGATTCGTATGAGATTCTGCTAAATGTAAAAACTGAGCAAGTACCAAGATATCGTCCAAATAAGGAAATACCACAATACCCTGTTCTCTGATTACAGACAGAAGGGCACCGAGAACCTTTGTAAAAATTCTTGGAGCTGTAGCTAGGCCAAACGGCAGAGCCACAAACTGGTAATGCTTGTCCAGAAAAGAGAATCTCAGGAACTGATAATGATCTGGATGAATCGGAATATGCAGATAAGCATCCTGTAAATCTATTGTGGACATATAATGCCCTTGTTGAACAAAAGGCAAGATAGTCCTTACAGTTACCATTTTGAACGTTGGTATCCTTACATAATGATTCAATATTTTTAGATCCAGAACTGGTCTGAAGGAATTCTCCTTCTTTGGTACAATGAAGAGATTTGAATAAAACCCCATCCCCTGTTCCAGAACTGGAACTGGCATAATTACTCCAGTCAACTCTAGATCTGAAACACAATTCAGAAATGCTTGAGCTTTCACTGGATTTACTGGGACACGGGAAAGAAAAAATCTCTTTGCAGGAGGTCTCATCTTGAAACCAATTCTGTACCCTTCTGAAACAATGTTCTGAATCCAAAGATTGTGAACAGAATTGATCCAAATTTCTTTGAAAAAACGTAACCTGCCCCCTACCAGCTGAGCTGGAATGAGGGCCGCACCTTCATGTGGACTTAGAAGCAGGCTTTGCCTTTCTAGAAGGCTTGGATTTATTCCAGACTGGAGATGGTTTCCAAACTGAAACTGCTCCTGAGGATGAGGGATCAGGCTTTTGTTCTTTGTTGAAATGAAAGGAACGAAAACGATTATTAGCCCTGTTTTTACCCTTAGATTTTTTATCCTGTGGTAAAAAAGTTCCTTTCCCACCAGTAACAGTTGAGATAATGGAATCCAACTGAGAACCAAATAATTTGTTACCCTGGAAAGAAATGGAAAGTAGAGTTGATTTAGAAGCCATATCAGCATTCCAAGTTTTAAGCCATAAAGCTCTTCTAGCTAAAATAGCTAGAGACATAAACCTGACATCAACTCTGATAATATCAAAAATGGCATCACAGATAAAATTATTAGCATGCTGAAGAAGAATAATAATATTATGAGAATCATGATCTGTTACTTGTTGTGCTAAAGTCTCCAACCAAAAAGTTGAAGCTGCAGCAACATCAGCCAAAGATATAGCAGGTCTAAGAAGATTACCTGAACACAGATAAGCTTTTCTTAGAAAGGATTCAATTTTCCTATCTAAAGGATCTTTAAACGAAGTACCATCTGACGTAGGAATAGTAGTACGTTTAGCAAGGGTAGAAATAGCCCCATCAACTTTAGGGATTTTGTCCCAAAATTCTAATCTGTCAGACGGCACAGGATATAATTGCTTAAAACGTTTAGAAGGAGTAAATGAATTACCCAATTTATCCCATTCTCTGGAAATTACTTCAGAAATAGCATTAGGAACAGGAAAAACTTCTGGAATAACCACAGGAGATTTAAACACCTTATCTAAACGTCTAGAATTAGTATCAAGAGGACCAGAATCCTCTATTTCTAAAGCAATTAGTACTTCTTTAAGTAAGGAACGAATAAATTCCATTTTAAATAAATATGAAGATTTATCAGCATCAATCTCTGAGACAGAATCCTCTGAACCAGAAGAGTCATCAGAATCAGAATGATGATGTTCATTTAAAAATTCATCTGTAGAGAGAGAAGTTTTAAAAGATTTTTTATGTTTACTAGAAGGAGAAATAACAGACATAGCCTTCTTGATGGATTCAGAAACAAAATCTCTTATGTTATCAGGAACATTCTGCACCTTAGATGTTGAGGGAACTGCAACAGGCAATGGTACATTACTAAAGGAAATATTATCTGCTTTAACAAGTTTGTCATGACAATTAATACAAACAACAGCCGGAGGAATAGCTACCAAAAGTTTACAGCAGATACACTTAGCTTTGGTAGTTCCAGCACTAGACAGCGATTTTCCTGAAGTATCTTCTGACTCAGATGCAACGTGAGACATCTTGCAATATGTAAGAGAAAAAACAACATATAAAGCAAAATTGATCAAATTCCTTAAATGACAGTTTCAGGAATGGGAAAAATGCCAATAAACAAGCTTCTAGAAACCAGAAGCAAAGAAAAAATCAGACTGAAATAATGTGGAGACAAAAGCGACGCCACATCCGGAACGCCGACATTTTTGGCGCAAAAGGACGTCAAAAAAATGACGCAACTTCCAGCGACACGTATGACGCCGGAAACAGAAAAGATTTTTTGCGCCAAAAAAGTCCACGCCAAGAATGACGCAATAAAATGAAGCATTTTCAGCCCCCGCGAGCCTAACAGCCCACAGGAAAAAAAAGTCAAATTTTTAAGGTAAGAAAAAATGATTGATTCAAACGCATTATCCCAAATATGAAACTGACTGTCTGAAAATAAGGAATGTTGAACATTCTGAGTCAAGGCAAATAAATGTTTGAATACATATATTTAGAACTTTATAAATAAAGTTTCCAACCATAGCTTAGAGTGTCACAGAAAATAAGATTTACTTACCCCAGGACACTCATCTACATGTTTGTAGAAAGCCAAACCAGTACTGAAACGAAAATCAGCAGAGGTAATGGTATATAAATAAGAGTATATCGTCGATCTGAAAAGGGAGGTAAGAGATGAATCTCTACGACCGATAACAGAGAACCTATGAAATAGACCCCGTAGAAGGAGATCACTGCATTCAAATAGGCAATACTCTCCTCACATCCCTCTGACATTCACTGCACGCTGAGAGGAAAACCGGGCTCCAACTTGCTGCGGAGCGCATATCAACGTAGAATCTAGCACAAACTTACTTCACCACCTCCATAGGAGGCAAAGTTTGTAAAACTGAATTGTGGGTGTGGTGAGGGGTGTATTTATAGGCATTTTGAGGTTTGGGAAACTTTGCCCCTCCTGGTAGGAATGTATATCCCATACGTCACTAGCTCATGGACTCTTGCTAATTACATGAAAGAAAGTAAAAATTAAGAGCACCAGTTTGTCCGATTAAATAAAACTTAACATTTATTGGTAGTAAATAACAGCTGGATAAAAAGTTACAAATGAAGCCACAAACTGTCAGTAAGTGGCATATGCAGTGTCCATAATGCTAACATGTTTCGGCATTAGCCCTAGTCATAGCTTAATGAGAACACAGTATACACAATCTTTAAAAGACCTTCTTTGCATTGATAGGTTGATTAGAAATCGAACCCTGCTTACTGATTGGTTAGTTTATCAGCTACCTAAACAATCCACATTGCAGTAAAGAAACATAATTGATTATTTAACCCCTTGCTATACTTTTGGAAGGGGTTGGGAAACAATTAGAAACCCATTGTTTATATCAAATTTATAAAAAATGAAGGCAAAGTAACCCATAAGTATTAGGACCCTCTATTGTAAAATTTTTAGAAATAGAATTGTTTACCAATGTCCTTAAACTATCTGGTATCTAATATTATTTGAAGAATATAGTTACACAATTGCATCATTATAACAAAGATGCCAAATGTATGTATAGTATCAGATATGCATGTTACTTATGCTTAGTGTGGTATAAACTAATAAGATCAATCTATTAATACAAAGTTAAATGATACACTGTATGTTGTAATACATATGTTTACATTAAATTGCAAATGCTGATTCATTGAAGTCATATCACAAATAGCTTTAAAGAAATTGATTGTGATATATAAATACATACATAAAGTTGCATTGCAGAACATAGAGATCTTATCATCTAGTTCACATTTATAGAATGTTATACTATCAAGTATACCTCATAATATCAGAAATACTTAAGGAAAAAATACTTTTCTTTTGAACATATGGAGTCAAAAATGTAAAATAAACAAAAAATGAAAAATAATAAAAATCATGGAAATAGAATAAAGTTAAACACATGAATAAATCTATACAACCGAACTTTTATAATCAATCTATAGTATATTGTAATTTAACCTCAATGTAATATCTATGGATTAAACTCATTTGCAATGGACTATTGATTGAAACTTCAATGTTTTGCTTACTGTAACACATGAATTAACCCCATGATTCTCATGATGTTGTATGCAAACGCGGGAGCTATGTCTTTTAACGCCAAAAATTGATTACGTCATATTGTGAATTTAACCCTTGGGGAATTCTGGTTTTTAGCTTGTGTATCCAGAAGACCTCTCTGAGTGCTAATCTAGATTCTCTAGATGAACCTCTCTTGCTGTACACGTTTTCAATAATGGTCCATCTCATGGACTCAGGGCTTTTGGAATAATGCTCTTTAAAGTGTTGAACTAAAGGTTTAGTTAAAAGACCATTTCTTACATTCGTAGCGTGTTCTCTGATTCTCTCACGTACTTCTTGTGAGGTAAGCCCAACATATTGTAAATCACAGAGAGTGCAGGTTAATAAATATACTGAATATACATCTCTACAAGTGTGACACATATTGTGTTTAAACATCTCTCCTGTTGCTGAACATCTAAAGCCACCTCCTTCTAATAGAAATTTGCATGCTCGACAATTAATATTACTACAATGGTGCATGCCTCTAAATCTGAGCCATGAGCTCTGTTCAGTTTTAAGATTCATTAACCTTGTTGGAGCTATGTGATTGCCTATTGACATACCTTTCTTAAATGTAAATCCTTGTTGTGCTATTTCTACTAATTTCTCATCAGCTTGTAAAAGTGGTGTATGTTTGTTTATAATGTTGCATATCTCATGGAATTGACTACTATAAGTCGTAACAAATGTAACCTTACCTTGTGAGTCTGTTTGTTTTATCTTGTCTTTAAGAAGATCACTTCTATTAGTTCTATCAACTGATGATTTGGCTTTATTTATAATCTTCCTTGTATATCCTCAACTTCTCAATTTATTAGACAGTATTTCAGAATGTATATTATATGTTACCTCTGTGCTACAGTTACGCTTAAGTCTAGTGAATTGCCCTTTCGCAACAGATCCAAACACTCTCTTGGGATGGTTGCTGTGTGCATGGAGGAGAGTGTTTCCAGTTATAGGTTTGATATATACTTCTGTATGTATTTTGTAATCACTTCCCCCTGACAATTTAACATCCAAATAGTTAATTACTTTATTGTTGTACTCTGAAGTAAACCTAATCCCTACCTAATTTATGTTCAAAAGGTTGACACAATCATTTGCTTTATCACTGCCGCCCCTCCATATGAGAATCAAATCGTCTATAAATCTATATAATAGACAATATTATCCTTGAGGGGATCTTCACATCCATAGATGTGGGACAGCTCCTACCACCCCATAAAGAGGTTGGCGTAAGAGGGGGCAAATTTGGCCCCCATGGCTGTCCCACATCTCTGGAGGTAGAAGATCCCCTCAAATGAAAAATAATTGTGAGTCAAAGGAAACTTTGTAACCCTCAATACGTAATTTTTGAAAGAGTTCCTGACATCAGTCTTTATATTCATAAAAAATTCAATAGCCTTTAATCCCATAGCATGGGGGATTGACGAGTACAGAGCCTGTACATAAATTGTCAGCCAGCCATACTCAGGTTTCCATGAGATCGTATCAATTTCCCTGAGTATTTGTTTAGTGTCACGCAGGTAACTTGTTAATCCCTTGACCAAAGGTTGTAAAATCTCATCCAGCCACTGGGACAAGTGTTCAGTTACTGACCATGCCACTCACTATGGGGCGACCAGTCATATTTTCTATCCCTTTATGGATTTTCGGTAACAAATTAAAAACTGGTATAACTGGATGTTCAACTTGTAAAAAATCTTTAGTCTGATGTCAAAGAACCCTTCTTCAAAACCTTCATCAATTAGATGAAAAAGCTCTCTTTTGAACCTAGGGGTGGGGTCTGACCCTAACTTGGTATATTGTGCATTATCACTTAGCTGGCGATTTGCTTCCTGGATAAATTGTATTCTATCCAGGACAACAATTGAGCCGCCCTTGTCTGCTGCTCTCACCACTATATTGTGATTATTTTTCAATGCACTAATCGCTTCTTTTAATTCTCGTGTGAGGTTAGGTTTAGTTACTTCTGATTGATAAGCCAGAACTGTCAAATCATGTTCTATTCTTTGTTGGAACTTTTCAAGGATCGTTCCTCTGCTTTGGATGGGATAAAAAAGATGTTAAATTTAGGTGTAACCATATTATCAGATCTATGTTCTAAATCTCCCCCTTCTGCTGCCAATTCCTCCAGTGCAGCTAGATCACATGTTTCACTAAAGGACAGGTCACTAGTGGTGTGTGTAAAGATTTCATGTGTCATAAAATCTAAATTATTATCGGCACCATTATGTGCATCCTTTGAAAAATGCTTTCTGAGTGTTAGGTTTCTGATGAGTTTATTAATATCAATTAATGTTTGAAAAAGATTGAAATTCTCATCTGGGACAAAACTTAGGCCCAACCTCAACACTCTTTCTTCCGCATTTGTCAAGGGATGTTTAGAAAGATTGACTATTGTGTTCAATTGTATTTCGTTTGATTCCTGCCTCTCCTGATAGGATACCTGTTTGTTCCTGTAGATTCTTTGCCTCTTCCCCCCCCTTCTGGTCTTGTGGGGGGTTTCTGAAAAACCTGTGCTAGATCTCTATGGTCTGACTCTTTTAAGATACTTACTACAGTACTACTGGTAGAGGGAATTGCCTGATGTTTTGGAACTGCACCTGTTCTCTCTTGTATAGGATCATAATTACTAATATTACTGTTAATTTTTGGTCTTACTGTTTGTGCTTCATATACAGATGTATTAGCACTAATCTCAATCCTTTCATCTTCCCCTGAGGTAAAACCATCACCTGAGTACTCTCCTTGTGACTCAGCTTCACTGTTTGTAAATGTCACCCTTCTCTGTGAGGGTATATATTATCTCCATGGTGTCCCCCTCTATTAGTATTACTCCTATTGTTTAATCGACCTCTACCTCTGCCTCTACCTGTCCCTCTTCTGTAGTTAGACCTTTGTTTTCTCTGCCAAATATATACTTTATTTGTATCATAATCAGATTGATCTTTAAGGTATTTGCCTTGTTTAACCTCCATTATTAGTTTTTTGGTTTCTGCTATTGTATTTTTAAGAATCTGATCAAATTTTACAAACTGTTCTTCCTGACTTCGCATACTCAAAACCTCTTGTATAGCATCTATTTGTTTAGAAATCTCTTTAAGTAATTTTGTTTTGTAATCAATTAATAATAACATCAATTTCAAGGAACAATCAGTTAATGTTCTATTCCAAATTTTGATTAACTCTGCATCCTCCGTACTAAAGGTAGTAAATTTGCTAATTCTCAAGCCTCTGGGCACCATGTCCAGTTTGTAATACTTATTTAATGTCCATATATCCCATTTTAGCTTGTTTTCGTTTTTTAAAATATATTCCAATTCCTCAAATAACTTGGTAGGGAAAACTTAGAATAGTTTGTTGTAAAAACCAGGTCCAATTCATTAAGGCTACCTACTCTTTGCTCCGTGGATTGAAGGGAATAATAAGCCACATTTTCTCTTATAAAAGTGCTGTTTAACTCAGTCATTATTAAACCAGACTTGAACCTTTACTTCCGTGCTTTTGAGACCCCTGGTGTGGGGTACACCCAAGTAAATATAACAGTCAAAAGGTAATTGTCTCAGCACTGTCAATATAGGTAATGAATGTAACAAAGTTCATCTAAAAAAAGGCTTAGGATTTTGCAAATAATGTGTTATGTGACAACTGGTCTGGAGAAATGAAACATGCGTTAATAATGCTAGGCTCTTACCAGTAAAAAAGAGAAACAAACAACTCGAGTCCTTATACGTCTAGGTTGCTCTGGTCGGTCATAAGGAGAACTTCTTGGCGTGTCCGCTTCTGTTATCCGGTGACTCTCCTGCACCTCTGTGTCAGGGACCTTTTCTCAGTATGCACCACTGCTCGTCTCCCTCTTTCAACCTGTGGCAACCTCTGATGACGTCATCTGGCACATTGAGCACCTCCTTCACCTCGTTGTCTGTGTGTAGCAAATCCCTCTGTGGCCTTTTTAGTCTGTGTCGGACTATTGAAAAACCGTGCTCAATTCACCCCAAATCCAGGCTCTGTACTCGTCAATCCCCCATGCTATGGGATTAAAGGCTATTGATTTTTTTATGAATAGAAAGACTGATGTCAGTAACTCTTTCAAGAATTACGTATTGAGGGTTACAAAGTTTTGTTTGACTCACAATTATTTTTCATTTGAGGGGATCTTCTACCTCCAGAGATGTGGGACAGCCATGGGGGCCAAATTTGCCCCCTCTTACGCCAACCTCTTTATGGGGTGGTAGGAGCTGTCCCACATCTATGGATGTGAAGATCCCCTCAAGGATAATATTGTCTATTATTGTACATTTATAGATGATTTGATTCTCATATGGAGGGGCGGCAGTGATAAAGCAAATGATTTTGTCAACCTTTTAAACATAAATGAGATAGGGATTAGGTTTACTTCAGAGTACAACAATAAAGTAATTAACTATTTGGATGTTAAATTGTCAGTGGGAAGTGATTACAAAATACATACAGAAGTATATATCAAACCTATAACTGGAAACACTCTCCTCCATGCACACAGCAACCATCCCAAGAGAGTGTTTGGATCTGTTGCGAAAGGGCAATTCACTAGACTTAAGCGTAACTGTAGCACAGAGGAAACGTATAATATACATTCTGAAATACTGTCTAATAAATTGAGAAGTTGAGGATATACAAGGAAGATTATAAATAAAGCCAAATCATCAGTTGATAGAACTAATAGAAGTGATCTTCTTAAAGACAAGATAAAACAAACAGACTCACAAGGAAAGGTTACATTTGTTACGACTTATAGTAGTCAATTCCATGAGATATGCAACATTATAAACAAACATACACCACTTTTACAAGCTGATGAGAAATTAGTAGAAATAGCACAACAAGGATTTACATTTAAGAAAGGTATGTCAATAGGCAATCACATAGCTCCAACAAGGTTAATGAATCTTAAAACTGAACAGAGCTCATGGCTCAGATTTAGAGGCATGCACCATTGTAGTAATATTAATTGTCGAGCATGCAAATTTCTATTAGAAGGAGATGGCTTTAGATGTTCAGCAACAGGAGAGATGTTTAAACACAATATGTGTCACACTTGTAGAGATGTATATTCAGTATATTTATTAACCTGCACTCTCTGTGATTTACAATATGTTGGGCTTACCTCAGAGAATCAGAGAACACGCTACGAATGTAAGAAATGGTCTTTTAACTAAACCTTTAGTTCAACACTTTAAAGAGCATCATTCCAAAAGCCCTGAGTCCATGAGATGGACCATTATTGAAAAAGTGTACAGCAAGAGAGGTTCATCTAGATTAGCACTCAGAGAGGTCTTCTGGATACACAAGCTAAAAACCAGAATTCTCCAAGGGTTAAATTCACAATATGATGTTATCAATTTTTGGCGTTAAAAGAAATAACTCCCACGTTTGCATACAACATCATGAGAATCATGGGGTTAATTTATGTGTTACAGTAAGCAAAGCATTGAAGTTTCAATCAATAGTCCATTGCAAATGAGTTTAATCCAGAGATATTACATTGAGGTTAAATTACAATATACTATAGATTGATTATAAAAGTTCGGTTGTATAGATTTATTCATGTGTTTAACTTTATTCTGTTTCCATGATTTTTATTATTTTTCATTTTTTGTTTATTTTACATTTTTGACTCCATATGTTCAAAAGAAAAGTATTTTTTCCTTAAGTATTTCTGATATTATGAGGTATACTTGATAGTATAACATTCTATAAATGTGAACTAGATGATAAGATCTCTATGTTCTGCAATGCAACTTTATGTATGTATTTATATATCACAATCAATTTCTTTAAAGCTATTTGTGATATGCCTTCAATGAATCAGCATTTGCAATTTAATGTAAACATATGTATTACAACATACAGTGTATCATTTAACTTTGTATTAATAGATTGATCTTATTAGTTTATACCACACTAAGCATAAGTAACATGCATATCTGATACTATACATACATTTGGCATCTTAGTTATAATGATGCAATTGTGTAACTATATTCTTCAAATAATATTAGATACCAGATAGTTTAAGGACATTGGTGAACAATTCTATTTCTAAAAATTTTACAATAGAGGGTCCTAATACTTATGGGTTACTTTGCCTTAATTTTTATACATTTGATATAAACAATGGGTTTCTAATTGTTTCCCAACCCCTTCCAAAAGTATAGCAAGGGGTTAAATAATCAATTATGTTTCTTTACTGCAATGTGGATTGTTTAGGGAAGGTAGCTGATAAACTAACCAATCAGTAAGCAGGGTTCGATTTCTAATCAACCTATCAATGCAAAGAAGGTCTTTTAAAGATTATGTATACTGTGTTCTCATTAAGCTATGACTACGGCTAATGCCAAAACATGTTAGCATTATGGACACTGCATATGCCACTTACTGACAGTTTGTGGCTTCATTTGTAACTTTTTATCCAGCTGTTATTTACTACCAGTAAATGTTAAGTTTTATTTAATCGGTCGAACTGGTGCTCCTAATTTGTACTTTTCTACTACCTTCTGGATTTGGAGCGAAGTGAGCACGGTTTTTCAGTAGTCCGACAGAGACTAAAAAGGCCACAGAGGGATTTGCTACACACAGACAACGTGGTGAGGGAGACGCTCAATGTGCCAGATGACGTCATCAGAGGTTGCCACAGGTTGAAAGAGGGAGACGAGCGGTGGTGCATACTGAGAAAAGGTCCCTTACACAGAGGTGCAGGAGAGTCACCGGATAACAGAAGCGGACACGCCAAGAAGCAGGGGCGAAACTACAGGGGGTGCAGAAGTCGCAGGTGCGACTGGGCCCCTGAGGGTGGGGGCCCAGCTAAAAAAAAAAAAAATTTTTTTTTATATATATATATATATATATATATATATATATATATATATATTTAAATAAAAAACGTTAACCTACCACTGCCTGCACTGATATCATGTGAGTGTGACATGACTACAGGGGTTAGTATTTCTGTTTTACCCATTGGTGTTTATGTGTGTGTGTATGTATGTGACTGTGTGTGTATTTATGCATGTATGTGTGTATGTGTATGTTTGTGGAACCAGCAAATTACAGAACTTGTTACTACAGCATGGGGGGGGGGGGGGTAGGGGGTAAACAGTGTTACTATACCGTACCACTATATACAGTATGGGGGGGTGGACCATGTCACTGACTACTGTGGTCACTTTATAAAGTACTGGGCAGGTAGGGTCAGGCCAGCCATCTCACCGGCAGATTACAGACTGTGTCACTAACTTACTATATACAGTACTGGGGGTTTAAATAGTGTCACTATATATATACAGTAATAGGGGGTCAGACCATCTCACAGACTGTGGGCACAGGGTACCTCCTTTTGCAGACATGTAATCTGATTCACATTTTTTTCTGTGTTAAATGTAAAAAAAAAAAAAAAAAAGTATTAAATTCACCTTTTTTGGAGGGGGAGGGATGTTGGGGGGGCCCTTCTTAGATTCTTGCACCTGGGCCCTGTGGTTTCTAGTTACGCCTCTGACAAGAAGTTCTCCTTATGACCGACCAGAGCAACCTAGACGTATAAGGACTCGAGAGGTTTGTCTCTCTTTTTTACTGGTAAGAGCCTAGCATTATTAACGCAAGTTTCATTTCGTCACATTACACATTTGCAAATTCCTAAGCCTTTTTTTAGATGAACTTTGTTACATTCATTACCTATATTGACAGTGCTGAGACAATTCCCTTTTGAGTGAATCACCCTGCACAGCATGGAATACACCACACAATTGCACAGAGCATCCCTAAATTAAAATTGCGACGCTCTGCCCTTAGACCCCCTGCTCACTGCACCGCTCGAATAGCCCCGGTGCAGATTAGAGAACTTGAAAGCAAGAAGAGGGAAAACATGAGCGCAACACCTGCCTGTGACCATAGGATTTACTAACCAGTTGTAACCCAAGTTATGCACACAACACATGCTTAAAGGGATACTAAAACCTACATTTTTTCTTTCATGATTCAGATAGAGCATTCAATTTTAAGCAACTTTCTAATTTACTCCTATTAATTTTAATTTGTTCTCTTGCTATCTTTATTTAAAAAAGAAGGCATCTAAGCTAATGAGCCAGCCAATTTTTGGTTAAGAACCCTGGACAGCACAGTTTATTGGTGGGTGCATTTAGCCACCAATCAGCAAGCACAACCAAGGTTGTAAACCAAAAATAGGCCCGGCGTCTAAACTTATATTCTTGTTTTTCAAATAAAGATAGCAAGAGAATGAAAATAAATCTGATAATAGGAGTACATTAGAGCATGCAATTTTAAGCAACTTTCTATCTGAATCATGAAAGTTTAATGTCCCATTAAAGGGCCACTATACTTGAAAAATTACAAGCCCTAATCCGTTTTGGGTTCCCTTTAAGGGAACTAATTAAAATCCAACCCCCTTGGAAAAAAAAACTGTTCTCACAGTTTGAGACAACCCAAAGAAGTAATTAATGAAAAACATAATTAATGTAAGAACTTACCTGATAAATTCATTTCTTTCATATTGGCAAGAGTCCATGAGCAAGTGACGTATGGGATATACAATCCTACCAGGATGGGCAAAGTTTCCCAAACCTCAAAATGCCTATAAATACACCCCTCACCACACCCACAATTCAGTTTAACAAATAGCCAATAAGTGGGGTGATAAAGAAAGGATTAATAAAGCATCAACAAAGGAATTTGGAAATAATTGTGCTTTATACAAAAAAATCATAACCACCATAAAAAAAGGGGTGGGCCTCATGGACTCTTGCCAATATGAAAGAAATTAATTTATCAGGTAAGTTCTTACATAAATTATGTTTTCTTTAATGTAATTGGCAAGAGTCCATGAGCTAGTGACGTATGGGATAGCAATACCCAAGATGTGGAACTTCACACAAGAGTCACTAGAGAGGGAGGGATAAAAATAAAAACAGCCATTTTCCACTGAAAAAAATTAATCCACAACCCAAAATATAAATTTAATCTCATAAATGAAAAGGAAAAAACTTAAATCAAAAGCAGAAGAATCAAGCTGAAACAGCTGCCTGAAGAACTTTTCTACCAAAAACTGCTTCCGAAGAAGCAAATACATCAAAACTGTATAATTTAGTAAATGTATGCAAAGAAGACCAAGTTGCTGCTTTGCAAATCTGATCAACTGAAGCTTCATTATTAAAAGCCCACAAAGTAGAGACTGATCTAGTAGAATGAGCTGTAATTCTCTGAGGTGGGGCTTGACCCGACTCCATATAAGCTTGATGAATCAAAAACTTTAACCACGAACCCAAGGAAACAGCAGAAGCCTTCTGGCCTTTCCTAGGACCAGAAAATATAACAAATAGACTAGAAGTCTTCCTGAAATCTTTAGTAGCTTCAACATAATATTTCAGAGCTCTTACCACATCCAAAGAATGTAAGGATCTTTCCAAAGAATTCTTGGGATTAGGACACAAGGAAGGAACAACAATTTCTCTATTAATGTTGTTAGAATTCACAACCTTAGGTAAGAAATTAAATGAAGTCCGCAAAACCGCCTTATCTTGATAAAAATTAGAAAAGGAGATTCACAAGAGAGAGCGGAAAATTCAGAAGAGATGGCCAAAAGAAACAACACTTTCCAAGAAAGTAGTTTAATGTCCAAAGAATGCATAGGCTCAAACGGAGGAGCCTGTAAAGCCTTCAAAACTAAATTAAGACTCCAAGGAGGAGAGATTGATTTAATGACAGGCTTGATACGAACCAAAGCCTGCATAAAACAATGAATATCAGGAGGTTTAGCAATCTTTCTGTGAAATAAAACAGAAAGAGCAGAGAATTGTCCTTTCAAGGAAGTTGCAGACAAACCTTTATCCAAACCATCCTGAAGAAACTGTAAAATTCTAGGAATTCTAAAAGAATGCCAAGAGAATTTATGAGAAGAACACCATGAAATGTAAGTCTTCCAAACTCGATAATAAATCTTTATAGAAACAGATTTACGAGCCTGCAACATAGTATTAATCACTGAGTCAGAGAATCCTCTATGACTAAGCACTAAGCGTTCAATCTCCATACCTTCAAATTTAATGATTTGAGATCCTGATGGAAAAATGGACCTTGAGATAGAAGGTCTGACCTTAGTGGAAGTGGCCAAGGTTGGCAACTGGACATCCGAACAAGATCCGCATACCAAAACCTGTGAGGCCATGCTGGAGCTACCAGCAGCACAAACAATTGCTCCATGATGATCTTGGAGATCACTCTTGGAAGAACTAGAGGCAGGAAAATATAAGCAGGTTGATAACACCAAGGAAGTGTCAATGCATCCACTGCTTCCGCCTGAGGATCCCTGGACCTGGACAGGTACCTGGGAAATTTTTTGTTTAGATGAGATGCCATCAGATCTATTTCTGGAAGCCCCCACATCTGAACAATTTGAGAAAACACATCTGGCTGGAGAGACCATTCTCCCGGATGTAAAGTCTGACGACTGAGGTAATCTGCTTTCCAATTGTCTATACCTGGGATATGAACCACATAAATTAGACAGGAGCTGGATTCCACCCAAACAAGTATCCAAGATACTTCTTTCATAGCTTGAGGACTGTGAGTCCCACCCTGATGATTGACATATGCCACAGTTGTGACATTGTCTGTCTGAAAACAAACGAACGGTTCTCTCTTCAACAGAGGCCAAAATTGAAGAGCCCTGAGAATCGCACAGAGTTCCAAAATATTGATTGGTAATCTCGCCTCTTGAGATTTCCAAACTCCTTGTGCTGTCAGAGATCCCCAAACAGCTCCCCAATTTGAAAGACTTGCATCTGTTGTGATCACAGTCCAGGTTGGACGAACGAAAGAGGCCCCTAGAATTATATGATGGTGATCGAACCACCAAGTCAAAGAAAGTTGAACATTGGGATTTAAGGATATTAATTATGATATCCTTGTATAATCCCTGCACCACTGGTTCAGCATACAAAGCTGGAGAGGTCTCATATGAAAACGAGCAAAGGGGATTGCGTCCGATGCTGCAGTCTTGAGACCAAAAACTTCCATGCACATAGCTACTGAAGGGAATGACTGAGACTGAAGGTTCCGACAAGCTGCAACCAATTTCAAATGTCTCTTGTCTGTTAGAGACAAAGTCATGGACACTGAATCTATCTGGAAACCTAAAAAGGTTACCCTTGTCTGAGGAATCAAAGAACTTTTTGGTAAACTGATCCTTCAACCATGTCTTCGAAGAAACAACACTAGTTGATTTGTGTGAGATTCTGCAGAACGTAAAGACTGAGCGAGTACCAAGATATCGTCCAAATAAGGAACTACTGCAATACCTCGCTCTCTGATTACAGAGAGTAGGGCACCTAGAACCTTTGAAAAGATTCTTGGAGCTGTCGCTAGGCCAAAAGGAAGAGCAACAAATTGGTAATGCTTGTCTAGAAAAGAGAATTTCAGGAACTGATAGTGATCTGGCTGAAACGGAACTGGCATGATTACCCCTGACAACTCCAGGTCTGAAACACACTTCAGAAAAGCCTGAGCCTTTACTGGGTTTACCGGAATGCATGAGAGAAAACACAGGCAGTCTTACTCTGAATCCTATTCTGTACCCCTAAGAGACAATACTCTGAATCCAGTGATTTTGGACCGAATTGATCCAAACATCTTTGAAAAATTTTAATCTGCCCCCTACCAGCTGAGCTGGAATGAGGGCCGCACCTTCATGCGGACTTGGGGGCTGGTTTTGATCTCTTAAATGGCTTGGATTTATTCCAATTTGAAGAAGGCTTCCAAATGGAAGCAGATTCCTTGGGGGAAGGATTAGGTTTCTGTTCCTTATTTTGTCGAAAGGAACGAAAACGGTTAAAAGCTTTAGATTTACCCTTAGGTTTTTTATCCTGATGCAAAAAAATTCCCTTCCCCCCAGTAACAGTTGAAATTATTGAATCCAACTGAGAACCAAATAATTTATTACCTTGGAAAGAAAGAGATAGAAATCTGGACTTAGAAGTCATATCAGCATTCCAAGATTTGAGCCACAAAGCTCTTCTAGCTAGAATAGCTAAATTTAACATCAATTTTGATAATATCAAAAATGGCATCACAAATGAAATTATTAGCATGTTGAATCAACTTAACAATGTTAGACAAATCATGATCCGATACCTGTTGCGCTAAAGTATCTAACCAAAAAGTTGAAGTAGCTGCAACATCAGCCAAATAAATTGCAGGCCTAAGAAGATGACCTGAATATAAATAAGCTTTCCTTAGATAAGATTCAAGTTTTCTATCTAAAGGATCTTTAAAAGAAGTACTATCTTCCGTAGGAATAGTAGTATGTTTAGCAAGAGTTGAGATAGCCACATCAACTTAGGGGATCTTTTCCCAAAACTCCAATCTAACTTCTGGCAAAGGATACAATTTTTTAAACCTTGAAGAAGGAATAAAAGAAGTACCAGGCTTATTCCATTCCTTAGAAATCATATCAGAAATAGCATCAGGAACTGGAAAAACCTCTGGAATAACCACAGGAGGTTTAAAAACAGAAATTAAAAGTTTACTAATTTTAATATCAAGAGGACTAGTTTCCTCCATATCCAATGTAATCAACACTTCTTTTAACAAAGAACGAATATACTCCAATTTAAATAAATAAGATGATTTATCAGTGTCAATATCTGAGGCAGGATCTTCTGAATCAGATAGATCCTCATCAGAAAAGGAAAATTGAGTATGTTGCTGGTCATTTGAAATTTCATCAACCTTATGAGAAGTTTTAAAAGACCTTTTACGTTTATTAGAAGGCGGAATGGCAGACAAAGCCTTCTGAATAGAATCAGAAAAATTCTTTTAAATTTACAGGTATATCTTGTGCATTAGATGTTGAGGGAACAGCAACAGGTAATGAACTACTACTGATGGATACATTTTCTGCATGTAAAAGTTTATCATGACAACTATTACAAACCACAGCTGGAGGTATAATCACCACAACTTTACAAAAAATGCACTTAGCTTTGATAGAACTGTTATCAGGCAGCAGGGATCTAACAGTGAATTCTGAAACAGGATCAGATTGAGACATCTTGCAAATGTAAGAGAAAAAAACAACATATAAAGCAAAATTATCAATTTCCTTATATGGCAGTTTCAGGAATGGGAAAAAATGCAAACAGAATAGCCCTCTGACATAGAAAAAGGCAAGAGGCAAATCGGAATGGGGTCTAAAATAATAAAAATATTTGGCTCCATGTATGATGCACAACAAACAGAAAAATATTTTTTGGCGCCAAAAATGTCCGGAAAAGACACACTCGCGTCATAGATGATGCAACACTGTGAAAGGACTCGGCGTCAACTAAGACGCCGGAAATGACTAATTTGCGTCAACGAACGTAACTTCGCGGCAAAAAAATCTCGCGTCAAGAATGACGCAATAAACTTTAGCATTTTGCCCCCTCGCAAGCCTAATTCTGCCCGCAAATTTGAAAAATTACAGTTAATTGAAAAAAAGACTACACCCCAGGTAAGAAATACATTTCTAAAAAATGCATTTCCCAGATATGAAACTGAGAGTCTGCAAAAGGAAATATACTGAAACCTGAATCATGGCAAATATAAGTACAATTTAGAACTTTATATAAGTGCCAAACCATAGCTGAGAGTGTCTTAAGTAATGAAAACATACTTACCTGAAGACACCCATCCACATAGAGCAGATAGCCAAACCAGTACTGAAACAGTTATCAGTTGAGGTAATGGAATATGAGAGTATATTGTCGATCTGAAAAGAGAGGTAGGAGACGAATCTCTACGACCGATAACAGAGAACCTATGAAATAGATCCCCATGAGGAAAACCATTGCATTCAATAGGTGATACTCCCTTCACATCCCTCTGACATTCACTGTACTCAGAGAGGAAACGGGCTTCAAAAATGCTGAGAAGTGCATATTAACGTAGAAATCTTAGCAAAAAATTACTTCACCATTTCCATAGGAGGCAAAGTTTGTAAAACTGAATTGTGGATGTGGTGAGGGGTGTATTTATAGGCATTTTGAGGTTTGGGAAACTTTGCCCCTCCTGGTAGGATTGTATATCCCATACGTCAGTAGCTCATGGACTCTTGCCAATTACATGAAAGAAACTGTACTGCAGTCATGGACTAAGAAACACTAGCGCAATCATTAAGGGCTTGAGGGCTGAAAAAGCATATGGGTACTTACCCATCAACAGACCCGTCCACTGTTTTTACCCCTATTGTAGTCCTATGAACCAGTGGATAGCCCATCCTGTGCTGTAACTAACAGCAGAGGATATTTTGAGGGAGTAGACTTCATGGCCAAACAGGAGGAGGCTAAAGAACTTCCCAGCATCATCTGCGGCAGTCTCCTTAAACCATCTCTTCAAAGAACTATTCATTGAGGGAAATACATAGATTAACATCCCTGCAATTCTTCAAAACTGGGACACCTCTAACCTTGCCTGTTCCTAGTTGATGAGGCAAATAATTACTGGGAGAGAGAGGGAAGTGGGAGTAATATTTAAAGACTTGTAGGGTGCTCGTTGCCCCCTCCTGGTGAGTAAGAAATTATCATGGATTATCACCACCTTAGAAAGAAAAAGGAATAATAAGTTCTGGGAATTGCCTTATGGTGAAAAACAAGATAAAGTGCATCACAAGATAACGCAAAAATTTCCAAAAATAGCCAAAATAAACAACATTTTCCAAGATAAAAATGTAATATCTGGAAGTTTGGCAAGCTTCTTATGATACATCACAGAAAGAGCTGAAATCTGACCCTTCAGAGAACTGGCAGATAAACCCTTTTATGTAAACTATCTTGGAAATGAAGGACTCTTGGAATTCTGAAAGAATCATAATGAAAACCTCTAGCTTTCCACCCCCTGTGATAAATTGTAAAATGTAGTAAATGTATGCAAAGACGACCAAGTTGCTGCATTGCAAATTTGATCAACTGAAGCTTCATTCTTGAAAGCCCAAGATGTGGTGACTGATCTAGTAGAATGAGCTGTAATTCGCTGATGCAGAGACTGCCCCGCCTCCAAATAAGCTTTGTGAATCAAAAGTTTCAACCAAGATGCCAAGGAAATGGCAGAGGCTTTCTGACCTTTTATGGAACCAGAAAAAAATAATAGATTAGAAGTCTTTCTGAAATCTTTAGTAGCCTCAACATAATATTTCAAAGCTCTTACCAATTTCAAAGAATGTAAAGACTTTTCAAGAGTATTCTTAGGATTAGGACACAAGTAAGGAACAATAAATTTCCCTATTGATGTTAGAATTCACAACTTTAGGTAAAAATTTAAACGAAGTCCACAAAACAGCTTAATCTGGATGAAAAATCAGATAAGGAGACTCACAAGAGAGAGCAGACAATTCAGAAACTCTTCTAGCAGAAGAGATAGCCAAAATAAATAACACTTTTTCAAGAAAGTAGTTTAATATCTATAGAATGCATAGGTTCAAAAGAAGGAGTCTGCAACATCTGTAAAACAAAATTGAGACGCCAAGGAGGAGAAATTGATTTAAAGGGATACTAACCCCACATTTTTTCTTTCATGATTCAGATAGAGCATGCAATTTTAATCAACTTTCAAATTTACTCCTATTATCAATTTTTCTTTGTTCTCATGTTATCTTGATTTGAAAAAGCAGTAATAAAAGGTTAGGAGCCAGCCCATTTTTAGTTCAGCACCTTGGTAGAGCTTGCTGATTGGTTTGCTACATTTATCCACAAATCAGTAAGTGCTACCCAGGTGCTGAACAAAAAATGGTCCAGCTTTAAAGCTTACAGTACTGCTGTTTCAAATCAAGATAGCATGAGAACAAAGAAACATTGATAATAGGAGTAAATTAGAAAGGTGCTTAAAATCTCATGCTCTATCGGAATCATGAAAGAAAAAAAATTGGGTTTAGTATCCCTTTAACCCCTTAACGACCGAGGACGTGCAGGGTACGTCCTCAAAAAAAAGGCAGTTAATGCCTGAGAACGTACCCTGCACGTCCTCGGTGTGGAAAGCAGCTGGAAGCGATCCTGTTTGCTTCCAGCTGCTTTCCGGTTATTGCAGTGATGCCTCGATATGGAGGCATCCTGCAATAACCTTTTGAAGCCATCCGATGGCTCTGTGGCCCTCTCTGCACCGGAGATCGGTGGCTTCCTTCGTTGGTGGGTGGGAGCAGTACCGGGAGGCGGGTGGCGGCCATCGATGGCCCTGGAGATGTGGAGGGGGGCGGGATCGTGGGCGGGGATGCCCGGGGGCGCGCACGGGAGGGCGGGGGCGGGCGCGTGCACGGGGAGGGAGCGGGTGGGAACCGCTACACTACAGAAAAAGGCAATCAGTTAAAAAACGTTAAAAAAAAATACGATCAATGAGGTGGTGGGGGTTTGTGGTGGGGGGTGGGGGGGGGTGGGGGGTGTTTGGGGAAGCTACACTACAGAAAAAAAAAACACTAAGAAAAAAAAAAAAAAAAGCCCTTTTTTGTGCAAGCTGGGTACTGGCAGACAGCTGCCAGTACCCAAGATGGCCCCCAATAAGGCAGATAGGGAAGGGTTACAGAGCTGTTTTGGGGGGGATCAGGGAGGTTGGAGGCTAAGGGGGGTCCTACACAGCAGAAGAATTATTATTTTTTTTTTTAAAAAAAAACCTAAACCCCCCAAAAAGCTTTTATTTTAGTACTGGCAGACTTTCTGCCAGTACTTAAGATGGCGGGGACAATTGTGGGGTGGGGGAGGGAAGGGAGCTGTTTGGGAGGGATCAGGGGGTCTGATGTGTCAGGTGGGAGGCTGATCTCTACACTAAAGCTAAAATTAACCCTGCAAGCTCCCTACAAACTTCCTAATTAACCCCTTCACTGCTAGCCATAATACACGTGTGATGCGCAGCAGCATTTTGCGGCCTTCTAATTACCAGAAAGCAACGCCAAAGTCATATATATCTGCTATTTCTGAACAAAGGGGATCCCAGAGAAGCATTTACAACCATTTGTGCCATAATTGCACAAGCTGTTTGTAAATGATTTCAGTGAGAAACCTAAAATTGTGAAAAATTTAACGTTTTTTTTAATTTGATCGCATTTGGCGGTGAAATGGTGGCATGAAATATACCAAAATGGGCCTAGATCAATACTTTGGGTTGTCTACTACACTACACTAAAGCTAAAATTAACCATACAAGCTCCCTACAAGCTCCCTAATTAACCCCTGAACTGCTGGGCATAATACACGTGTGGTGCGCAGCGGCATTTAGCGGCCTTCTAATTACCAAAAAGCAATGCCAAAGCCATATATGTCTGCTATTTCTGAACAAAGGGGATCCCAGAGAAGCATTTACAACCATTTGTGCCATAATTGCACAAGCTGTTTGTAAATAATTTCAGTGAGAAACCGAAAGTTTGTGAAGAAATTTGTGAAAAAGTGAACGATTTTTTGTATTTGATCGCATTTGGCGGTGAAATGGTGGCATGAAATATACCAAAATTGGCCTAGATCAATACTTTGGGATGTCTTCTAAAAAAAAATATATACATGTCCATTGATATTCAGGGATTCCTGAAAGATATTAGTGTTCCAATGTAACTAGCGCTAATTTTGAAAAAAAGTAGTTTGGAAATAGCAAAATGCTACTTGTATTTATGGCCCTATAGCTTTCAAAAAAAGCAAAGAACATGTAAATATTAGGTATTTCTAAACTCAGGACAAAATTTAGAAACTATTTAGCATGTTTTCTTTTTGGTGGTTGTAGATGTGTAACAGATTTTGGGGGTCAAAGTTAAAAAAAGTGTGTTTTTTTCCATTTTTTCCTCATATTTTATAAAATTTTTTATAGTAAATTATAAGATATGATGAAAATAATGGTATTTTTAGAAAGTTAATTTAATGGCGAGAAAAACGGTATATAATATGTGTGGGTACAGTAAATGAGTAAGAGGGAAATTACAGCTAAACACAAACACCGCAAAAATGTAAAAATAGCCTTGGTCCCAAACGGACAGAAAATGGAAAAGTGCTGTGGTCATTAAGGGGTTAATAACAGGTTTGATATGAATCAAAGCCTGAACAAAACAGTGAATAGCAGGAAGCTTAGCAATCTTTCTATGAAATAAGACAGAAAGAGCAGAGATCTGTCCTTTCAAAGTATTTGCAGACAAACCTTTATTCAAACCATCCTGAAGAAACTGTAGAATCTGTCTTGAAATAACTTTAGTCTGCCCCCCACCAGAAGAACTGGTTTGAGGGCCGCACCTTCATGCAGTCTTAGGGGTTGGATTTAGTTTCTTATAACGCTTGGATTTATTCCAATTCGGAAATGGTCTCCAATTAGTGCCAGAGGCCTTAGGGGAAGGAGAGGTTTTCTGTTCTCTATTCTGATGAAAGGAAACGATTGGGAGCTTTAAATTTACCCTTAGAATTCTTGTCTTGGGGCAGAAAAACTCCCTTACCCCCAGTGATAGTGGAGATAATAGAATCCAATTGAGAACCAAACAAATTATTACCCTGAAAAGATAGAGATAATAATCTAAATTTAGACACCATGTCAGTATTCCAAGATTTAATTTAAAGACATAGATTTGACATTAATTTTAATGACATCAAATATAGCATCACAAATTAAATGATTTGCATGTTTAAGTAAAAGAACAATAGTTTAGGATCTGATAACTGCTGCTCTAAACTGTCCAACCAAAAAGTTGAAGCAGCAGCAACATCAGCCATAGAAATAGCTGGTCTAACAATATAGCCATGATGTAAATATGCTCTTCTAAGGTAATATTCAAGCTTCCTATTTAAAGGTTCCTTAAAAGAAGTACTATCTTCCATAGGAATAGTAGTACGCAAGAGTGGAAATAGCCCCATTAACCTTAGGGACCTTTTCCCAAAACTCTAGACTAGCCACAGGTAAAGGATACAACTTCTTAAACCTAGAAGAAGGGTTAAAAGAGGTACCAGGTTTAGACCATTCTTTAGCAATCATATTGTAGATACCATCTGAAATAGGAAAAACTTCAGGAGTAACCTCAAAAGTCTCGAATACAGAATTTAAACAGTTATTAGCTTTGATATCAGGAGGACTACACTCCTCCACATCCAAAGTAAACAATACTTCCTTTAATAGAGAACGAATATGTTCAATTTTAAATAAAGATTTATCAATTTCTGTCTCTGATGCAGGATCCTCTGAGTCAGAGGTACCCTCAGCAGTAGAGGATATTTCAGTATGCTGTCGGTCAGTACAAAATGAATTAGATCTATGACAAGTTTGGAAAGACCTTTTACGTTTATTTGAAGGTGGAATAGCAGTCTAAGGGGGGTAGTTATCAAGCCGTCAACCTCAAATACGCTAGAATTCCGCAGCGTATTTGTGGCGAGGCTGTTTCGCCTTAGTTATCAAAGGCTAGAGACCGGCAAAAGTAGAATTTTGTGACGTAAACTTCGATCCGCCGGACTCAGTCCGACACAGATCGATTCTTACATCACTCCAGATGTTCCGCACACAAGTGCGGCACAATCTGACTACTTTTGCTAGTTATCAAAAAACTAGCAGGTACGTTCGGCACTTTTACGGCCCAGCGTACCTGGTTTTCAAACCGCCACCCTGGAGGCGGCGGATCCCATAGGAATCAATGGGAGTCTGACCATAGCGAAAGTACAAGTTCGCTGCTGCCAGACATCCCATTCATTCCTATGGGAGCTGTCTACACCTAACACCCTAACATGTACCCTGAGTCTAAACACCTCTAATCTGTCCCCCCCTACACCGCCGCAACTAAATAAAATGATTAACCCCTAAACCGCCGCTCATGGAGCCCACCGCAAGCTACTCTATACATATTAACCCCTAAACCGCCGCTCCCGGAGCCCACCGCCACCTACATGATACCTAGTAACCCCTTATCCTGCCCCCCCTATACCGCCACCCTCTATAATAAAGTTATTAACCCCTATCCTGCCGATCCCGGACCTCGCCGCAAATAAATAAATAGTTTAACCCCTAAACCGCCGCTCCCTGACCCTGCCGCAACCTATATTAAATTTATTAACCCCTAATCTGCCCCCCCTACACCGTCGCCACCTATAATACATTTATTAACCCCTATCCTGCCCCCCACTACACCGCCGCCACTGTAATAAAATTATTAACCCCTAAACCTAAGTCTAACACTAACCCTAACACCCCCCTAACTTAAATATTAATTAAATAAATCTAAATCATATTTCTATTATGAACTAAATTAATCCTATATAAAACTAAATACTTACCTTTAAAATAAACCCTAATATAGCTACAATATAAATAATAATTATATTGTAGCTATCTTAGGATTTATTTTTATTTTACAGGTATCTTTCAATTTATTTTAACTAGGTACAATAGCTATTAAATAGTTATTAACTATTTAATAGCTTACCTAGCTAAAATAAAGAGAAATGACCTGTAAACTAAAAACTAACCTAAGTTACAATTACACCTAACACTACACTATACTTTAATAAATTATTCCTATTTAAAACTAAATACTTACCTGTAAAATAAACCCTAAGATAGCTACAATATAATTAATAATTACATTGTAGCTATCTTAGGATTTATATTTATTTTACAGGTAACTTTGTATTTATTTTAGCTAGTTAGAATAGTTATTAAATAGTTATTAACTATTTAATAACTACCTAGCTAAAAGAAATACAAAATTACCTGTAAAATAAATCCTAACCTAAGTTACAATTAAACCTAACACTACACTATCATTACATTAATTAAATAAATTAACTACAAATAACTACAATTAAATACAATTACATAAACTAACTAAAGTACAAAAAATAAAAAAAAGCTAAGTTACAAAAAATAAAAAAAATAAGTTACAAACATTCAAAAAAATATTACAACAATTTTAAGCTACTTACACCTAATCTAAGCCCCCTAATAAAATAACAAACACCCCCAAAATAAAAAAATGCCCTACCCTATTCTACATTAAAAAGTTCAAAGCTCTTTTACCTTACCAGCCCTTAAAAGGGCCTTTTGTGGGGGCATGCCCCAAAGAATTCAGCTCTTTTGCCTGTAAAAGAAAAATACAACCCCCCCAACATTAAAATCCACCACCCACATACCCCTAATCTAACCCAAACTCCCCTTAAAATAACCTAACACTAATCCCCTGAAGATCATCCTACCTTGAGTCGTCTTCACTCAACCGAGCAGCGATGGAACCGAAGAGGACATCCGGAGCGGCAGAAGTAATCATCCAAGGGGCGCTGAAGAAATCTTCCATCCGATGAAGTGATCCTCCAAGCGGCGCTGAAGAAATCTTCCATCCGGGCGATGTCATTTTCCAAGAGGCGCTGAAGAAGTCTTCTATCCGGGCGAGGTCATCTTCGAAGCCGGGTCTTGAATCTTCATCCCGCCGACGCGGAACATCCTTCTTTCCCGACGGACTACCGATGAATGAAGGCTCCTTTAAGGGACGTCACCCTTCAATTCTGATTGGCTGATAGGATTATATCAGCCAATCGGAATTAAGGTAGGAAAAATCTGATTGGCTGATTGAATCAGCCAATCAGATTCAAGTTCAATCCGATTGGCTGATCACTTCTGCCGCTCCGGATGTCTTCTTCGGTTCCATCGCTGCTTGGTTGAGTGAAGACGACTCAAGGTAGGATGATCTTCAGGGGATTAGTGTTAGGTTATTTTAAGGGGGGTTTGGGTTAGATTAGGGGTATGTGGGTGGTGGGTTTTAATGTTGGGGGGGTTGTATTTTTCTTTTACAGGCAAAAGAGCTGAATTCTTTGGGGCATGCCCCCACAAAAGGCCCTTTTAAGGGCTGGTAAGGTAAAAGAGCTTTGAACTTTTTTAATGTAGAATAGGGTAGGGCATTTTTTTATTTTGGGGGGGTTTGTTATTTTATTAGGGGGCTTAGATTAGATGTAAGTACCTTAAAATTGTTGTAATATTTTTTTAAATGTTTGTAACTTATTTTTTGTAACTTAGCTTTTTTTATTTTTTGTACTTTAGTTAGTTTATGTAATTGTATTTAATTGTAGTTATTTGTAGTTAATTTATTTAATTAATGTAATGATAGTGTAGTGTTAGGTTTAATTGTAACTTAGGTTAGGATTTATTTTACAGGTAATTTTGTATTTCTTTTAGCTAGGTAGTTATTAAATAGTTAATAACTATTTAATAACTATTCTAACTAGCTAAAATAAATACAAAGTTACCTGTAAAATAAATATAAATCCTAAGATAGCTACAATGTAATTATTAATTATATTGTAGCTATCTTAGGGTTTATTTTACAGGTAAGTATTTAGTTTTAAATAGGAATAATTTATTAAAGTATAGTGTAGTGTTAGGTGTAATTGTAACTTAGGTTAGTTTTTAGTTTACAGGTACATTTCTCTTTATTTTAGCTAGGTAAGCTATTAAATAGTTAATAACTATTTAATAGCTATTGTACCTAGTTAAAATAAATTGAAAGGTACCTGTAAAATAAAAATAAATCCTAAGATAGCTACAATATAATTATTATTTATATTGTAGCTATATTAGGGTTTATTTTATAGGTAAGTATTTAGTTTTAAATAGGATTAACTTAGTTAATAAGAGAAATATTATTTAGATTTATTTAATTAATATTTAAGTTAGAAGGGTGTTAGGGTTAGTGTTAGAGCAGTGTAGTTTAGTGTGAGTGCTTAGTGACAGGCTAGCAAGAAAGCTGTCAAACAGCCGAAGAGCAGCGAGATCGGATGAGTTTTAACTCTCACAGTCCGCTGCTCATCGCCCCGCGGCTTTTTGACAGCTTTACTTGATAACTTAGGCGAATTTTTTCAGGTCTGCGGCGGCGATGTGAGGCGAGCTTAGGCGGTCGTATTGGGCCGGCGAAGGCAGGAAAGTTGACACGTTGATAACTACCCCCCAATGCCTTCTCTATGGCTGCAGCAATAAAACATTTTATATCTGCAGGAATATCAGGTACATTAGACTGAGAAGGAATTACAGTATATGTATTTGTACTCATAGAAACATTATCAGTATGTAATAATTTGTCATAACAAATGCCACATAATTGAGCTGAAGAAATAAGATCAGCTTGTTTACAACACTTAGCTTTGGTAGAATTGTGTTCAGACAGCTTAGTTCCTAAAGTAAAATTAGAGGCAGGGTCAGTTTGAGACATCTTGCAAAATGTAACAAAAAAGAAAAAAATTACATTTAAACAAAAACAGAATTTATGCTTACCTGATAAATTACTTTCTCTTGCGGTGTATCCAGTCCACGGATTCATCCTTACTTGTGGGATATTCTCATTCCCTACAGGAAGTGGCAAAGAGTGCACACAGCAGAGCTGTCCATATAGCTCCCCCTCTGGCTCCGCCCCCCAGTCATTCGACCGACGGTTAGGAGAAAAAGGAGAAACCATAGGGTGCAGTGGTGACTGTAGTTTAAACAAGAAATTTCAACCTGACTTAATTGCCAGGGCGGGCCGTGGACTGGATACACCGCAAGAGAAAGTAATTTATCAGGTAAGCATAAATTCTGTTTTCTCTTGCAAGGTGTATCCAGTCCACAGATTCATCCTTACTTGTGGGATACCAATACCAAAGCTTTAGGACACGGATGAAGGGAGGGAACAAGACAGGTAACCTAAACGGAAGGCACCACTGCTTGCAAAACCTTTCTCCCAAAAATAGCCTCCGAAGAAGCAAAAGTATCGAATTTGTAAAATTTGGCAAAAGTATGCAGTGAAGACCAAGTCGCTGCCTTACAAATCTGTTCAACAGAAGCCTCATTCTTGAAGGCCCAGGTGGAAGCCACAGCTCTGGTGGAATGAGCTGTAATTCGTTCAGGAGGCTGCTGCCCAGCAGTCTCATAAGCCAATCGGATGATGCTTTTCAACCAGAAGGAAAGAGAGGTAGCCGTCGCTTTCTGACCTCTCCTCTTACCAGAATAGACAACAAACAAAGATGATGTTTGTCTGAAATCCTTAGTTGCTTGTAAATAGAATTTCAAAGCATGAACCACATCAAGATTGTGTAAAAGCCGTTCCTTCTTAGAAGCTGGATTAGGACACAGGGAAGGAACAATGATTTCCTGGTTAATGTTCTTATTAGAAACAACTTTAGGAAGAAAACCAGGTTTGGTACGCAAAACTACCTTATCTGCATGGAACACCAGATAGGGTGAATTACACTGCAAAGCAGACAATTCTGAAACTCTTCGGGCAGAAGATATAGCTACCAAAAACAAAACTTTCCAAGATAATAACTTAATATCTATGGAATGTAAAGGTTCAAACGGAACCCCTTGAAGAACTGAAAGAACTAAATTTAGACTCCATGGAGGAGCCACAGGTTTATAGACAGGCTTGATTCTGACTAACGCCTGCACAAACGCTTGAACATCTGGTACTTCTGCCAGACGCTTGTGTAAAAGGATAGACAGAGCGGATATCTGCCCCTTTAAGGAACTAGCTGATAAACCTTTCTCCAATCCTTCTTGGAGAAAAGACAATATCCTTGGAATCCTAATCTTACTCCACGAGTAACCCTTGGATTCACACCAACAAAGATATTTCCGCCATATCTTATGGTAAATTTTCCTGGTGACAGGTTTTCTAGCTTGGATCAGAGTATCTATGACTGCTTCAGAGAACCCACGCTTGGATAGAATTAAGCGTTCAATCTCCAAGCAGTCAGCTGCAGAGAAACTAGATTTGGATGCTTGAATGGACCCTGTATTAGAAGATCCTGCCTCATTGGCAGTGTCCATGGTGGGACAGAGGACATGTCCACTAGGTCTGCATACCAAGTCCTGCGTGGCCACGCAGGCGCTATCAGAATTACCGAGGCCTTCTCCTGTTTGATTCTGGCTACCAGCCGAGGGAGAAGGGGAAACGGTGGAAAGACATAGGCCAGATTGAAGGACCAAGGCGCTACTAGAGCATCTATCAATGCCACCTTGGGGTCCCTGGACCTGGATCCGTAAAGAGGAAGTTTGGTGTTCTGACGGGACGCCATCAGATCCAACTCTGGAATGCCCCATAGCTGAGTCAGCTGAGCAAATACCTCCGGGTGGAGTTCCCACTCCCCCGGGTGAAAAGTCTGATGACTTAGGAAATCCGCTTCCCAGTTGTCTACTCCTGGGATGTGAATTGCAGATAGATGGCAAGAGTGATCCTCCGCCCACCTGATTATCTTGGTTACTTCCTTCATCGCTAAGGAACTCTTTGTTCCTCCCTGATGATTGATGTATGCTACAGTCGTGATGTTGTCCGACTGAAATCTGATGAACTTGGCCGCCGCTAGCTGAGGCCATGCCTGGAGCGTATTGAATATTGCTCTCAGTTCCAAAATGTTTATCGGGAGAAGAGACTCTTCCCGAGACCATAGGCCCTGAGCTTTCAGGGAACCCCAGACCGCGCCCCAGCCTAACAGACTGGCGTCGGTCATTACAATGATCCACTCCGGTCTGCGGAAGCACATTCCCTGAGACAGGTGATCCTGAGACAACCACCAGAGAAGAGAATCTCTGGTTTTCTGGTCCAGTTGGATTTGAGGAGATAAATCTGCATAATCTCCATTCCACTGTTTGAGCATGCACAATTGCAGTAGCCTGAGATGAATTTGAGCAAAAGGGACTACGTCCATTGCTGCTACCATTAATCCGATTACCTCCATGCACTGAGCTACAGATGGCCGAGGAATGGAATGAAGAGCTCGGCAAGTACTTAGAAGCTTTAACCTTCTGACCTCCGTCAGAAATATTTTCATTTCTACCGAGTCTATTAATGTTCCCAGGAAGGGAACCCTTGTGAGCGGGGACAGAGAACTTTTTTCAGTGTTCACCTTCCACCCGTGAGACCTTAGAAAGGCCAGAACTATATCTGTATGAGACTTGGCTCTGGGAAAAAACGATGCCTGTATTAAGATGTCGTCCAGATAGGGTGCTACTGCAATGCCCCCCGGTCTTCGTACCGCTAGAAGGGACCCTAGCACCTTTGTGAAAATTCTGGGAGCGGTGGCCAACCCGAAGGGAAGGGCCACGAACTGGTAATGCTTGTCAAGAAAAGCGAACCTTAGGAACTGATGGTGATCTTTGTGGATAGGAATATGAAGGTAGGCATCCTTTAGATCCATGGTAGTCATATATTGACCTTCCTGGTTCATCGGTAAGATTGTCCGAATGGTCTCCATCTTGAAAGATGGAACTCTGAGAAAAATTTGTTTAGAATTTTTAGATCCAGGATTGGTCTGAAAGTTCCTTCCTTTTTGGGAACCACAAACAGGTTTGAGTAAAAACCCAGTCCTTGTTCTGTAATTGGAACTGGATATATCACTCCCATCTTGAGTAAATCTTCTACACAGCATAAGAACGCCTCTTTCTTTGTCTGGTCTGTAGACAGACGAGAAATGTGGAACCTTCCCCTTGGAGGAGAGTCCTTGAATTCTAGAAGATATCCCTGAGCAACTATCTCTAATGCCCAGGGATTGGGAACATCTCTTGCCCAAGCCTGAGCAAAGAGAGAGAGTCTACCCCCTACCAGATCTGGTCCCGGATCGGGGGCTACCCCTTCATGCTGTCTTAGTAGCAGCTGCAGGCTTCTTGGCCTGTTTACCCTTGTTCCAGCCCTGCAAAGGCTTCCAGGTTGCCTTGGGCTGTGAAGTGTTACCCTCTTGCTTTGCGGTTGCAGAGGTTGAAGCAGGACCGCTCCTGAAATTGCGAAAGGAACGAAAATTAGCCTTGTTTTTAAGCCTTAAAAGGCCTATCTTGCGGGAGGGCATGGCCCTTTCCCCCAGTGATATCCGAAATAATCTCTTTCAACTCGTGCCCGAAAAGGGTCTTTCCCTTGAAAGGAATATTCAGCAATTTTGTTTTAGATGACACGTCGGCCGACCATGATTTAAGCCAAAGCGCTCTGCGCGCCATGATGGCAAAACCAGAATGTTTCGCCACTAACTTAGCTAATTGCAAAGAAGCATCTGTGATAAAAGAATTAGCCAGCTTTAGAGCCTTAATTCTATCCATAATTTCGTCATATAAGGTCTCCGTCTGGAGCGACTCCTCCAGCGCCTCAAACCAGAAAGCCGCTGCAGTAGTTACAGGAATAATGCAGGCAATAGGTTGCAGAAGGAAACCATTTTGAACAAATATTTTCTTTAGTAAACCTTCTAATTTTTTATCCATAGGATCTTTGAAAGCACAACTGTCTTCAATTGGTATGGTTGTGCGCTTGTCTAGTGTTGAAACTGCCCCCTCTACCTTAGGGACCGTCTGCCACGCGTCCCGCCTGGGATCAGTTATGGGGAACATTTTCTTAAAGATAGGTGGGGGAACAAAAGGCACACCTGGTCTTTCCCACTCCCTAGCAACAATATCCGCCACCCTCTTAGGGATCGGAAACGCATCAGTGTATGCAGGGACTTCTAGATATTTGTCCATTTTACACAATTTCTCTGGGACCACCATAGGGTCACAATCATCCAGAGTTGATAAGACCTCCCTAAGCAGTACGTGGAGGTGTTCCAATTTAAATGCTAGTGAATCTGATTCTGCCCGCTGAGAAACTTTTCCTGAGTCAGAAATTTCTCCCTCAGACATAACATCCCTCGCCCCTACATCAGAGTGTTGTGAGGGTACATCAGATAAACCTCCCAAAGCTTCCGACTGCTCCTCATCTGTTCTCAAAACAGAGCTATCGCACTTTTTAGGGAAAACTGGCAGTTTGGATAGAAAGGCCACAAGGGAATTATCCATGACTGCCGCCAGTTGTTGTAAAGTAATAGGTGCTAATGCACTAGAGGTACTAGGTATCGCTTGAGCGGGCGTAACTGGTGATGACACATGGGGAGAGGAAGGCGGACTATCATCATTACCTTCAGTCAAAGAATCATCTAGGGCTATATTTTTAAGTGACACAATATGATCTTTAAAGTGTATAGACACATTAGTGCACTTGGGACACATTTTGAGTGGGGGTTCCACTATGGCTTCTGAACACATAGAGCAAGGCTTTTCCTTAGTGTCAGACATGTTTAACAGATTAGTATTATACACAAGCAGGCTTGGAAAAACACTTTATCCAATAAAAAATACAATTTGCAATAAATGGTACTGTGCCTTTAAGATAATAAAAGCGCACACAATTTTTCAAAACGGTGAAAAATGAACCAAATCTCTTTAAATTTTTACAGTATGTGCCTAATGCTTCTATATGATTGCACAGCAAGTTTCAGCCTGATTAACCCTTTAATGCCCCAACCGGAGCCGCCTAAAGCAAACAACCGGTTAATAAACTACAGCACCTTGCCACAGCAGCCTGCTGTGACCCTACCTTCCCTTAAGGATTGGATTTGAGAAAATCAAGCCTCCTGAAGTCCTCAAGCAGTCTCTGGACCCATGTGAAGCAGCATGCAAGGAAGTCTGTCAGAATAAACTGCGCAACTGAGGCGCAAAATTAGGCCCCTCCCACTCTACTCCAAAGCTGTGGGGCCTTCAGAACCCAATTTAGGTGACTAAAAATAATGCCATGTGGAATAAAACCCCAATAAACACACCAAAAGTGCTTAAAAGTGTCAATAAAGAGTATTTTTCTAAATAAAATAATCGATTGCCCAGCTAAAGTGATAACCAGTCTATTGAGCCCACTTAAATAAGCCTCTAGTTCTATACTAAGTTTCAGAACATGGCTTACCCTTCCCACATGGGGAATCTTGTTAGTCTTCTAGCATTATCTTGTCTTGACTAGAAAAAGATGACTGAAACATACCTCAAAGCAGTTAAGCCTGCAAACTGTTCCCCCCAACTCAAGTTTTCTGGTACTCCTCAGTCCTGTGTGGGAACAGCAGTGGATTTTAGTTACAACATGCTAAAATCCTTTTCCTCTCAGCAGAATTCTTCATCATATTTCTGCCAGAGAGTAAATAGCACAAACCGGTACTATTTAAAAATAACAAACTTTTGATTGAAGATATAAAAACTAGAAATCTAACACCACATTCACTTTACCCTCCCGTGGAGATGCTACTTGTTAGAGCGGCAAAGAGAATGACTGGGGGGCGGAGCCAGAGGGGGAGCTATATGGACAGCTCTGCTGTGTGCTCTCTTTGCCACTTCCTGTAGGGAATGAGAATATCCCACAAGTAAGGATGAATCCGTGGACTGGATACACCTTGCAAGAGAAATATCCAATTTCCTCAATATAGCAGTTTCAGGAATGGGAAAAAATGTTTATGATAAAATTCTTATGCAAAAAGTAAAATCAAAAGAAAGCATCATAGCTCTCTATAATATGAGAGCAGCGATCATTAGAGGGAGAGGCTTAATATAACAAATTTTGGCACCAAGAACAACACACTAAAGAGACACAACTCGCGTCATAACAGGCGCAATTTTGCGCCACAAATGACGCAATTTGTGTCATTGCGAGCCTAATTTGCCTGCAAAAATTTTAAAAACAGACTCCATGTTAACAGCTAACCGGAACCCCAAGAAAGAAAAAAATACCTAAATTCTTCCATAAACATAATTTCCATTCTGAAACTGACTGCAAAGGGAAGCATTAACAGACATGACTCATGGCTAATAAATGCAATTTACATTAAGAACTTTAAAATATAAAGTGCCTTCCATAGCTGAGTGTTTTTAAAAATGATATATACTTACCAGAAGACACCCATCCACAAATAGCAAACAGCCAAACCAGTAATGAAACATTTCAGCAGAGGTAATGGTAGAGGAGTATGTCGTCGATCTGTAAAGGGAGGCAGCAGATGAATCCCTGTGACCGAATTTACAAAGAGCCCTTGAATAGTTTTCTCCTAAGTGTAAACATGGTATCATCTGGCAATACTCCCTTTAAATCCCTCAAACAAACACTGTACTTAGAGAGGAACTGGGCTTCAATATGCTAAGAAGTGCCTTTCACAGAAGAAATCAAGCACATCATGCTTCACCACCTCCTAAGGAGGCAAAGTTTGTAAAACTGAGGTAAAAGTGAGGTGGGAGGTGTATTTATAGGCATTTGAGGTTTGGGAAACTTTGCCCCCTCCTGGTAGGAATGTATATATCCTTTCTGAATGTTCTTTGCGTTTGATGACTATGTTAATCAAGTACAAAATAGAACAACTTGCACTCATTAGAAGTAACATTGTTAAACTACAGACTGACTTGAATTACTATAAGGATAGTGAGGAATATGCTAGATTTGATCTGTTGTTAAAAGATATAGTGGAGACTTCTAAAACAGACCTTATTCATATTAAACACTAAGTTTTTACGTGATCAGAAAGACTATAATGATGGCCAGGTATTTATATGGCATAAACATAGAAGGTTTAGAAGATCAGGTCCCAAAAATAATAATAAAGATAAAAATAAAGATCAGTCAGCTATCATTTCAGGAGGTGAAATTGACATTCCACATTCAAAAAAGAGGAAAAATAAATCTAAAAATAAGAAAAAAGTGACATTTTCAGATCCTGAAACTACTGATGACGATTTGTCTTCACAGGCAGCATCAACATCCTGTGATGAGGGCTCAGGTAATGATTCTGAGTTTGAATCATTCATTGATATTGAGGTGGGGCCCACATCACAGAATTTATGTGCCAGTGATGAGAATCTGTCCAATTTGGGCGCAAGACCTAATTAATTGCCACCGCTAAACAGGGTCCAAGCTTACAAATTAATTCTAATGCTGAACCTCAAAATACCAATAAGGGTAAAATTAAACATAATGAAAAACTAACTCAGGTTTTTCACATGGCTCAGAAACATACAGGAGGGGGAGGGAAACAACCCCCAAAACAACCATTGACACAGCCACATAGTTACACATTGAGGGACCAGAAGATGATCACACGACAGGACAAAACAGTGTAATTAATGTATCCTCACACGTCCTTACTAAAATTGAAACCAGAGTATTAGAGTATGGTTTGGGCTTTTGTCCAAATAGGAAATATCTTTCAGACAATAATCGATGTAAATCGCTTTGTCAGAAAAATTACCCTCAAGAAACATTTTCAGTACCACACGGATTCGGAGGAATCTGTGAATTACATACATCCTGGGTCCTCTAACCTTGTTAATTCTCAGTATTTGAATCTAGACTTTCAAGAAGCTTGTAGTTTGGCCACTTTAGAGACCTTAGAGGCTGAATCAATAGTTAATATAGAACCCCCTATTGGGAGACTACCTAAACTTAAACATAGCTCCGATTTTTATCCCATTCACAACAGGGGTAAAACCCTAGAAACATTTCATAAAAGAGTATTGGAATATTTACACAAATTAAACGTAGTTAATAACCAACCACCACACAACCTCTCCAGACTGGAAAATGAGGCTATTACCTCATTACGAAATAATGATTCAATTGTCATTCGCCAGTCTGACAAGGGGGGGGAGTGTTGTTGTGATGGATCGCATACAATATGTAGATGAGGCCTTACGCCAATTAAGTGACAACAACATATACAAAATCCTGAAGCGAAATTCTGTTATTGAGTTTCAAAATGAGCTTGGGCAGACTTTGGACGATGGGGTCTATTTGGGTATTATGGATCAGCAAACAGCTAACACATTATTTATTAGTCATCCTATAACTCCCATCACCTGCCCAAAGTTCATAAGAGTTTAATCGATATCAAAGGTCGTCCCATTGTATCGGGCATTGGCTCCTTGTTGGAGCCCTTGTACAATTGGTTGGATAGGACCTTACAACCATTTGTTCATGTTCTTCCAAGTTATATCAGACACCCCACACATGTTTTGGGAATATTGGATAGCGTGGAGTGGAGGGAAGAATACAGTTGGCTCACTATTGATGTGGTCTCCCTGTATTCCAACATCCCCCACCATATGGGGTTGGAAGCCATAAGATTTTTCCTCATGATGAATCAAGATATGAATGAATTAACCATCAATTATCTCTTACGAGTTACATAGTTTCTTTTGGAACACAATTATTTCTACTTTGAGGGGGTATACTACCTGCAGAAACAAGGCACAGCAATGGGGGCCAAATTTGCCCCCTCCTTTGCAAATCTATTCATGGGCTGGCTTGAACGTATGTTTCTGTATAGTGAGAACAACCCCTTCAGACAAGAAATATTGTTTTATCGATGTTTCATAGACAACCTTATCTTTATTTGGTCGTCTACTGAATCAAGAGCCATCGAATTTGTTAGGTTCTTAAATGACAGTGATAATGGACTTAATTTTACATTTGAATGGCATAAAGACAGTGTGAATTTCCTTGACATCACCTTATGTGGTATAAATGGAGAGAAGAAAATTCACTCAAAACTCTGGGAACATTATTCTCCATAAAAAAGTACCCACCCTTCACATGTGTTTAAAGGAATTGCTAGAAGTCAATTTCTGAGGGCACAGAGAATTTGTAGCCAGGATCAGGATTTCAGACAGGAAAGTACTAGCATTAAAAAGAGACTAAAATCGGGGGCGGAGCTAGCCAGCAGCAGAAGCAGACGTGTGGATCAGTAGCTCTCTGCACAAAATGATCAAAATCAAATAATATGATCAAGAAATTGCCTAAATTTGTGTTAAAAGGGGAGGCCTAGATCTGTGGACTTGCTACTATTGAATATGGAGCTGATGGCGTGTGGGAAGAACTGTAAGGAGTGAAATATTAGATAGAAGTGAATGCGATACGCTGACAGGCGCCATTTTGCCTAGCTGCATGTCAAATACGGCGAGCGTCAGTACAGAGATTCCGCGACCCGAACCAGAGTCCTGTATATAGAACATCTCTCATCCTATACTATGATTACTCTGGTTACCAGCAGCGTTGATTCGGCTACGGTGCCAACAATGGAGAGGTGGGAGCGCAGTTTCCAGGAACGGCTGTCTACTTGCTTTGGAGCTTTCAGAAGCGATATTGAGACAATACTAGCTCCCCTATGCCAAAGCCCCAAACTACCGGCTGCCTCTGGTTGCGGGCCAAAAGAGAAATGGGCTCTTGCTCCGGACACTACAAATAGCTCATCTGCTATGCCATTACCTACAATAGCCGAACCGGCCTCCATAACGGCTCTGCAATGGCGACGAGTGCCCTTCTGGAAAGACTCCCCTCTACAGCTGTTGATGAGCCCTGCTGTTCATGGATGCGGGGTAATGACAGGCCGAGACTTGTGTTTAATGACCTCCCCAAGCACAGCAAAGTATAGGCCTTTAGGGGATAGGGCATGGTCGGCTGTTCATGGAGGAGAGGGGCTCAACAGAGTTGGAGACTACCTATCACAACGACATAGGAACATGGAGTGCCCATTAACCATTGTAACTTTCCTGCGGCAGAGAGTCTGGAGCACCGAGTTTGAGATGATCCTATTGTCGGTCTTATGGTTCCTATATAAGGCTCCCCGTCAGAAGGGGTTTCTGGACACTGGTATAGGGTAGGCTATTCTACTATGCCCCACATTGGAGACAGTGCTTCATTCTGTTAATGTGGCAATACTCTGAAATTTAAGACATTTATTTTAATAGCTGGAACTTTCTCTACAGACTTTGCGATCAAAATTTTTGCTTCACTGATGCTTATATGTCTGAATGCCTAGTTTAGAATTTGCTTTCATTTATAGTGTAAATTTTATTAACAGGATGCGAATTCCATATAGCAGGCTTATCATAAGTATGCAGCCCAACCAACTAATTTCTTTCTTCTGGAATTGGATTGGAGTGTGTATGTGTGCAGTATTGCCAACCTTGTATTTTAATCATATATGTGCCAGGAGAGGAGGTAACTAACCATTATTATGTTTAAATTCAGGCAAATAATATCATAGTTCTTCCTTACTACTGTTGAAGCTCATAGTTTGCTTTCTACAGTTCAAAAGGAGTCTATCCCCCACATTAGTAACTTAGGTACTTATACATGTCTGGGATTAAGCCTGCGCCTTTCATATAAAATTATACAATTTTTGGACAGAATTAGATATTTATACCCAGTTATAAACACTCTCCATGAAACTGCGGAAGCTTAAACAGATACTGTATACCCCTGAATAGATAGATTTGCACAGACTTCTAGTACATCCCTCTGGAATTCCCTCTCCATGTTAGATTTACCCTAGGAAAATACCAAATGGGGACAATCCATAATATATCTCTGTTTGTTATTAGCTAATCTATAAGGTAAACACTCTAATCTTGTACCATGTTCATTTAGGAAAGTTTACTGGAAAATATTTTAACCCCTAGTACTCTCCTACTAAGGTTCATTCCCAGTTTAGTGCTCACTACTAAAGTAATCTGTAGACATAAGATGTTTTGTTCTAGTCCATATCTGTATTCTTCAGCACCTTAATCTTTATAAACTTGGCATATTCTGCTCCTGTCCCTGGGGTATAGGGCCAGGGCCCCGGGTCAGGGCTTTGTTGCTGAACATACATATACAGATCCTACTGTTCTTTTATTAACAACTGATATATCTACCCACAGCTATTTAAATGGTTTGAGTTAATACTATAAGATGTTATTGTATAGTAACTTGTTGGTTTAGATATAAGGGCGTGTTTATGTTCTTTATCTTTTTTTTTCTAATATGCTCCGGTTGTGTATGACCATTTGAGTTGTCCTAGAGCTGTTCATAACTACAGATACTCTCTATATTATATATATTCTTGGAAATGTTATCCCACAATTTGTGCATGGTATGGTTCTATTGGTCTTAGTGGTTGGCTTTAGGTCTGACAGCCATAGCACGTTGAGTTCTAGTACTCTGTCTCTTGGTAGAGCCTGCATCCCCTAGCGTATTTCAACTAACCAGCTTATTTCATTTTATAGTCGAGAATATCTACCCCAACTAATACATTAGCTTAAACGAAGACATTAAGTCAGAACCATGTGGTTAGGTAACCATGGTAAGCTGTCTTGTCCGACTCTGATATAATATTTTATATGTTAGGTTACACCAATGAGAAATAAGAACGGTCCACTGAGAAAAGTTTGTAATAGTATTTTAGCTACGTCACATGGGTGTGTGGTGACCTTCCTCCCCTCCACAGGTTTACTTGTCTGGTCTTATACTATCAGCTGGCTGGCTTCAATTCTCCCCCTAAGGGTTTTCCCTTAGTATTTGTTTAACAATTAAACTTAGGAACATAGATTCCATTTAATTTCCCTGTTACTCTACATATGGCCGACACAATCTAGCGGTGTTATTCCCCTATAACATATAATGCTAGTTTTATTCTCCTCCTGCTTTTTTTTTTTAGTGGTTAGAGACCTGAGTGTGGTCTCTTTAGTTTAAGGAGTGTGCTATATACGAGGGCTTAAATAAGGCCCTATATGTTATAGTCCTGAAAGTTCTCCATACATGTGGACACTTATAGACCCCTGTTACATACTTTTTAGTCCATTTTTCTGTGCTTAACTATGGTAACAAATGTTAGATTCTCTATTTCTACCGAATATGGAAAGCTAAAGCTGTGAGGACCCAAAAAGAGGGCCTATATACTACGTACTTAAAAACCTGAGACCAATTTATAGGTACATTGACCACTTAGATAACGTTACATTACTAGCAACTACTTTTGGCTATTAGTCCTCCACTTCTTATGGTCCTTGAAATGTAAGCTATTATCTATACTTTTTATTTCTGATGCGATACTCAGTATATGAATAGTAATGTATATTTCTCTGTATTGCCCCCACAGGTTGGGGGAATATGTTTGTGGTTACCTTGTATTGTTCTATCTTATAACTCAATAAAAAAAAAAAAAAAAAAAAAAGAGACAAAAATCAAGAGGCTATCCGCCAAATTATGTTGTGTACCTCATTGAATGTATTGATCATTCAAAACAGTATGTAAGTATGACAAGTAGAAACATTAGAACTTGTATTCGAGAGCATCTAGGCTACATCAAATATGATAGGCCATGCTCAGCTCTATTAAGACATTTCCTTGAGGTACACAACAAAGACATTAAGACATTTAAATGGCAAGCAATTGAGTCTGTAAGACTTCCCATGAGAGGTGGTAACAGGGACCAACTTCTGGCTAGTCAAGAGATATATTGGATTATGAAATTTCAAACCCAAATCCCATTTGGATTTAATTCTGAATATGATATAATAAATCATTGGAAATGAATTGTTTATGATACATGGGAGATTTATTCTTTATTGTTATGCTTCTCTGTTTGTACACTCTAACTATTCTTGTTCTCACACCCCATTAGAAGGTGCTTTACACGATAGAGATGTACAGATTGAGAAGGTATACAACAAAAAAAAGAAATACAATTAAGTATTTATCATTGCTATAAATGAATCTGTTTTTCTTATTGAGTGTGCATATTTATATATTCTATATGTATCACATAGGAGGATATGACTTAATTATTATTATTTTATATATATATATATATATATATATATATATATACACACACACATTTTATCTCCTATAGTTGGCTAAATAGCCTAGTGGTACTAATTAGCTCAATTTAAATAGTTTTATCAACATTATTTCAGAGGTGTTGCTATACGCACCCATGACATCTATAGTTGTCCCTTACTAGGGAGGTATATTATTATGATGTTTGTATAAATTTGCAAAAATACTCATTGAAACTACTATTTATAAATCTTTCTAAAAAATTTCTCTATAAATATCCTTATGTATCATTATGTTATTATATTCAATGACTGTTGTATCTAATCCTCACTATAGAATCTGCATAAGTATTTGTATATATATATTTATCTTGTTTTAGTCTTTTGTATATTCAATTATCCAGCATGTTTAACTTGTGTGGTAATGTGTTAATGAAATTGGAGGTGTGTCATCACCAAACAATGAGTTCTCGGTATATGCTTTTTAAACTCACATCAACAGCTGTACTAACAGGTTTATGAATACGGCTCATGCCGAAACGCGTAAAACCTGTTCTTCCTTTTACCATGTGTCTCACCCTATCGATCTTTTAATGGATTAATAAAGTTTACATTATGGGATTGAATTTTTTATATTTTCTATAATCCCATTTGTCAAGGCTTGTGGACTCTCACCTCCTTATGAAAGAAAAGGAATGGAATATCAGACTTATACCTTCTTCAAAGGACCAAAGGCTATATATATCCATCAATCGTAACTGTTACAGAAGTGACTGGAGTTCTGCTATCTGTTGGAAAGAAGCCAAAAGCTGAAGTAAACTAATATTTACAGAAAAAAATATTATACTCCAATTTAGCATTCATTTGCAGTGCCCTGTTACTAGAACATTGATGCAAATGTTCATGACTTAGCACATTATTATTATTAATTTTTTAATAGAGAAGAGATGAAAAACTTGTTTTTTTTTCTCTCAATAGACAGGCTGTTTTTAAATACAATTGAAGGTTTTTGCTATTCTAATTTGTATAGAAAAATTACTTTTTATTTTCTTTTATGCTATAGTTTACTTTTATCTTCAGACTTCTATTTTGCAGATTCAATATTACCTTTCAGTTGCATAATACATTTCCTAAGGAGTTGATTGGTAATATACTTGACCTGATATAGCATCTCCAACAAAAAGGTGAGGTTTACCAATCCTGTCATAACCAATCTTGATAAAGGCTTTGAAAAGCCAATACGCGTGGATACAACTTAATAGCTCCAACTATAGAAGATATTTGCATCTAGCTCCCAGGACCGCTGCAACCATAACACCTGCCGTATTATATTGCATATACGAAGGGACTTTGGGGGAATAGCGGTAGGAGCAAATAAAGCAAAAAAAAAATACTTTTCAAATCTCAGGAAGTGCGCGCACTCACCACCATCCAGCTAAGGCCCTATTGGTCCGGGACTCCCATGTGACTAAAAGCCGGTTCTCGGATACAAAGTTTCAACAGCTAAGGACGCCACAACAAAAAAGGAAATCAACCGATTCGTATCCACTATGCAGTAAGGTACAGCATCATACAGGATACAATACAAGGTGAAAGAAAAATCACTGAAACCTCTAATATCACCTTAGAAGTGAACAAAATTGACCAAAGTTGCCACATACGTGACATTCATATTTGCAACAAATTTGGCATTTGTACTTATTCCACTGCATACACTATAACTATTTTGTGACCCCACTGGGGGATATTTGCGCAGAGACTGAACAATAATATTTATACATGTAAATTGTAATACTACTGTATGTTTTGCCCTGGCTAATATCTTCCAAATTAATTTGCAGGCTATTTGATTTTATTTACTTGACACCGGTGTCTATTTTAAGAATTGTTTTAAATTATATTTTATTTGATCACTATATATCATTTAGAATAGATTGAAGACCGAACTGTTTTTTTATCGCATCATTAAATGTTCCAGTATAATTAAGTGTGTCGAGAGTCCACTTAGTTTCCACAAACTCTTTACAGATTATCTCAATATCACATAGTATCCAATTAGATACAGATATACTTTATCGCGACCAAGTCGGTCCATCTTAAATACACTGATTAAATAATCACTTGAACATAGATTATATGCTTTTTTCACTTCTCAAGCACTTTCTTACTTAAATTTGCATAATATTTAGTATCCATCACACACAATTTTCATATAGTTTTTCACCAACATTACAGATAAGCTAATTAGTACATATTAGAGATCCAACATAAGTCAATAGTGTCCAATCTAACTAACACATAACTAGTTATATAGAATAGGAAACCTGACGCCTGTTCATCTTAAATACACTGTTAAAATATCCACCTTATATTGTTCACCATTTGAATACTTTCTCACCCAAATTTGCCTATGATAAAGCTTTTATTCAACACATTTTGTATTTAGATTTCACAGATTATTTCACTATCACACATCGAGTGAATCAATAGTACTTAATTTGACTAAAACAGAATTCGGTAAACACAATAAGAAAATTAACGGATACACTAGTAGTGAATTCTAGAATCTAAACAGGTATAGATTCAATATAGAATGACATAGTGATATCGATTACATTTCAAATCAGCTATTTGCATACCACAATTTTGAATCCAGCCAGACTGCCTGTGGCGCCCCCTACACAACCCCCACATCATTACTTAGATAAATACCCTCTGAATAAAAAACCTCTGGATAAACTTGCTGTGCTTAGCAAACATATAACAGTCACCAAAAAGGAGCCACTACAAGGGGCGTTGTACAGATGTCAAATCCCAGAAGATCTCATGAGGTTTGTATTCCTTCTGTTTGCAGATGGTAAAGTTGAAGTTAGGAGCGTAGAGAATCCCAGGTGATGCTTGAATTCAAAATGAGTTGCAAACGTTTCTCTATGTTGCTGGATATCTCTTGGGATAAAAAACAAGCGCAACCCAGATTCAAGGTAGTAGAAATATTGATTATAAAAACCCACTGCGCATATATATGCACTTACAAGTGGGAAGATTTAAAAATGCACTTCAATATAATCTTTGGCTTTCTCCAATCACTGATGTCCTTCGTAGTGTAATAGCAATAGCCTTCTGTTAGATATACCGATAAAAAGTATTGGCCTGAATAAATGAAGATTGTACTTACAGGAAACTTAGTGATGACCCTACCTTAAAATATAATCAAGAACTGTTTGAACTTATTAGTAAAGCAAGAGAAAAGGGCATATTAAACAAAGATGAATTTAATTTTATTTATAAATCATGTCCAAAAATACCTGTGTTTTACCACCTCCCAAAATAACACAAAAATCATATCAACCCTCCTGGAAGACCCATAATTTCAGGGATAAATTCCATAACAAATAACTTGCCCACATACATTGACTGGTTTTTACAACCAATAGTTAAAAATATAATATCATACCTGAAAGATACGAGTGAGATGATAAGATTATTTGAAGGATTAAAATGGCAAGAATATAAGTAGATCATGTGACGTGGCATCTCTTTACACCAGAATTCCGCATGTGACTGGTGTCAAGGGTGTACACGAATATTGTTCCAATAGCGATTTACCATCTTCACAAATCCAATTCTTGATGGATAATATCCAGTTTACACTTTATCATAACTATTTTATTTCAATAATACCTTTTATATACAAACACAAGGCACAGCGATGGGGACTACCATGGCCCCATCCTATGCCAATATTTATATGGCTTCTTTTGAAAATAGCTTTATATGAGACAATAATCCTTTCCCGGACAACATAATTAGTTACTATAGATATATAGATGACATTATTATAGTCTGGAAAGGAGACTGTAGTTTTGCAGAATCATTTTGCAATCAAATCAATATGAATAATTATAATCTAACATTCACATACAAGATAGAAAGTGAGAAAGTTGATTTTCTTGATGTTACTTTATTTAAAAAACAGTATTCCAACACCATAGCAGATAAAAACTACAGAAAATCAACTGATAGCAATGGCTTTCTTAATGCCAATAGTAGCCATTTATCCAGCTGGAAGACTAATATCCCATATGGGCAGTTTAGGCGACTCCATAGAAATTGTACTTTGGATAAGGATTTTGAAATAGAAGCTGATGTTATGGAGGAAAGTTTTAGTCCCAATCTAGTGTCGACTGCTAGTGAGAGATGAGCAGTCATCCCTAGAGAGTGTCATGTTCCTTTAAGGTGTGGGAGTTCCATTTTAGGAATCAGCATATAAACCCACTACACTTTACCCAAGGCGCTTAGTATTGCAGCCTGCCTGTGCACTTCCTGTGCTCTACCAAGCCCAGCTAATCCTAGCTACGAGACTCGCTACTCACAAGCTGATCTCTGTGTCACTTCCAGGTCTTCCAACAGCGGTGACGTCACATGCCTACCCGCTCCATGCTACACTCACAGGGAACAGACCATTCACTCTCTCCTGCTCCCCCTACGAGTAATTGAGTCGTAACTACAAGGACATAAATTCTTCTCCTATACAAGTAAGACCTGATTTTTATAATTGATTGCATTCAGCATTCTCTGCCTACTTGTGTTAAAGGATTACATCAAATAACGTTACCTGCAAGCCTTGTATTAACTCTTTCCTCATGCTGTCAGTTACTTTTGCCTGCAATCATACATCAAATATTGTTACCAGCAACCCTTACATTAACTATTCCCTCATGCTGACAGTTACTTTTGCCTGTAAGCTTACCCTGCGCATCACTTATATTACATTTTTTTGATCTCTCCTACATTTTTGCAAACTTGTTTGTCAATATGTCTAAGATCTTAACACTTACTACAAAACAGGGATTTAAATGTTGTGCACTGCTGCAGTTTTTAGTGAACTTCACAGGTGGTGGCAATAGTGTATAAACAGGTAATCCCTTCTAATAATTGGACTATGATCACTGGGCATATCAAATAGTTGGTGTGTATTTCATGATTATCCCCAGTAATCAATGTAACAACACATACAATATTACTTCTCCCCTTTTATTCTCAGCAGTTGAGGTTCATGACTAACAATTTTGCCTTACAGGAAACGGCAACATCGGTCCTTAAACAAGCCCTGACAGAATACTAAGCCAAAATAAATATATAATATGGATCCAGCTGAGATAACTGCTCAAATGCAGACCCTTAGTCATAGGGTTGATTTGCTAACTGATGGCTTAAATACCCTGAAGGTAGAAAATGATAACTTAAAAGTTTATATTAAAGACATAGTAGAAACAAAAATACATACTCTAGAGCCACAAGTCAGCCTCCCTGATTTATTTAAAGGAGACAGAGCTCAGTTTAGAGACTTCAGAAATGCCTGTATACTACTATTTTTACCTTAAAGCCACAGACATACCCCACAGATTGAGAAAAGAATATTTGTTTACTCTGAGGGGAGCCAAGGAGCTGGGCAAACAGTTTTTTTGAGACAAATGATAACATACTCAATTCGTTAGAAGCTTTCTTTACTGCCTTAGCCCAGTTGTATGATGATCCTTATAAACAATTGACTGCCGAAAATGCCATGAGGTCATTAAAGCAAAAGAAAAGATATGTAGAGGAGTATATCACTGAATTTAAAAAATGGGCTAAGGACAGCCAATGGAATAACCTTTCGTTAAGAAATCAATTCCGTTTAGGCTTATCTGATGCCATAAAGGATGAGTTATCACGCACTGACCTTCCCCCCACCTTAGAAGAATTAATTAATCTCAGAATCACCATTGACAGATGCCTTAGGGAGAGGCAACAAGTAAGGTCTTATCATGAAGTCACTCATAAACGATACACCCATACCACTACACCCGCTTCTGAACCCATGCACATAGGGTTTGTGAAAGGACCCCTTACTGCACAAGAGAAGCTGAGAAGGCGCAATCAAAATCTCTGCATGTATTGTGCAGCAGAAGATCATGGGGTTAAGGAGTGTCCTGCTCTCCAGCGTCAGAATCGGGGTAAGACAGTATCACATTTACATTGTTTAGGTAGTTATACCTCTTCTAAAACCTACCATAAATTACCACTTCTTTTACAGTGGGATCAGTGCCGGCTCAAAGCCAGTGGGATCATTGATTCGGGAGCAACTGCAAATTATATTGATGTACAATTTATTAAGGAAAATAAAATACCTTTGGTGAAAAAGCAGAGTCCTGTGTATTTGAGAGTTATTGATGGTAATACCATGGCCTCCAGTCCTGTGATATATGAGACTATCCCTTTGTTAACTGTGACACAAGACCATCACAGGGAATACCTAATCTTTGATGTGATCACCTCACCTATTGATCCCTTTATCCTAGGCTTGAATTGGTTGTCTTTGCACAACCCCTGTATAACATGGTCACCTTTTGCAATCACATTTAACTCTGATTATGGCAAACTACATGCTTTCTTCCACACATCCTACACACTAGAGAATTACCATTAGAACCTGAGATACCTTTAGTTTATGCAGATTTCACTGATGTCTTCAGTAAAAAGGAATCAGAAAAGCTTCCTCCACATAGGAAGTATGATTGTCCCATAGAGATCCTCCCTGGAGTGGATATTCCCTACGGACACATCTTCCCATTATCTAAACCAGAATTAGATCATTTAAAAACTTACCTAGAGGAAAACCTAAGGAAAGGCTTTATTTGACCATCCACCTCCCCAGCAGGAGCTGGGATGTTTTTTGTAAAAAACAAAGACAATTCTTTACGCCCCATAATCGATTACTGGCAATTAAATAAAAGAACAGTGAAAAATCGCTATCCACTACCCCTAATTCCAGAGCTCATAGAGAGACTTCAGGGGGCCAGGTATTTTACAAAGCTTGACCTACGCGGAGCATATAATCTCATCCGAGTAAGATCAGGAGACGAATGGCTGACGGCGCTCCTAACCCGCTATGGGTTGTTCGAGTACACCGTCATGCCATTCGGTCTCTGTAACGCCCCTGCTACTTTTCAGCACTTGATAAATGATATCTTTAAGGATGTCTTGGATGTTTATCTTGTTATCTACTTAGATGACATCCTAGTTTATTCCAAAACTTTACCTGAACACATATCGCATGTCAGACAGGTCCTCAGCAGATTGAAAAGCAATTCCTTATATGCTAAGGCTGAAAAGTGTATTTTTAATTCCGAGAACATCACTTTTTTGGGTTATTGCATCTCCCCTTATGGCATTAGTATGGAGCAGAGCAAGATTGAGGCAATCAAGAACTGGCCTACCCCTGAATGTAAAAAGGACGTTCAAAGATTCATGGGGTTTGCTAATTTCTACCGAAAATTTATCAAAAATTTTGCTTCCTTATCAAAACCACTCACGAACCTTAAGAAAGCTAATGTCACTTTTAATTGGACCTCAGAAGCCCAGAGTATTTTTGAATTCTTCAAAGACAAGTTTGTTTCTGCGCCTATCCTCAATATACCAAATCCCGAACTACAATATATTTTAGAGGTCGACGCTTCGGATTATGCTGTTGGTGCGGTATTATCACAAAGAGTTCCTATTAAGAAACCACTACATCCAGTCGCTTTTTACTCCTGTATCATGACTTCACCTGAAACTCACTATCCCATAGGGGATAAGGAGCTATTAGCTATCAAAGTATCCCTTGAGCACTGGCGACATTTGTTGGAGGGTACCACCCTGCCAATCATCATATATACCGATCACCGTAACCTACAATTCCTTCAATCCACCAACACTCTTACTGTAGACAAGTAAGGTGGAATTTATATTTTTCAAGGTTCAACTTTCTAATCACTTACAGGCCCGCCTCACGGAATGGCAAGGCAGATGCCCTATCAAGACTACACAAGAAACCTCTTAACCTGACAAGGTACGACACTGTCATTCCCAACGATAGGATTATAGCCTTTGCTTTTGATTCAACACCTTTTCTACAGGAAGAACAAGCAAATGACACCACCAAGCCACTTAACCAGTTACTAAAGAAGCCGAATGGGCTTTTTTTTTCACAAGGATAAACTATATGTACCACCTACCTCTAGGCACTTGTTGTTACATGCTCTACATGACACACCACTCGCAGGGCATGCGGGCTTGCATAAAACACAAGATCTAGTAAAAAGATCATACTGGTGGCCCACAATGACTAAATATATCACAGATTACATTGCAACTTGTAGAGTATGCACCTTGTCGAAAAGAAGTAAAAGACCACATTACGGATTGCTAATGCCTCTAGCCACTCCAAAGAGACCTTGGGAAGATATAGCTCTTGATTATATTGTGGATTTACCACGTTACGGTAATAACACCACTATTCTAGTAGTAGTAGACTTGTTCAGCAAGATGACTCATTTTATCCCTTACCACAAGTTACCGACTGCTACGGAAACGTTACAACTCTTGCTTACTCATACACTAATTCTTAAAAATACAGCGCTTACTTCAACCTTTGTATCTCGATTTACTTCAGTGTAAATTATATTGTATTAATACCCAAATAACTTTGTTTATAAAAGATATACAAAACACTGATTAAAATTTGTATATACCTGAGATGAGACTGTCACACCGATTAACCAATCGTTTCTGATCTTAAAAATAGTACATACTCAATGTGACAATACCGATTTACCTGTACCTTTATGCCTCCCGGAGTATGATAAAACGTTTTCTTTGAATTCCTTTGATTCTTTCTTCGATGCCGGTATCCTCCGTTATGTTCTGAGCGTGGCGCTGCTGCACAATTCACTGACCACTAAGGAGTGTGTCAGACTACGGAATCACTATAGAGACAAAAACAGAATTTATGTTTACCTGATAAATTACTTTCTCCAACGGTGTGTCCGGTCCACGGCGACATCCTTACTTGTGGGGATATTCTCTTCCCCAACAGGAAATGGCAAAGAGCCCAGCAAAGCTGGTCACATGATCCCTCCTAGGCTCCGCCTACCCCAGTCATTCAACCGACGTTAAGGAGGAATATTTGCATAGGAGAAACCATATGATACCGTGGTGACTGTAGTTAAAGAAAATAAATTATCAGACCTGATTAAAAAACCAGGGCGGGCCGTGGACCGGACACACCGTTGGAGAAAGTAATTTATCAGGTAAACATAAATTCTGTTTTCTCCAACATAGGTGTGTCCGGTCCACGGCGACATCCTTACTTGTGGGAACCAATACCAAAGCTTTAGGACACGGATGATGGGAGGGAGCAAATCAGGTCACCTAGATGGAAGGCACCACGGCTTGCAAAACCTTTCTCCCAAAAATAGCCTCAGAAGAAGCAAAAGTATCAAACTTGTAAAATTTGGTAAAAGTGTGCAGTGAAGACCAAGTCGCTGCCCTACATATCTGATCAACAGAAGCCTCGTTCTTGAAGGCCCATGTGGAAGCCACAGCCCTAGTGGAATGAGCTGTGATTCTTTCGGGAGGCTGCCGTCCGGCAGTCTCGTAAGCCAATCTGATGATGCTTTTAATCCAAAAAGAGAGAGAGGTAGAAGTTGCTTTTTGACCTCTCCTTTTACCGGAATAAACAACAAACAAGGAAGATGTTTGTCTAAAATCCTTTGTAGCGTCTAAATAGAATTTTAGAGCGCGAACAACATCCAAATTGTGCAACAAACGTTCCTTCTTTGAAACTGGTTTCGGACACAGAGAAGGTACGATAATCTCCTGGTTAATGTTTTTGTTAGAAACAACTTTTGGAAGAAAACCAGGTTTAGTACGTAAAACCACCTTATCTGCATGGAACACCAGATAAGGAGGAGAACACTGCAGAGCAGATAATTCTGAAACTCTTCTAGCAGAAGAAATTGCAACCAAAAACAAAACTTTCCAAGATAATAACTTAATATCAACGGAATGTAAGGGTTCAAACGGAACCCCCTGAAGAACTGAAAGAACTAAGTTGAGACTCCAAGGAGGAGTCAAAGGTTTGTAAACAGGCTTGATTCTAACCAGAGCCTGAACAAAGGCTTGAACATCTGGCACAGCTGCCAGCTTTTTGTGAAGTAACACAGACAAGGCAGAAATCTGTCCCTTCAGGGAACTTGCAGATAATCCTTTTTCCAATCCTTCTTGAAGGAAGGATAGAATCTTAGGAATCTTAACCTTGTCCCAAGGGAATCCTTTAGATTCACACCAACAGATATATTTTTTCCAAAGTTTGTGGTAAATCTTTCTAGTTACAGGCTTTCTGGCCTGAACAAGAGTATCGATAACAGAATCTGAGAACCCTCGCTTCGATAAGATCAAGCGTTCAATCTCCAAGCAGTCAGCTGGAGTGAGACCAGATTCGGATGTTCGAACGGACCTTGAACAAGAAGGTCTCGTCTCAAAGGTAGCTTCCATGGTGGAGCCGATGACATATTCACCAGATCTGCATACCAAGTCCTGCGTGGCCACGCAGGAGCTATCAAGATCACCGACGCCCTCTCCTGGCTACCAGCCTGGGGATGAGAGGAAACGGCGGGAATACATAAGCTAGTTTGAAGGTCCAAGGTGCTACTAGTGCATCCACTAGAGCCGCCTTGGGATCCCTGGATCTGGACCCGTAGCAAGGAACTTTGAAGTTCTGACGAGAGGCCATCAGATCCATGTCTGGAATGCCCCACAGTTGAGCGATTTGGGCAAAGATTTCCGGATGGAGTTCCCACTCCCCCGGATGCAATGTCTGACAACTCAGAAAATCCGCTTCCCAATTTTCCACTCCTGGGATGTGGATTGCAGACAGGTGGCAGGAGTGAGACTCCGCCCATTGAATGATTTTGGTCACTTCTTCCATCGCCAGGGAACTCCTTGTTCCCCCCTGATGGTTGATGTACGCAACAGTTGTCATGTTGTCTGATTGAAACCGTATGAACTTGGCCCTCGCTAGCTGAGGCCAAGCCTTGAGAGCATTGAATATCGCTCTCAGTTCCAGAATATTTATCGGTAGAAGAGATTCTTCCCGAGACCAAAGACCCTGAGCTTTCAGGGATCCCCAGACCGCGCCCCAGCCCATCAGACTGGCGTCGGTCGTGACAATGACCCACTCTGGTCTGCGGAAGGTCATCCCTTGTGACAGGTTGTCCAGGGACAGCCACCAACGGAGTGAGTCTCTGGTCCTCTGATTTACTTGTATCCTCGGAGACAAGTCTGTATAGTCCCCATTCCACTGACTGAGCATGCACAGTTGTAATGGTCTTAGATGAATGCGCGCAAAAGGAACTATGTCCATTGCCGCTACCATCAAACCTATCACTTCCATGCACTGCGCTATGGAAGGAAGAGGAACGGAATGAAGTATCCGACAAGAGTCTAGAAGTTTTGTTTTTCTGGCCTCTGTCAGAAAAATCCTCATTTCTAAGGAATCTATTATTGTTCCCAAGAAGGGAACCCTTGTTGACGGAGATAGAGAACTCTTTTCCACGTTCACTTTCCATCCGTGAGATCTGAGAAAGGCCAGGACGATGTCCGTGTGAGCCTTTGCTTGAGGAAGGGACGACGCTTGAATCAGAATGTCGTCCAAGTAAGGTACTACAGCAATGCCCCTTGGTCTTAGCACAGCTAGAAGGGACCCTAGTACCTTTGTGAAAATCCTTGGAGCAGTGGCTAATCCGAAAGGAAGCGCCACGAACTGGTAATGCTTGTCCAGGAATGCGAACCTTAGGAACCGATGATGTTCCTTGTGGATAGGAATATGTAGATACGCATCCTTTAAATCCACCGTGGTCATGAATTGACCTTCCTGGATGGAAGGAAGAATTGTTCGAATGGTTTCCATCTTGAACGATGGAACCTTGAGAAACTTGTTTAAGATCTTGAGATCTAAGATTGGTCTGAACGTTCCCTCTTTTTTGGGAACTATGAACAGATTGGAGTAGAACCCCATCCCTTGTTCTCCTAATGGAACAGGATGAATCACTCCCATTGTTAACAGGTCTTCTACACAATGTAAGAATGCCTGTCTTTTTATGTGGTCTGAAGACAACTGAGACCTGTGGAACCTCCCCCTTGGGGGAAGCCCCTTGAATTCCAGAAGATAACCTTAGGAGACTATTTCTAGTGTCCAAGGATCCAGAACATCTCTTGCCCAAGCCTGAGCGAAGAGAGAGAGTCTGCCCCCCACCAGATCCGGTTCCGGATCGGGGGCCAACATTTCATGCTGTCTTGGTAGCAGTGGCAGGTTTCTTGGCCTGCTTTCCCTTGTTCCAGCCTTGCATTGGTCTCCAAGCTTGCTTGGCTTGAGAAGTATTACCCTCTTGCTTAGAGGACGTAGCACTTTGGGCTGGTCCGTTTCTACGAAAGGGACGAAAATTAGGTTTATTTTTGGCCTTGAAAGGCCGATCCTGAGGAAGGGCATGGCCCTTACCCCCAGTGATATCAGAGATAATCTCTTTCAAGTCAGGGCCAAACAGCGTTTTCCCCTTGAAAGGAATGTTAAGTAGCTTGTTCTTGGAAGACGCATCAGCTGACCAAGATTTCAACCAAAGCGCTCTGCGCGCCACAATAGCAAACCCAGAATTCTTAGCCGCTAACCTAGCCAATTGCAAAGTGGCGTCTAGGGTGAAAGAATTAGCCAATTTGAGAGCATTGATTCTGTCCATAATCTCCTCATAAGGAGGAGAATCACTATCGACCGCCTTTACCAGCTCATCGAACCAGAAACATGCGGCTGTAGCGACAGGGACAATGCATGAAATTGGTTGTAGAAGGTAACCCTGCTGAACAAACATCTTTTTAAGTAAACCTTCTAATTTTTTATCCATAGGATCTTTGAAAGCACAACTATCTTCTATGGGTATAGTGGTGCGTTTGTTTAAAGTGGAAACCGCTCCCTCGACCTTGGGGACTGTCTGCCATAAGTCCTTTCTGGGGTCGACCATAGGAAACAATTTTTTAAATATGGGGGGAGGGACGAAAGGAATACCGGGCCTTTCCCATTCTTTATTTACAATGTCCGCCACCCGCTTGGGTATAGGAAAAGCTTCTGGGAGCCCCGGGACCTCTAGGAACTTGTCCATTTTACATAGCTTCTCTGGGATGACCAAATTGTCACAATCATCCAGAGTGGATAATACCTCCTTAAGCAGAGCGCGGAGATGTTCCAACTTAAATTTAAACGTAATCCCATCAGGTTCAGCTTGTTGAGAAATGTTCCCTGAATCTGTAATTTCTCCCTCAGACAAAACCTCCCTGGCCCCATCAGACTGGTTTAGGGGCCCTTCAGAACCATTATTATCAGCGTCGTCATGCTCTTCAGTATCTAAAACAGAGCAGTCGCGCTTACGCTGATAAGTGTGCATTTTGGCTAAAATGTTTTTGACAGAATTATCCATTACAGCCGTTAATTGTTGCATAGTAAGGAGTATTGGCGCGCTAGATGTACTAGGGGCCTCCTGAGTGGGCAAGACTCGTGTAGACGAAGGAGGGAATGATGCAGTACCATGCTTACTCCCCTCACTTGAGGAATCATCTTGGGCATCATTGTCATTGTCACATAAATCACATTTATTTAAATGAGAAGGAACTCTGGCTTCCCCACATTCAGAACACAGTCTATCTGGTAGTTCAGACATGTTAAACAGGCATAAACTTGATAACAAAGTACAAAAAACGTTTTAAAATAAAACCGTTACTGTCACTTTAAATTTTAAACTGAACACACTTTATTACTGCAATTGCGAAAAAATATGAAGGAATTGTTCAAAATTCACCAAAATTTCACCACAGTGTCTTAAAGCCTTAAAAGTATTGCACACCAAATTTGGAAGCTTTAACCCTTAAAATAACGGAACCGGAGCCATTTTTAACTTTAACCCCTTTACAGTCCCTGGTATCTGCTTTGCTGAGACCCAACCAAGCCCAAAGGGGAATACGATACCAAATGACGCCTTCAGAAAGTCTTTTCTATGTATCAGAGCTCCTCACACATGCGACTGCATGTCATGCCTCACAAAAACAAGTGCGCAACACCGGCGCGAAAATGAGGCTCTGTCTATGATTTGGGAAAGCCCCTAAAGAATAAGGTGTCTAAAATAGTGCCTGCCGATATAATCTTATCAAAATACCCAGATTAAATGATTCCTCAAGGCTAAATATGTGTTAATAATGAATCGATTTAGCCCAGAAAAAGTCTACAGTCTTAATAAGCCCTTGTGAAGCCCTTATTTACTATCTTAATAAACATGGCTTACCGGATCCCATAGGGAAAATGACAGCTTCCAGCATTACATCGTCTTGTTAGAATGTGTCATACCTCAAGCAGCAAGAGACTGCTCACTGTTCCCCCAACTGAAGTTAATTCCTCTCAACAGTCCTGTGTGGAACAGCCATGGATTTTAGTAACGGTTGCTAAAATCATTTTCCTCATACAAACAGAAATCTTCATCTCTTTTCTGTTTCTGAGTAAATAGTACATACCAGCACTATTTTAAAATAACAAACTCTTGATTGAATAATAAAAACTACAGTTAAACACTAAAAAACTCTAAGCCATCTCCGTGGAGATGTTGCCTGTACAACGGCAAAGAGAATGACTGGGGTAGGCGGAGCCTAGGAGGGATCATGTGACCAGCTTTGCTGGGCTCTTTGCCATTTCCTGTTGGGGAAGAGAATATCCCCACAAGTAAGGATGTCGCCGTGGACCGGACACACCTATGTTGGAGAAAAGAAAAAACGAGCGCAGCCACGACTCAAGGTAAAAGTTTTAATGCCTCCAAATTGCGCATACATACATATTGCACTTACAAGAGCTTAGATAAAAACAGGCGCCTCAATGTGGCAGATCATATAGGATTATTCAGTCCCGGTTCAGCTGTGACTTTTGCGTCTTCCTTGTAATCGAGCTGTCTCCGGTATACACCGTCAGTTATTGATCATCCAGCAGACGGACTTTGTTCTTTTAGTGACTGCTGCCTTGTGCCTTTTTCTTCTACGCGTTTCGTCCGACCTCTGCGAACTTGTTTGCAAGTCTTGAGAAAGTTCGCAGAGGTCGGACGAAACGCGTAGAAGAAAAAGGCACAAGGCAGCAGTCACTAAAAGAACAAAGTCCGTCTGCTGGATGATCAATAACTGACGGTGTATACCGGAGACAGCTCAATTACAAGGAAGACGCAAAAGTCACAGCTGAACCGGGACTGAATAATCCTATATGATCTGCCACATTGAGGCGCCTGTTTTTATCTAAGCTCTTGTAAGTGCAATATGTATGTATGCGCAATTTGGAGGCATTAAAACTTTTACCTTGAGTCGTGGCTGCGCTCGTTTTTCTTTTTGTCTCTTGCTTACTCATGTTTTTAAACACCATGGCATACCAAGGTCTATCCTAACAGATCGTGGAACCCAATTCACGAGTAAATTCTGGCTCGATTTCTGCAAAACTTTCCAAGTAGATAAAAGGTTGACTACAGCCTATCATCCACAAACGAATGGGCAGACGGAGAGATGCAACCAATGGTTGGAACAATTCCTAAGAGCTTTCTGCAGTAACCAACAACATCAATGGTCCTCCTTCCTTCCATACGTGGAGTTTTCTTACAACAATACCGTACACTCGACAAAAAATGGTGTGAGTTTTTAGTTGTTAACTATGGATATCATCCAACCTTCCATCTACTACCAGACAACCAGAGTTCTTGCCCATCAGTCACCGAGGTTACAAATACCATTGCAGCTAATTTCTCTTTGTGCACACGTTTTGCATTTTCAATGGCAGTATGAATCAAACTACACTACGATAAAAAAAGAACTCCACCTCCTAATTTTTGTGTAGGTGATCTGGTTTGGCTCTCCACCAAGAACCTGAAACTTACTACCCAATCAAAGAAGTTGTCTGCCCTGTATATCGGACCATATCCTATTGAAAGTGTTATTAATGATAATGCAATGAGGTTACGATTACCCCCTACCATACGGGTACATCCTACCTTCCATGTTTCCCTACTGAGCTCTCAGAACCACATCTAACCAGGACCCTTTAACTCCTGTTATGGTGGATCCCAACACTGAATACGAAATTCAGGACATATTGGATTCTAGACGATTTAGGGGTGCTCTCCAATACCTTTTCAGATGAAAGGGCTACTCTCCAGACGATGATTCCTGGGAACCCGCTCCCAACATCTCTGCCCCCCAGGTTCCATCAGCGTAACCCTGATCGCAGCCTGCCTGTGCACTTCCTGTGCTCTACCAAGCCCAGCTAATCCTAGCTACGAGACTCGCTACTCACAAGCTGATCTCTGTGTCACTTCCAGATCTTCCAACAGCGGTGACGTCACGCGTATACCCGCTCCACTCACAGGGAACAGACCGTTCACTCTCTCCTGCTCCCCCTACGAGTAATTGACTCGTAACTACAAGGACATCAATTCTTCTCCTATACAAGTAAGACCTGCTTTTTATAATTGATTGCATTCAGCATTCTCTGCCTACTTGTGTAAAAGGATTACATCAAATAACGTTACCTGCAAGACTTGTATTAACTCTTCCCTCATGCTGTCAGTTACTTTTGCCTGCAATCATACATCAAATATTGTTACCAGCAAGCCTTACATTAATTGTTCCCTCATTCTGACAGTTACTTTTGCCTGTAAGCTTACCCTGCGCATAGTTGTCACTTATATTACATTTTTTTTTTATCTCTCCTACATTTTTGCAAGCTTGTTTGTCAATATGTCTAAGATCTTAACACTTACTACAAAACAGGGATTTAAATGTTGTGCACTGCTGCAGTTTTTAGTGAACTTCACAGGTGGTGTATAAACAGGTAATCCCTTCTAATAATTGGACTATGATCACTGGTCATATCAAATAGTTGGTGTGTATTTCATGATTATCCCCAGTAATCAATGTAACAACACATACAATATTACTTCTCCCCTTTTATTCTCAGCAGTTGAGGTTCATGACTCTAACAATTTTGCCTTACAGGAAACGGCAACATCGGTCCTTAAACAAGCCTTGACAGAGAGGAACTATTACAGAAATATACCAAGAAACAAAGTTGCGAGGAAACTAAAATTTATCATCACCTATAGTGTAGTAGCGCAATCTATAAAAAAAAAACTGCATTACATAAACACTGGGATTTTTTAAAATCAGATCCCAATTTAGGAAATAATCTACCAGATAGACCTAGTGTGATTTCTAAAAGGAGTCAAAATTTAAAGAATATTCTAGCACCCTCTAAACTTGATCTAATAGAAGCAATCCAGTCTGTAGGTAAAAAGGTCAATACGCTGTCCGGAAGCCTAACTAAGAGTAATAGTTTGTATAAATGCAAAAGATTAAATTGTTGCTTATGCCCACTCATTCAATCAGGGAGCACATTTTATAATCATGACAAGTCACAAAAATTTGAAGTTAAATTCTGCACGAGTTGCAATACTACTTATGCGGTATACTTACTTACATGCGGTTGTGATTTGATTTACATTGGCAGAAGCAAAAGGAAGATCAAGAAACGGGTATATGAACACATAACTATAGAAAAAGGTTTCAAGAATCATAGTGTATCTGAACATTTTCGCAGGTTTCACAATATGAAGATTGATACACTAAAGGTAATGGTGATCAAAACAATCCCTGTGAGACTAAATGGATCCACAAATTAGGGAGCTTATTCCCTCAAGATCTAATTATAGACCTTGACCTTCAAGCATTCATGGATTAAAGGTTTTTCATCTATGTTTTTAGCTTGTATAGTCTGCTTTTTACGAGCTCTCATATTAGCTATTAATCTTATGATATATATATATATATATATATATATATATATATATATATATACACACTGCTCAAAAAAATAAAGGGAACACTTAAACAACACAATGTAACTCCAAGTCAATCACACTTCTGTGAAATCAAACTGTCCACTTAGGAAGCAACACTGAGTGACAATCAATGTCACATGCTGTTGTGCAAATGGGATAGACAACAGGTGGAAATTATAGGCAATTAGCAAGACACCCCCAATAAAGGAGTAGTTCTGCAGGTGGTGACCACAGACCACTTCTCAGTTCCTATGCTTTCTGGCTGATGTTTTGGTCACTTATGAATGCTGGCTGTGCTTTCACTCTAGTGGTAGCATGAGATGGAGTCTACAACCCACACAAGTGGCTCAGGTAGTGCAGCTCATCCAGGATGGCACATCAATGCAAGCTGTGGCAAGAAGGATTGCTGTGTCTGTCAGCGTAGTGTCCAGAGCATGGAGGCGCTACCAGGAGACAGGCCAGTACATCAGGAGACGTGGAGGAGGCCATAGGAGGGCAACAACCCAGCAGCAGGACCGCTACCTCTGCCTTTGTGCAAGGAGGAACAGAAGGAGTACTGCCAGAGGCCTGCAAAATGACCTCAAGCAGGCCACAAATGTGCATGTGTCTGCTCAAACAGTCAGAAACAGACTCCATGAGGGGGGTATGAGGGCCCGACGTCCACAGGTGGGGGTTGTGCTTACAGCCCAACACCGTGCAAGACGTTTGGCATTTGCCAGAGAACACCAAGATTGGCAAATTCGCCACTGGCGCCCTGTGCTCTTCACAGATGAAAGCAGGTGCACACTGAGCACATTTGACAGACGTGACAGTCTGGAGATGCCGTGGAAAACGTTCTTCTGCCTGCAACATCCTCCAGCATGGCCGGTTTGGCAGTAGGTCAGTAATGGTGTGGGGTGGCATTTCTTTGAGGGGCCGAACAGCCCTCCATGTGCTCTCCAGAGGTAGCCTGACTGCCATTAGGTATCGAGATGAGATCCTCAGACCCCTTGTGAGACCATATGCTGGTGCAGTTGGCCCTGGGTTCCTCCTAATGCAAGACAATGCTAGACCTCATGTGGCTGGAGTGTGTCAGCAGTTCCTGCAAGACAAAGGCATTGATGCTATGGACTGGCCCACCCGTTCCCCAGACCTGAATCCAATTGAGCACATCTGGGACATCATGTCTCGCTCCATCCACCAACTTCACGTTGCACCACAGACTGTCCAGGAGTTGGTGGATGCTTTAGTCCAGGTCTGGGAGGAGATCCCTCAGGAGACCATCCCCCACCTCATCAGGAGCATGCACAGGCGTTGTAGGGAGGTCATACAGGCACGTGGAGGCCACACACACTACTGAGCCTCATTTTGACTTGTTTTAAGGACATTACATCAAAGTTGGATCCGCCTGTAGTGTGTTTTTCCACTTTAATTTTGAGTGTGACTCCAAATCCAGACCTCCATGGGTTAAAAAATTTGATTTCCATTTTTTAATTTTTGTGTGATTTTGTTGTCAGCACATTCAACTATGTAAAGAACAAAGTATTTAATTAGAATATTTAATTCATTCAGATCTAGGATGTGTTATTTTAGTGTTCCCTTTATTTTTTTGAGCAGTGTATATATATATATATATATATATATATATATATATATACACACATCTTTAAGATGGTATTCATTTATGAACATAATGCTGACATAAAATATTTTGTAGGATATTGTAAAAGTAAATATATAAACTGTTGCAAAAGGCAAATTGCCTATAATAGATATACACCAAGTAATGTCAATCTATGCAGATATTTGACACTTAGCTATGCTAGGCTTTCATAGATATGTTCTGCAAGAAAAAGTGCCAATTTTTAACGTATTACGTAATGAAACTAATGATGACACTAACATAGATTGAAACATAACTATATATGATATAAGAGTAAGCGTCATTTGGTATTAAAATGTGATTATGAATAGCCCATAGGTGTTTGGAAAAAGAAACTGACTCACAGTGTGAGCTCCCTGTAGTTAGCGTACATATCCCTCTTTTTATATACGTGTGTGTATGTAGATTTTTTTTTTATATAGTTCGTTTATGAATTGTACTTGTGTAAAAACATACCCCAGAAAGCTTTGGAAATCCGTTAGCAATAGAAGTATATGGATAAGTCTAATTAGAAATTCCTGTTAGCAACTTAGTAAATTTGGTATAATTTAAAACATGTATATGCCTTTAACACGGTCAAAAGCATGAATATTATTCTTCAACAGAGAAGAGTCGTATAATGACACATAGGAAAAGATTCTGATTGGTTACAGAGCTTCTCTGGTTGTCCAATAGAAAAGGGGGGGGGTTTCTATTATTGTGTATTTAATCATGGCTGTTCAGTTTGAGTATACACACTCTTTTCAAAACACTCTTGGGAAAGTCTGCTTAGTGCAGAGGAAACGCATCGAGTAATAAGAAGCCGGTTTTATCAGCTGGAAAGACAGTCCTCCTGTTTGCCTGATTCAGGCCAGTACTTCTTATCGGTATATCTAACAGAAGGCTATTGCTATTACACCATGAAGGACATCAGTGATTGGAGAAAACCAAAGATTATACAGAAGTGCATTTTTAAATCTGCCCTCTTGTAAGTGCATACTGTATATATATGCGCAGTGAATTTTTATAATAAATATTTCTACTACCTTGAATCTGGGTTGCGCTTGTTTTTTTATCCCAACAGATATGCTTACCTGATAATTTAATTTCCATTGTTACGAGGAGAGTCCACGGCTTCATTCAATACAGAACCTCGCCACCAGGAGAAGGAAAAGACACCCCAGCCAAAAGGTTTAAAAATATCCCCCACTCCCCTCATCTCCCAGTCATTCTGCCGAGGGAACAAGGAACAGTAGGAGAAATATCAGGGTATAAATGGTGCCAGAAGAAAAACAAAAGAAATTTAGGTCCACTCAATAGGGAAATAGGCGGAAGAGGAGAGTCCACAGCTTCAGTCATTACTTGTGGGAAAAAAATACCCAAGCTCTAGAGGACACTGAATGATAACAGGAGGGGAAAAAAGAAGAGGTGGAACCTATACTGAGGGTCCAACATACTTCAAAACCTTTCACCCAAAAGCTGCTTCAGCCGACACAAAAACTTAATTTGTAAAACTTTGAAAAAAGTATATAAGGAGGACCAGGTAGCCGCCTTACAAATTGGCTCCATAGAGGCCTCATTCTGGAAGGCCTAAGAAGAAGTCACAGCTCAAGTTGAGTGAGCCGTAATCCTCTGAGGAGGCTTGTCCCGCTGTCTCATAAGCCAAGCGAATCATGCTCCTCAGCCAAAAGGATAGGGAAGTGGAAGAAGCCTTCTGCCCTTTGCACTTCCCCAAATAGACCACATGCAAATTAGGAAGTAACCATTCCTTCAAAGAAGAAGGTTTAGGACACAAGGAAGGAACTACAATTTCCTGATTAATGTTGTGATCAGATACAACCTTATGGAGAAACCCCAATCCAGTGCGAAGGACAGCCTTATCGACATGGAAAACCAGATAAGGAGGCTTACAATGCAAGGCCGCTAATTCAGAGACTCTGAGTGCCGAAGCAATAGCCAGTAGAAAAAGAACCTTCCAAGACAAAGTCTTAATGTCAAGAGAATGAATAACCTCAAACAGAGCCCCCTGCAAAACACTAAGAACCAGATTCAAACTGCAAGGAGGAGCAGAATGTCTAAATACAGGCCTGATCCTGAACAAAAGACTGTATATCAGGAAGCTCAGCGAGCTTCTTGTGTAACACATATAGAGCCGAAATTTGTCCCCCTATGAAACTGGCAGGAAGTCCCTTCTCCAAACCGTCCTGCAGGAAGGAAATAATCCTGGATACCCTGACCTTATCTGGGCAGCTTGAAGTTGAGTCTGGACGCCATGAGATCTATCTCCGCAGTCCACCATCTGTTGCAAATCTCTGCAAACACTTTGGGGTGAAGAGACCATTCTCCCAGATGAAACAACTGTCTGCTTAGTAAATCCGCTTCCCAGTTGTCCACACCCAGGATGTGGATCGCTGATCGCGAGCAGTCGTGAGCCTCTGCCCATTCCAGAATCCGAGATACTTCCCTCATGGCTAGGGAGCTTCTCGTTTCCCCTGATGGTTGATGTAAGTCACCGAGGTGATGTTGTTCGACTGGAATCTAATGAACTTGGACGAACCCAGGAGGGTCCAAGCCCCCAGAGCGTTGAAGATTGCTCAAAGTTACAGGATGTTGATCGGGAGAAGAGACTCCTTCCGATTCCACCTGCCCTGTGCCTTCCTGGCACCCCAAACCGCTCCCCAACCTGAGAGACTCGCGTCCGTGGTCACAATCTCTCCAGATGGTCTGAGGAAGGATGTCCCCTGGGACAGCTGATCTGGACGGAGCCACCAAGAATTCCACTCTGGTACTGAGAACTCTTTCCTGATTTTAATTTCCATCCATGAGATCGCAGAAGGAGAAGAGCTCTCGAATGGTCCTCTGCCAGCCGGCAGGGCGGCGCCTGGACCAGGATGTCGTCCAGATAAGGAGCTACTGCAATACCTCTGGATCTCGCCACCGCGAGCAGAGCTCCCAGAACCTATGTGAAGATTCTTGGAGCAGTAGCCAGACCGAAGGCAAGAGATACAAACTGGAAGTGCTGATCCAGAAAGGCGAACCTTAGGAACTTGAAGTGATCCTTGTGTATTGGCACATGAAGGTAGGTGTCCTTCAAGTCTATCGTAGACATGAACTGACCCTCTTGAACTAGGGGCAGTATAGACCTTATCTTCTCCATCTTGAATGATGGGACCGACAGAAACTTGTTTAAGCACTTTAAGTCTAGAATTGGGTGAAACGTGCCCTCCTTCTTTGGTACCATGAAAAGGTTTGAATAGTACCCTAGACCTCTTTCTGCTAGAGGTACCGGTACAATTACTCCTAGAGAGGAGAGATCCCTCACGCACTCTAGAAAAGCACCTAGTTTCTCTGGTTTTGACAAGAGGAATCTGCTCCTGGGAGGGTGAGTTTTGAAACCTATCCTGTAACCCTGGGCAATAACTTCCAGAACCCAAGGATCCTGCACGTCTCTCATCCAAACCTCCGTGAAAAGAGATAGTCTGCCCCCTACGAGATCCAGAGATTTATCGGGGCCGCCCCTTCATGCTTACTTTGTCTCTGCTGGCTTCTTACTCTGGTTTTATTCCAAGACTGAGATGGCTTCCAAAATCCTTTGGACTGCTCGGGCTTCGCGGCAGGCTGCTGTCGTCGTGACTTGTCCGAACGAAAGGTTAGGACCCTTAGGTTTATTCTTATCCTGCGGTAAAAAGGCACCTTTGCCCCCCGTGACCGTGGATATGAGAGTCCAGGCCTGGACCGAAAAGAACCTTTCCCTTAAATGGAAGGGAAAGTAATCTAGATTTGGCCCTCATTTCAGCAGACCACAACTTCAATTAAAGGGCCATCCGGGCCAGAACAGAAAAACCTGATGTCTTGGCATTCAGGTGAATAATCTGCATATCTGCATCACAGATAAATGAATTAGCTACCCTCAGGGCCTTAATTCTTTCCTGTATCTCATTGAGGGGAGTCTCCACCTCAATAATTTCCGACAGTCACACCAATAGGTAGCGGATCCAGCCATCGCACGCAGTGACCACGGCTGCAGGCTGAAAAACTAACCCTTTGTGCTGAAACATTTTTCTTAACAGTGTCTCTAATTTCTTATACATGGGTTTCTTAAACAACAAACTATCCTCGAGAGGGATAGTGGTGCGCTTAGCAAGTGTGGAGATAGCTCTGTCCACCTTAGGTACAGATCTCCACAATTCTAGCAGAGAATCAAGAACTGGGAACAATTTCTTAAAAGAAAAAGGGGAGAAAGAGGAACCCAGTCTCTCCCATTTATGCTTTATAATATTTGCCATCTTTACAGGAACCAGTAACGTCTGGGGCACCCCCTGTCCTCATAAACCTTATCAAGCTTAGGAATAGAAGGTTCCTCTAGCAACTTCGGTTCCGGAACCTCTAGAGTAGCTAACACCTCTTTCAATAAAAAGTGTAAGTGCTCCATCCTAAAGTCTGGTTTCTCCGCAGCCGGATGTTTAGAGCCACAGATTCCGACCCAGAGAAAGAGACCTCCAAAGTATCAGAGTCTTCTGCATCAGCGGATAATCTAGTCTCTCAGATCTCCAACGGAGTAGATAATCCCTGGGAAGGATAGCAATGTTTAACCTTTTGCTTGCGTTTAGCAGGGCGAGGTAAAGCACTGATGGGTGCAGACACCGCCATTTGCAACTGATCGGCAAAATCAGGCGGCCACAGGGCCCCTCCCATAGGAGGATTAGTAGTGCACTGGGGAGCTGCATGTGTAAATGTAGATCATTGTAGGGAACGCACCTCACGGGATGGAGACCCCTCAGAGGTGGACGGCTCAGTGTTACTAAACATCTTATTCCTTTTAGATATCACTATTTTATCAAGGCATGTGGAACATAGTTAAGCAGGCAGGTATAGAGAAGCCTCCTCACAATAAACACAGGCATTAGACTTAGCTAAAGAGGGAGTACTCTCTAACGCCTCAGAGTCCTCCATAGCTTGCGCCTTTAATATGAACTATAGTAAAAATTAAATGGCACCTTTATACTCCTAATGGCCGGAGCACTCACCACCTCCTATGACCCAGGCCCACAGAGAAACCACTCATCTCCTGCAACCGACGGTCAAGAAAAGAGAAAGAAACCACACCCGTTCTGCGCAGTAATCAACTGATGGAAAAACTTGACTGTATTGCCAGAGCCACATCTCATACATGTCGCAGCAAAAAAAAAAAAAAAAAAAAACACAATAAAGCAATCATGTATACATCCCCCCTGTTCAATAATCACCTTCCGGAGATAGTAACCCTTGATTCTATACAGATAAAAGGAGTCACACTGTGACCCTTTCTTCTTGCGTTATTACAGATATAAAAAAGTGAAACAATCTTACCAGAATCAATGCCGTGGAACAGGAACACAGTCTCTCACGTTTGATAGTGTTGTAGCATCGCTCCTGACATGGACTTGAGTGAAGAAAGCAGGCAGTTAAAACTCATCAACACAGGGACACTGAACCCAATTTTTTTTCTTTTGTGATTCAGATAGAGCATGCAATTTTAAGCAACTTTCTAATTTACTCCTATTATCAAATTTTCTTCATTCTCTTGGAATGTTTATTTGAAAAGCAAGAATGTAAGTTTAGATGCCGACCCATTTTTGGTGAATAACCTAAGTTGTCCTTGCTGATTGGACAGCACCAATAAACAAGTGCTGTCCATGGTACTGAACCAAAATGTGCTAGCTCCTTAGCTTAGATGCCTTCTTTTTTAAATAAAGATAGCAAGAGAACAAAGATAAATTGATAATAGGAGTAAATTAGAAAGTTACTTAAAATTGCATGCTCTAACTGAATCACGAAAGAAAAAAAAATTGGGTTTAGTGTCCCTTTAAGGAGCTGTTAATGAGTCTGGGAGGTTTCGCAGAAAGACTCTCCCTGCATCTCCAGACCCTAACATTAGTCAATGCTCTCACAGAAAGGCTACTTAAAACTCCAGTTCTATTCCGAAGAGTACTACCCTCCATAAGAGACTACTCTGAAATCTGCCATCTTCATGTGACGAAAGGCAAAAAATGACTGGGGGATGAGGGGAGTGGGGGAGGTATTTAAGCCTTTGGGTGGGGTGTCATTGCCTCATCCTGGTGGCCAGGTTCTGTATTTCCCACAAGTAATGAATAAAGCCATGGACTCTCCTCGTATTAGATGGAAAACTGTTGCTCAACTTTACCTGCCACTCGCAGTGACACCCTTGTTGACGATCCTCTGTTAGGCACTTTAAATCCTTTGAATAGGGAAAAACACAAGGTAATCTCATCTCCGGTTAAGCATCTGCTGGAAACATTCGGCCATAGAGGAACTTACTGTCGAGGATGATTGGGGATACGCTCCCTTCTGCTATCCTCCGTTAACACTCTCTCTCACCGTGTCTCCTCTTGGAGTCTGACGTAACCGTATCACGTGTATCCTTCTCAGCCTATGAAGTTAGCCTCTGTGTTCACAGTGTCAGTGTAATCAATGCAATCGTGCTGGTTGTCACCGGTCTTGGCAGCTGTAATAGTGGAACTGACCCAAAGCCCCCACGGGTCCAAGTGATATCTGCTAAGTTTAGGTAGTCCAGACAGCACTCTCCAATGCTGTAGGATACAAATACTTGACAAAAGCCAGAACTGATAAAAACTCTATTTCAAAACATTAAAACATGGCTCACACGTGGTTAAAACATACAAGAATTGACAGACTAGTCCACATCATCATCAATTACTAGTGGGGACCAATACCCAAGCTAGAGGACAAAGATGACTAGGGAGGGAAAACAAGACAGGCAGATCTAAACAGAAGGCACCACTGCTTGAAGAACCTTTCTCCGAAAAGAAACCTCAGCCGAGGCAAAAGTAAAAATTTTGAAAAGGTATGCAGAAAAAAACAAGTTGCAGCCTTGTAAAACTGGTCCACAAAGACTTCATTGTTGAAGACCCAAGAAGAGGAAACAGCTCACGAGGAATGAGTTAATTCTCTCAAGAGGCGGCTGACCTGCAGACTCAAACTAAAACGAATTATACTTCTCAACCATAAAGAAAAAAATTAGCAGAAGCTTTCCAACCCATATGTTTTCCTGAAAAACAAACTGGGTAGAAGACTGGCAAAAATCCTTAGTCACCTGTAGGTAGATTTTCAGAATGCACACAACCACCAGGTTAAGCAACAAATGGTCCTTATTAGAAGAATGCTTAGGAAATAGAAAAACAGAATTTATGTTTACCTGATAAATTACTTTCTCCAACGGTGTGTCCGGTCCACGGCGTCATCCTTACTTGTGGGATATTCTCTTCCCCAACAGGAAATGGCAAAGAGCCCAGCAAAGCTGGTCACATGATCCCTCCTAGGCTCCGCCTACCCCAGTCATTCGACCGACGTAAAGGAGGAATATTTGCATAGGAGAAACCATATGATACCGTGGTGACTGTAGTTAAAGAAAATAAAATATCAGACCTGATTAAAAAACCAGGGCGGGCCGTGGACCGGACACACCGTTGGAGAAAGTAATTTATCAGGTAAACATAAATTCTGTTTTCTCCAACATAGGTGTGTCCGGTCCACGGCGTCATCCTTACTTGTGGGAACCAATACCAAAGCTTTAGGACACGGATGAAGGGAGGGAGCAAATCAGGTCACCTAAATGGAAGTCACCACGGCTTGCAAAACCTTTCTCCCAAAAATAGCCTCAGAAGAAGCAAAAGTATCAAACTTGTAAAATTTGGTAAAAGTGTGCAGTGAAGACCAAGTCGCTGCCCTACATATCTGATCAACAGAAGCCTCGTTCTTGAAGGCCCATGTGGAAGCCACAGCCCTAGTGGAATGAGCTGTGATTCTTTCGGGAGGCTGCCGTCCGGCAGTCTCGTAAGCCAATCTGATGATGCTTTTAATCCAAAAAGAGAGAGAGAGGTAGAAGTTGCTTTTTGACCTCTCCTTTTACCGGAATAAACAACAAACAAGGAAGATGTTTGTCTAAAATCCTTTGTAGCATCTAAATAGAATTTTAGAGCGCGAACAACATCCAAATTGTGCAACAAACGTTCCTTCTTCGAAACTGGTTTCGGACACAGAGAAGGTACGATAATCTCCTGGTTAATGTTTTTGTTAGAAACAACTTTTGGAAGAAAACCAGGTTTAGTACGTAAAACCACCTTATCTGCATGGAACACCAGATAAGGAGGAGAACACTGCAGAGCAGATAATTCTGAAACTCTTCGAGCAGAAGAAATTGCAACCAAAAACAAAACTTTCCAAGATAATAACTTAATATCAACGGAATGTAAGGGTTCAAACGGAACCCCCTGAAGAACTGAAAGAACTAAGTTGAGACTCCAAGGAGGAGTCAAAGGTTTGTAAACAGGCTTGATTCTGACCAGAGCCTGAACAAAGGCTTGAACATCTGGCACAGCTGCCAGCTTTTTGTGAAGTAACACAGACAAGGCAGAAATCTGTCCCTTCAGGGAACTTGCAGATAATCCTTTTTCCAATCCTTCTTGAAGGAAGGATAGAATCTTAGGAATCTTAACCTTGTCCCAAGGGAATCCTTTAGATTCACACCAACAGATATATTTTTTCCAAATTTTGTGGTAAATCTTTCTAGTTACAGGCTTTCTGGCCTGAACAAGAGTATCGATAACAGAATCTGAGAACCCTCGCTTCGATAAGATCAAGCGTTCAATCTCCAAGCAGTCAGCTGGAGTGAGACCAGATTCGGATGTTCGAACGGACCCTGAACAAGAAGGTCTCGTCTCAAAGGTAGCTTCCATGGTGGAGCCGATGACATATTCACCAGATCTGCATACCAAGTCCTGCGTGGCCACGCAGGAGCTATCAAGATCACCGACGCCCTCTCCTGATTGATCCTGGCTACCAGCCTGGGGATGAGAGGAAACGGTGGGAACACATAAGCTAGTTTGAAGGTCCAAGGTGCTACTAGTGCATCCACTAGAGCCGCCTTGGGATCCCTGGATCTGGACCCGTAGCAAGGAACTTTGAAGTTCTGACGAGAGGCCATCAGATCCATGTCTGGAATGCCCCACAGTTGAGTGACTTGGGCAAAGATTTCCGGATGGAGTTCCCACTCCCCCGGATGCAATGTCTGACGACTCAGAAAATCCGCTTCCCAATTTTCCACTCCTGGGATGTGGATAGCAGACAGGTGGCAGGAGTGAGACTCCGCCCATAGAATGATTTTGGTCACTTCTTCCATCGCTAGGGAACTCCTTGTTCCCCCCTGATGGTTGATGTACGCAACAGTTGTCATGTTGTCTGATTGAAACCGTATGAACTTGGCCCGCGCTAGCTGAGGCCAAGCTTTGAGAGCATTGAATATCGCTCTCAGTTCCAGAATATTTTTCGGTAGAAGAGATTCTTCCCGAGACCAAAGACCCTGAGCTTTCAGGGATCCCCAGACCGCGCCCCAGCCCATCAGACTGGCGTCGGTCGTGACAATGACCCACTCTGGTCTGCGGAAGGTCATCCCTTGTGACAGGTTGTCCAGGGACAGCCACCAACGGAGTGAGTCTCTGGTCCTCTGATTTACTTGTATCTTCGGAGACAAGTCTGTATAGTCCCCATTCCACTGACTGAGCATGCACAGTTGTAATGGTCTTAGATGAATGCGCGCAAAAGGAACTATGTCCATTGCCGCTACCATCAAACCTATCACTTCCATGCACTGCGCTATGGAAGGAAGAGGAACGGAATGAAGTATCCGACAAGAGTCTAGAAGTTTTGTTTTTCTGGCCTCTGTCAGAAAAATCCTCATTTCTAAGGAATCTATTATTGTTCCCAAGAAGGGAACCCTTGTTGACGGAGATAGAGAACTCTTTTCCACGTTCACTTTCCATCCGTGAGATCTGAGAAAGGCCAGGACAATGTCCGTGTGAGCCTTTGCTTGAGGAAGGGACGACGCTTGAATCAGAATGTCGTCCAAGTAAGGTACTACGGCAATGCCCCTTGGTCTTAGCACAGCTAGAAGGGACCCTAGTACCTTTGTGAAAATCCTTGGAGCAGTGGCTAATCCGAAAGGAAGCGCCACGAACTGGTAATGCTTGTCCAGGAATGCGAACCTTAGGAACCGATGATGTTCCTTGTGGATAGGAATATGTAGATACGCATCCTTTAAATCCACCGTGGTCATGAATTGACCTTCCTGGATGGAAGGAAGAATTGTTCGAATGGTTTCCATCTTGAACGATGGAACCTTGAGAAACTTGTTTAAGATCTTGAGATCTAAGATTGGTCTGAACGTTCCCTCTTTTTTGGGAACTATGAACAGATTGGAGTAGAACCCCATCCCTTGTTCTCCTAATGGAACAGGATGAATAACTCCCATTTCTAACAGGTCTTCTACACAATGTAAGAATGCCTGTCTTTTTATGTGGTCTGAAGACAACTGAGACCTGTGGAACCTCCCCCTTGGGGGAAGCCCCTTGAACTCCAGAAAATAACCTTGGGAGACTATTTCTAGCGCCCAAGGATCCAGAACATCTCTTGCCCAAGCCTGAGCGAAGAGAGTCTGCCCCCCACCAGATCCGGTCCCGGATCGGGGGCCAACATTTCATGCTGTCTTGGTAGCAGTGGCAGGTTTCTTGGCCTGCTTTCCCTTGTTCCAGCCTTGCATTGGTCTCCAAGCCGGCTTGGCAAGTATTACCCTCTTGCTTAGAGGACGTAGCACTTTGGGCTGGTCCGTTTCTACGAAAGGGACGAAAATTAGGTTTATTTTTGGCCTTGAAAGGCCGATCTTGAGGAAGGGCGTGGCCCTTACCCCCAGTGATATCAGAGATAATCTCTTTCAAGTCAGGGCCAAACAGCGTTTTCCCCTTGAAAGGAATGTTAAGTAGCTTGTTCTTGGAAGACGCATCAGCTGACCAAGATTTCAACCAAAGCGCTCTGCGCGCCACAATAGCAAACCCAGAATTCTTAGCCGCTAACCTAGCCAATTGCAAAGTGGCGTCTAAGGTGAAATAATTAGCCAATTTGAGAGCATTGATTCTGTCCATAATCTCCTCATAAGGAGGAGAATCACTATCGACCGCCTTTACCAGCTCATCGAACCAGAAACACGCGGCTGTAGCGACAGGGACAATGCATGAAATTGGTTGTAGAAGGTAACCCTGCTGAACAAACATCTTTTTAAGTAAACCTTCTAATTTTTTATCCATAGGATCTTTGAAAGCACAACTATCTTCTATGGGTATAGTGGTGCGTTTGTTTAAGGTGGAAACCGCTCCCTCGACCTTGGGGACTGTCTGCCATAAGTCCTTTCTGGGGTCGACCATAGGAAACAATTTTTTAAATATGGGGGGAGGGACGAAAGGAATACCGGGCCTTTCCCATTCTTTATTTACAATGTCCGCCACCCGCTTGGGTATAGGAAAAGCTTCTGGGAGCCCCGGGACCTCTAGGAACTTGTCCATTTTACATAGTTTCTCTGGGATGACCAACTTGTCACAATCATCCAGAGTGGATAATACCTCCTTAAGCAGAATGCGGAGATGTTCCAACTTAAATTTAAACGTAATCACATCAGGTTCAGCTTGTTGAGAAATGTTCCCTGAATCAGTAATTTCTCCCTCAGACAAAACCTCCCTGGCCCCATCAGACTGGTTTAGGGGCCCTTCAGAACCATTATTATCAGCGTCGTCATGCTCTTCAGTATCTAAAACAGAGCAGTCGCGCTTACGCTGATAAGTGTTCATTTTGGCTAAAATGTTTTTGACAGAATTATCCATTACAGCCGTTAATTGTTGCATAGTAAGGAGTATTGGCGCGCTAGATGTACTAGGGGCCTCCTGAGTGGGCAAGACTCGTGTAGACGAAGGAGGGAATGATGCAGTACCATGCTTACTCCCCTCACTTGAGGAATCATCTTGGGCATCATTGTCATTGTCACATAAATCACATTTATTTAAATGAGAAGGAACTCTGGCTTCCCCACATTCAGAACACAGTCTATCTGGTAGTTCAGACATGTTAAACAGGCATAAACTTGATAACAAAGTACAAAAAACGTTTTAAAATAAAACCGTTACTGTCACTTTAAATTTTAAACTGAACACACTTTATTACTGCAATTGCGAAAAAATATGAAGGAATTGTTCAAAATTCACCAAAATTTCACCACAGTGTCTTAAAGCCTTAAAAGTATTGCACACCAAATTTGGAAGCTTTAACCCTTAAAATAACGGAACCGGAGCCGTTTTTAACTTTAACCCCTTTACAGTCCCTGGTATCTGCTTTGCTGAGACCCAACCAAGCCCAAAGGGGAATACGATACCAAATGACGCCTTCAGAAAGTCTTTTCTAGGTATCAGAGCTCCTCACACATGCGACTGCATGTCATGCCTCTCAAAAACAAGTGCGCAACACCGGCGCGAAAAGGAGGCTCTGCCTATGATTTGGGAAAGCCCCTAAAGAATAAGGTGTCTAAAACAGTGCCTGCCGATATAATCTTATCAAAATACCCAGATTAAATGATTCCTCAAGGCTAAATATGTGTTAATAATGAATCGATTTAGCCCAGAAAAAGTCTACAGTCTTAATAAGCCCTTGTGAAGCCCTTATTTACTATCTTAATAAACATGGCTTACCGGATCCCATAGGGAAAATGACAGCTTCCAGCATTACATCGTCTTGTTAGAATGTGTCATACCTCAAGCAGCAAGAGACTGCTCACTGTTCCCCCAACTGAAGTTAATTGCTCTCAACAGTCCTGTGTGGAACAGCCATGGATTTTAGTAACGGTTGCTAAAATCATTTTCCTCATACAAACAGAAATCTTCATCTCTTTTCTGTTTCTGAGTAAATAGTACATACCAGCACTATTTTAAAATAACAAACTCTTGATTGAATAATAAAAACTACAGTTAAACACTAAAAAACTCTAAGCCATCTCCGTGGAGATGTTGCCTGTACAACGGCAAAGAGAATGACTGGGGTAGGCGGAGCCTAGGAGGGATCATGTGACCAGCTTTGCTGGGCTCTTTGCCATTTCCTGTTGGGGAAGAGAATATCCCACAAGTAAGGATGACGCCGTGGACCGGACACACCTATGTTGGAGAAAAGAACAACTATTTCCTGAAGAATATTTCTATCTTAAAACACCTTTGCAAGAAATCCCAACTTAGTACGAAGAACCGCCTTATCAGCATGAAAAATCAGATAAGGCTAATCAAACTGCCAGGCCGAGAGTTCCGAGACTCTCCGAGCAGAAGAGATAGCAAAAGGAAACAAAAAAACTTTCCAAGATAACAACTTAAGATCTATGGAATGCAATAGCTCAATCAGACCAAGCTGCAAAACCTTAAGAACAAGGATAAGGCTCCAAAGAGGAGCAACAAACTTAAAAACAGGCCTATTGCAAATCTGGCATATCCCTTAGACACTTGTGTAACAAAATAGATAATGCAGAATCTGACCCTTCAGAGTACCGACTGACAAACCCTTCTCCAGACCTTCCTGGAGAAAGGACAAAATCTTAGGAAATCCTGACCCTATTCCAAGATAAGTCCTTGGATTCACACCAAAAAAAAGGTATCTACGTCATGATTTCTGGTAACAGACTTGCGAGCCTGAATCATGGTCTCAATGACTGACTCAGAAAAACCATGCATAGACAGAACTAAGCGTTCAATCTCCAAGCAGTCAGCTTCAGAGAAACAAGATTTGGATGAAGGAATGGACCCCGAGTTAGAAGGTCCATCCTCAGAGGCAACCTCCAAGGTAAAAGAGATGACATCTTCACTAGGTCTGCATATCAGATCCTGCGAGGCCATGCAGGAGCTATTTAGAATTACCAATGCTCTATCCTGTTTGATACAAGCAATAACTCGTGGAAGGAGAGCAAACGGATATGCTAGACTAAAATCCCAAGAAACCGCCAGAACATCAATCAGGGCAGCCTGCGGATCTCTTGACCTTAAACCGTACCTTGTAAGCTTGGCGATCTGCCGAGACGACATCAGATCCAACTCTGGCACTCCCAATTTGAGGGTTAACTTGGAGAACACCTTTGATGGAGAGCCCATTTCCCAGGATGAAACGTCTGTCTGCTTAGGAAATCCACTTCTGGAATGTGGATGGCAGATAGGCAGCAAGTGTGAGCTTCTGCCCACTGAACAATCCAAGCCACTACCTTCATGGCTAAAGGACTTCGAGTTCCTTCCGACTGGAACCTGAAAAACACATGCTAAGGACAACTGAGGCCAAACCATTAGAGCATTGTAGATCGCTCTCAACTCCAGATGGTTATGGGGAGAGCATACTCCTCCCAAGTCCATAGTCCCCAACAGGCTGGCGTCCGTGGCCACTATTACCCAGTAAGGGCTCTGGAAACGTGCCCTGACACAATGGTCCTGAGAACCCACCAAAGGAGAAAATTCCATGTCGATTTAGATCTATCCTCCGAGACAGATCTACGTGATCCCCGTTCCACTATCTGAGCATGCATAATAGCAAAATTCTAAGATGAAAACAAAAAAGGGAATGATGTCCAATGAAGTGACCATAAGACCAATTACCTCCATACATTGAGCCACTGAAGGCCGAACAGTAGACTGAAGAGAGAGCCAAGAGAAGGGAATCTTAATTTTTTTTATACCTCTGTCAGATAATATCTTTAGAGATAGGGAAACATTATGGTCCCTAAGAAAACTACCCCTGTAGCTGGAACACGGGAACTCACTTCCAGATTCACTTCCCAACCATGGGAAAGAAGAAAGACAACACTATCTCTGAATGAGAGTTTGCTTGTTGAAAAGATGGCATCTGAACCATTATTTCAGGAAGGGTACCACAGCAAGTCAAAGAACCCTGATCATTGCCAAGAGCCATGGCAAGGCCATAGGGAAAAGCCACACACTGAAAGAGATTGACAGAAAAACATCTCAGAAATTCGAAAATATGAGTCCTCCAGGCCTATCGTCATCATGACTGACCCTCTTGGACCAAAGGAAAAATGGAACCAGATTTCCATTTTGAAGGACGGCACCCTGAGAAAACTTGAGACACTTAAGGTCTAGAATAGAACAAAAAATTCCCTTTATTTCGGGAACTACTAACAGAAATGATAGAATCCTAGACCCTGTTCCTTTCAGGAATAGGAACCATCACTCTCAGAGAAGAGAGGTCCCAAACGTACGTCAAAAAATGCCTCTGTCATCTGGCCTGCAGATAAATTAAGAGGAAGAACCTGCCTCTGGGATGAAAGGTATGCATTCTATTTAGTAACCCTGAGATACTGTGTCCATAGCCTAACTGGGACATCTCGTATCCATATTTTAAGACCGATTCAGCCCCCCACTTGGTCCTATCCCAGATTGAGGGCAAACTCCTTTAGGTTTATTCATCTTGTCTTGTGGTAGAAAAAAACCCAAAAACCCTTTTCCACTCATAATATCAGAATTACAGTCAGCTCAAAACCAAACAAGGTCTTACCCTTGTAAGGAAGCGCCAGAAGTTTGGACTCAGGGGAAAAATCCACTGACCAAGAACATAGTCACAATGCCTTGCAGGCTAGCACAGTGAATCCAATATCTTGGCTCCCAGCTTAAAGACTGGCATGGTAGTATAAAAAATAAAAGAATAAGCTATCTTAAGAGCCTTACTCATGTTCTGCATCTCCTCCAAAGGAGTCCCTACCAAAAAGCAATCAGACAAGGCGTTGCACAATAAGATGCCACACTTGTTCCATGTAAGCCTCCAGCTTAGTCTATTGATCCTGAAAAGAGCAGATATCCAATCTCAGCTCAAAACTGAAAAGTACTACTTCAGCATCAGATGAAGGAATTATACTGTCCAAATCTGGGATTTCACCCTTAGAGGCTACCAACATATCCTCCTCATCAACTTAAGAAGGAGGGCAACTTGAGTAGCAGTAGGTGGAACATAAACCTTACTATCTGAAACTCAAATTTCCTCTTGCATTTTCCCTTTAACATAGGAGAATCAGATGCCACAGAAACCAGAGGATAGCTGTACAGCAAAATCTATATGCAAATACACTCCTCCAGGAAATTGAGAGGAACCGCAGGGCACTGCATGTGACACCATTGAGGCATGGGACGTTAGAGGAGAAAACAGTGGCAATGCCTGAACAGCATCATCCTAAGAGACATAGGGCTCAGTGGGCAACAATGTATCAACGTATACAGCACAGAATTGCTTTATGACAAACCATCTGTGCAAAAAACATAACTAATGAAGGAATTGAATCATTAACCTTAGAGGGCAGAACTTGCAAAATCATAGCTTTGCAAACTGTACTATATGTCTACTTGCCTTTATGGAATATATTTGGAAATTATCTACCATAACACTCAGAACTTAAGTTTATCCCGAGTGAACAAAACCAGACAAGAAGTACTGATTAGCACAGTGCAATGTCTGATCCGCAATAGAAAACTTTAGTGCTACAGTAACAACCACTGGGGATCAAAAGCAGCATAGAACCCCCCTGCCGATCATATTACTATTGCACACACAGAAAATGTTGGCAGGAGAGAGGACTCTGCTCCGCTTAGAAGAAAGCGGGTCACGTAACTCCCCAAGTGCGCGTCTCAAGACAAAAGCCAAAGTTTAGTAATGGCGGCTGAAATAAAAATGCACATATAAATAAAACATATCCAAACTGATAGCAATAAAGGCAGACATAATGTAATGTACATGTCCCATCTGTTATGGGAGCAGCTAAATGCCGACTTGATACCCAGCTTCTACTGTTCTTGCATTATCCCTTTACAGGTTGTACGCATGGGAGAAAGACGTAAAGAAAAAACAATTTATACTTTATTATTATTATAATTTATTTGTATAGCGCCGCTAAATTCCATAGCACTGGGTACAATGATATGGGTATACAATGACAAAGATTTTTGATAAAATACAAAACATAACAAAACTTAACAAATCTAGTACAGGAGGAAGAGGGCCCTGCTCCGGAGAGCTTACAGTCTACAGGTTTAGGGTGCAGAGACATAAGGTTGGGGTAGATTGTTACATCAGTTGTAGTTGCAGCAGTGAGTCAGGCAGTTCATGTATTAGTTTGGTTCGGATGAGGAATGGAGGAGAGATGGTACGCCTCTCTGAATAGGTGGGTTTTCAAGGAGCGTCTGAAGTTATACAAGGTTGGGGACAGTCTTACAGTCATACTTACCTGATAAATTTCTTTCTTTCCGGATATGGTGAGTTCACGGCATAAATCAATTACTGTTGAGAATATCACTCCTGGCCAGCAGGAGGAGGCAAAGAGCACCACAGCCAAGCTGTTAAATATCACTCCCCTTCCCACAAACCTCAGTCATTCGACTGAAGGTAAAGTGAGAACAAAGGAACACCACAAGGTGTAGATGTGCCTGAGGTTTTAGTTAAAAATAACTGTCTTAAAATAAAGGGCGGGGCCGTGGACCATATACGGAAATAAATTGATCAGGTAAGCATAAATTTTGTTTTCTTTCCTAAGATATGGTGAGTCCACGGCATCATCAATTACTGTTGGGAACCAGAACCCAAGCTAGAGGACACAGATGATTAGGGAGGGACAAGTTCCACAGAAGCTTAATTTTTGAAAGCCCAAAAAGACGAAACAACCCTAGTGGAATGAGCAGTTATTTTCTCAGGAGGCTGCTGACAAGCAGTCTCATAAGCCAAACAAATTATACTTCTCAACCAGAGAGAAAGGGAAGTTGCAGTAGCTTTCCGACCTTTACGTTTCCCAGAGAAACAAATAGGGAAAAATCCTTAGTTGCCTGAAGGTAAAATTTTAGAGCACGCACCACATCCAAATTGTGCAACAAACGTTCCTTATGAGAAGAAGGATTAGGACATAGAGAAGGGACAACAATTTCCGGATTAATATTTCTATCCAAAACAACTTTAGGAAGGAAACCAAACTTAGTACGAAGAACCGCCTTATCAGCATGAAAGGTAAGGCGAATCACACTGCAAAGCCGAGAGTTCTGAAACTCTCCGAGCAGAAGAGATAGCCATAAGCAACAAAACCTTCCGAGATAACAACTTAATATCTATAGAATGCTTTGGCTCAAACGGAGCCTGCTGCAAAACCTTAAGAACAAGATTAAGGCTCCATGGAGAAGCAACTGACTTAAACACAGGCCTGATTCTGACCAAGGCCTGACAAAAAGATTGCACATCTGGCACATTCACCAGGCGCTTATGTAACAAGACAGAGCAGAAATCTGACCCTTCAGGGTACTGACTGACAAACCCTTTTCCAGACCTTCCTGGAGAAAGGACAAAATCCTAGGAATCCTGACCCTACTCAAAAAGTAGCCCTTGGATTCACACCAATAAAGATATTTACGCCATATCTTATATATATCTTTCTAGTAAATCTTTCTAGTAACAGGCTTACGCGCCTGAATCATGATCTCAATGACCGACTCAGAAAACCCATGCTTAGACAAAACTAAGCGTTCAATCTCCAAGCAGTCAGCTTCAGAGAAACAAGATTTGGATGAAGGAAGGAACCCTGAAGTAGAAGGTCCTTCCTCAGAGGCAATTTCCAAGGTGGGAGAGATGACATATCCACTAGATCTGCATACCATATCCTGCAAGGCCACACAGGTACAGGTGCTATTAGAATCATTGACGCTCTCTCTTCCTTGATACAAGCAATAACTCGTGAAAGGAGAGCAAACAGGTATGCCAGCCTAAAGTCCCAAGGAACCACCAGAGCATCTATCAGAGTGGCCTGTGGATCTCCCTTGACCTGTACCTTGGAAGCTTGGCATTCTGCCGAGATGCCATCAGATCCAACTCTGGCACCCCCCATTTGAGGGTTAAACTGGAGAACACCTCCGGATGCAGTTCCCACTCCCCGGATGAAAAGTCTGTCTGCTCAGGAAATCCGCTTCCCAGTTGTCCACTCCTAGAATGTGGATGGCAGATAAGACAGCAATTGTGAGCTTCTGCCAACTGAATAATCCAAGACATCTCTTTCATGGCTAAGGAACTCTAAGTTCCTCCCTGGTGATTGATGTAAGCTATTGAAGTGATGTTGTCTGTCTGAAACCTGATAAACTGGGCTAAGGACAATTGAGGCTAAGCCATCAGAGCATTGTAAATTGTTAAACTCCAAGATGTTTATGGGGAGAGCAGACTCTTCCAGAGTCCCTGCGCCTTCAACGAGTCCCAGACAGCTCCCCAGCCCAGTGGACTGGCATCCGTGGTCACAATCACCCATGAGGGTCTCTGAAAGCATGTTCCCTGAGACAGATGCCCCTGAGAAATCCACCACGGGAGAGAGTCTCTTGTCAACTGATCTAGATCTATCCTCTGAGATAGATCTGAATGGTCTCCGTTCCACTGCCTGAGCATGCATAGTTGCAGCGCTCTCAAATGGAATCGAGCAAAGGGAATTATGTCCATGAAGCGCCCATCAGTCCAATTACCTCCATACATTGAGCCACTGATGACCGAACAGACTGTAGAGAGAGGCAAGAGGAGCATTTTGAATTTTCTGACCTCCATCAAAAATCGATAGGGAATCTATTATGGTCCCTAAAAATACCCACCATTGTAGCTGGAACAAGGGAACTCCCTTCCCGATTCACTTTCCAACCTTGGGAATGTAGAAAAGACAACAAGATCTCTCTGTGAGATTTTGCTTGTTGAAAAGATGGTGCCTGGACCAATATGTCTTCCAGATAGGGCGCCACAGCAATTCCCCGAGACCTGACAACTGCTAAGAGAACCCATAGAACCTTTGAAAAAACTCTGGGAGCTGTAGCAAGGCCAAACGGAAGAGCCACAAACTGAAAGTGTTTGTCCAGAAAGGCAAACCTCAGATATTTATGATGATCCCTGTGAATGGGAATATGAAGGTATGCATCCTTCAAATCTATGGTCATCATGAACTGACCCTCTTGTAATAAAGGAAGAATTGAACATATCGTCTACACCTTGAAAGACGGTACTCTGAGAAATTTGTTTAGACACTTTCGGTGCAGAATCGGTCTGAATGTTCCTTCCTTTTTGGGAACCACGAACAGATTGGAATAAAAACCCAGACCCAGTTCCTGAATTGGAACAGGTACTATCACTCCCAGGGAGGAGAGATCCTGTACACATTTCAAGGACGCCTCTCTTCTTGTCTGGTCTGCAGATAACCGAGAGGTGGAACCTGCCTCTGGGAGGAAAGGTCTTGAATTCCAATTTGTAACCCTGGGATACAATGTCCACAGCCCAGGGATCCGGGACATCTCACACCCATGCTAGAGAAAACTGAGAAAGTCTGTCCCTTACTTGATCCGCTCCCGGATCGGGGGCAAACCCTTCATGCTGATTTTGAATCAGCTGCAGGTTTCTTTGATTGCTTCCCCTTGTTCCAAGACTGACTGGGCTTCCAAGAGGGCTTGGACTGTTCCTGTTTTGAGGAAGAAGGGGAAGACTTACCTCTGAAATTACGAAAGCAGCAAACATTACTCTGATGCCTTTTTGCTCTATTTTTCTTATCTTGAGGTAGAAAAGACCCTTTTCCCCCGTAATATCAGAAATAATTTCTGTTAGACCAGGTCCAAACAAGGTAGGTCTTACCCTTGCCAAAAGTTTAACCTTAAAAGAGACATCCGCTGACCAAGATTTAGCTGCCTAGCACAGCAAAGCTAGATGTCTTGGCTCCCAGCCTAATCACTTGCAGAATAGCATCAGAAATAAAGGAATTGGCTAGCTTAAGAGCCTTTATCCTGTCTAGGATCTCATCCAATGGAGTCTCTACCTGGAGGGAATCGGATAAGGCATCAAACCAGTAGGATGCAGTACTTGTAACCATGGCAATACACACCGCAGGTTGCCATAGGAGACCTGAATGAACATATATTCTTTTTAAATAAACCTCCAGTTTCTTGTCCATAGGATCTTTTAAAGAACAGCTATCCTCAATAGGAATAGTAGTTATCTTAGCCAGTGTAGAAATAGCCCCTTCTACCTTAGGAACCGTGTGCCATGGTTCCGTTATGGAGTCAGCAACTGGAAACATCTTCTTGAAAATAGACGGGGAAAAGGATACCCCTGGTCTCTCCCACTCCTGAAAAATAATATCCCTAGAATGGTCTGGGATAGGGAAGACCTCCTTTGAGGAATGAACCTCAAAGTAATTGAGTTTGCTAGCTTTCTTAGGCTGTACAACAAAAGGGATGTCTGAGTCGTCCAAAGTAGCTAAAACCTCCTTTAACAGCACACTAAGGTATTCAAGTTTAAATCTGAAGGATACCCCTTCAGCTTCAGACAAGGGAGCTACACTGTCTGACTCTGAGAATTTACCCTCAGATAGTCCTGAAGAATCTTCCTCATCAGATTTAAGAGGAAGGGCCATCTGAGAAGCATTACTGGAATCAGAAACCCTCCTATCTGATTCTCTAAGTTTTCTCTTACGTTTCTCCTTTAACATAGAAAAAGCAGCCAACGCCGCCGAAGATACTTGAGCAGCAATTTCTGCCTTCAAATACACTCTACTAGGAGTTATAGCAGAAGTGCAGGGCACTGCATGTGACGCCGTTGAGGCCTGGGACGTTACAGGAGAAGACTGTGGCAATACCTGAACAGCATCATCCTGACACATTAGGCTCAGTAATAAAAATCTTTTCTTTACACTGTAAAGTCTTCTTAACACATGAACAGAATTGCATAGGTGAAGCAATCTGGGCTTCTAAACATAAAAGACAATTATTCATAGGAGACTTCTGTTCTAAATCAGAAAATTATATTCTAAATCAGAAAATTATGTTCTAAATCAGAAAATAGAAAGAAATTTTCCCAGGGCAAGAAAAAACAAACAAACACTCGTTTTTCAATACACACCTACTATATACAGTATTGTCTTTTAAAAGTTATAGTTTGCTCCTGTGCTTTACAACAGGACTCAATTAGAAATAAGGATAAATAAGACGTAACCGAGCAATATATGCTCAAAGTACACAACCACAAGTGACCTCACACCTCAGCTTGGCTGAGGCGCCTACCTGATACCCCAAACAGGAATATAAATTCTGACTCTAAAGAACAAGTCCTAACAGCCGACACCGCTCCGTAACTTGTTCCGAATGAGCGTCACATGATCAGGCTAAACTTACTGCCACATAAAGGCGTGAAAATTAACAGTCACTTCCTGGTTACGCTGATAACAGCATAAAGAGTGGCAGTAGCTCTAGAAGCTACACAAACGTCAGTCTCAACTGTTTGCCGCATAAACATACATACTTTTAAAATTAAAAGAACCTACATGTTACCATAAGAGCCCTAAAAGATTTAACCCCTTCACCACCTGAAGAGATTAAACAGTCTCAGTCACAAATTGCAGTGCCTGCTTCATGCCCACATCAATCCTTAATAAGGATTACCTTGCACCATATTGATTTTCAGTCCTGCAGGGTCAATTTATTTAAGTGCATATTCTCCCCACCTGGAAGCAAAAGCACTTACCTGCTACATCAGCTGTCCGGCATGTAGACAGCTCACTAGGTGTCATGATCCAGCCTATAATTGAACCTAGAACCTGTTTCTATTTCTGCTGCTGTTCTTTCCCAGCCTGTTGTCTTACCTCTTTGCCATCATATGGCTTGAATATTGGGTTTTTCTGTTTGCTGCATGCCTCTGGCTCCACCTGCTTACCAGCTGAAACAAATCATATAATCAGCAGCTTCATTTTGTGACTACTCTTCTGGATATTCCCTTGGCACTGTGTTTTGTTTTTGGACTGATTTCCTGGCAATTGATCTTGGCTAATTCTCTATTTCCTAAAGACTGACTAAGGTACTTTTGCTTGCTTGTTACCTGATACTACAGAGTTCCAGTCTACAGCATATGCAAGTATCCTGTCTGTTATTACAAGGAGCTGCATTCCTGCCTGTTACTACAGAGTTCCAGTCTACAGCATATTCAAATATCCTGTCTGTTATTACAAGGATCTGCATTCCTGCCTGTTACAGAGTTCCAGTCTACAGCATATGCAAGTATCCTGCCTGTTATTACAAAGATCTGCATTCCTGCCTGTTAGAGTTCCAGTCTACAGCATATGCAAGTATCCTGCCTGTTATTACAAAGATCTGCATTCCTGCCTGTTAGAGTTCCAGTCTACAGCATATGCAAGTATCCTGCCTGTTATTACAAAGATCTGCATTCCTGCATGTTACTACAGAGTTTCAGTCTACACCATATGGTTCCAGTTTACAGCATATGCATGTACCCTGCCTCTTATTACAAATATCTGCATTCCTGCCTTATACTACAGAGTTCCAGTCTACAGCCTATAGCCTTTGCCTTACCTTATTTGCATATCTCTACATTGCTAATTATCCTATCAATAAAACCATCACCTTTATTTCCTAAAACTTTGTACCTGTTTAATTATGCCAAAAAGGAGACTCACACAGACAAAACACAACTTTAACCCCAGAACATGATACCTCTGCACAACAGCTCACAACTCCTGAACCTGCTCCCTTGCAGAGTATGACAGAATGTCAAGGCCTTACATCGGAGCTTGCAGAGGTGATCCATTCTTTGACTGAAGTGTCAGAAAGAATTTTGTCTGTGGACTCTCATCTACTACAACTTAACCAAATTCTAAAATCCCTTCCGGATGCATTGAAGTCACTTATCCAAGATTTCACTGTAGGATTCCAGAATTTACAGGATAGCCTGAAAGACTTTATCAATAAAAAATTTCTGGGTTGGGCACTCCTACTCCTGTGTCCACTACCCCAAAGACTGTATCCTTACCAATCCAAAGGAGGATATCAACCCCTCTTATCATTCATGGAATGGCTAGGAGAACTAATGGCTTATGTTTCTATTGTGGAGCTACTGGGCATGTAATATCTTTTTGTCCAGTGAGACCCCCTAAGAAGTCTGTTCCGGGGTCTCCACCTCTAAATCCTGAGTCATCAAATGGACAGGCTACAGAGAGGAAGTTAAACCTCTGGCGATGAGCTCTGCATGGGTTCTATTTTACATCCCCAATTTGATCAGCCTAGGACTGCACCTTCCAAAGACTCTGATTCCTGTGAAGTACTAACATGTCATCCACACAATCCTAATACTACTAATCCAGAGACTTGCCTACCAAATGCAGCTACATTCTTATCTTTGTGCATTTCAGAAGAAATGTCTAACTATTCTACCATTGAAGATGATACTGATTCTGACACTGAAGGGATGGTGCTTCAAACTGCTGTTCGGAAAAATGGTCCTTTACCTGTTCCTCAGACCCACCTCTTCAGAACCTACAAGCCTAGAACTGCACAGAAACCAAAGATCAGTCCTGTTGGGGCCCTCTATACTAATTTCAGTCCCCAGAATCCTCTTGTGGAGAGCCCTTCAAAAAAGATAATACCCACTGATTGTACATATGCCTCTGATAGCACTCTGGTACGCATCAAAGATCTGGAGTTATATGAGAATGCTAAGTCCGCCCAGAGGACGTCCTTGAGGAGGGGGTACTGTCATGATCCAGCCTATAATTGAACCTGGGACCTGTTTCTATTTCTGCTGCTGTTCTTTCTCAGCCTGTTGTCTTAACTCTTTGCCACCAGATGGCTTGAGCACAGGCTAAGAATATTGGGTTTTTCTGTTTGCTGCAACTTTGGCTCTCTGGCTCCACCTGCTTACCAGCTGAAACAAATCATATAATCAGCAGCCTGCTATATTTGGGAGGTTTGCTTGCAGTTCTGGGCCTTGACATTGAGTGTTATACTCTGACAGACTCTCTGGTCCTGTTTCCTGAGTGAAATACAGATTTGTTGGATTTCCTGGTGACTGATTTCTGCTTCATTTTGTGACTACTCTTTTGGATATTCCCTTGGCACTGTGTTTCGTTTTTGGACTGATTTCCTGGCAATTGATCTTGGCTATTTCTCTATTTCCTAAAGACTGACTCAGGTACTTTTGCTTGCTTGTTACCTGATACTACAGAGTTCCAGTCTACAGCAAATTTAAGTACCCTGTCTGTTATTACAAGGAGCTGCATTCCTGCCTGTTACTACAGAGTTCCAGTCTACAGCATATGCAAGTATCCTGCCTGTTATTACAAAGATATGCATTCCTGCCTGTTTCTACAGAGTTCCAGTCTACAGCATATGCAAGTATCCTGCCTGTTGTTACAGAGTTCCAGTCTACAGCATACGCAAGTATCCTGTCTGTTATTACAAGGATCTGCATTCCTGCCTGTTATTACAGAGTTCCAGTCTACAGCATATGCAAGTATCCTGCCTGTTATTACAAAGAACTGCATTCCTGCCTGTTACTACAGAGTTCCAGTCTACAGCCTATAGTTCCAGTTTACAGCATATGCAAGTATCCTGCCTGTTACAAATATCTGCATTCCTGCCTGATATTACAGAGTTCCAGTCTACAGCCTATAGACTTTGTCTTATCCAATTTGCATATCTATGCATTGCTAATTATCCTATCAATAAAACCATCACCTTTATTTCCTAAAACCTTGTACCTGTTCAATTATGCCAAAAAGGAAAGACTCACGCAAACAAAACACAACTTTAACCCCAGAACCCGACATCTCTGCACAACAGCTCCCAACCCCTGAACCTGCTCCCTTGCAGAGTATGACACTAGGTATGCAAGGACACAGTTCCTTACAAAGACCTGTGGAAGAGAAAGGACAGTCACCTACTCTGACTTTCTATAGCAGGGCAGCAAAATGTTAGAAAAAACACAGTAAGGCCCACCTTACAAGTTCCTAACTGCCACTACCTTTACTAAAGAGATTGACATGGAATACATCTAGACCCATAAACTTGCTTGTAGAAAAATCCAGTTTTCCTTCAGACCGCAAAACTTCACCTTCTCCATGTAATGAAGGCAAAGAGAATAACTGGGGTTTGTTGGAAGGGGACAGCTAGGATTAGACCACTAAACCTGCTACTCTCACGCCAGAAAAGAATTACCCCAACAGACCAGATATAATTAGTGTAATAGCTTTTAACTTAACTAGCCACAGCATGGCATTAACGTTAAGGTCACATACTCAATGCAACCGCTCTGACACAAAAGGCAGCTTGACTGCAAATTAACAGCCCAAATAGGAGAATAACTCCTAGTCTCCAGCAGTGTTAATTTCGTCGACTAAAACTAGACTAAAAGGACTATAAAACTAATGAAATTCTGATGTCTAAAATACGACTAAAACTAAAATGGCATTTTAGTCAAAAGACTATGACTAAAACTAAATCAAAATTTGCTGACAAAAACATTTTATGCAAGGTGTTATAATCAATCCATATCCAATTACTGTTTTTTTGTAAATTTTACAAAACTTAATTTGATTAAATTTTAAGATAAATAAAGACATGTTATATACCACAACAGGTAAATCTGTTAAATCTGTATTGCATGTTCAAACCTTAATACCATAAATAGAAACAGGTTAATAAACCTTTACTCCAGGAGTATATAATGAGTTTGGAAGTTCTAGAGCAGTGCTAATATCGTTGCCAAATTGTTTTAGAATCTGTGAACAATGAATTGATTCTTCCTATAGAAATAAGCATAACCCACGAATATGGGTTTAAGTTATGCTGTGCCTGTGCTAGATGCAGAAACTTTTTGTTGTGTTGAGTTACTTAATTCTTGTTTTAATTAGTAACAGAGAACTGTTAAAGTTTTTATTATGGGTAATTTGTTCAATACAGTTTACAGTTTTTTTTTTTATATTTTAAAGTTACACTTCTGTTTGTTTATGAAACTTGGTTTTATTTAATTTTAAGCTTAATAAAGATGTTACATATCACAACGGCTAAATCTGTGTCTGTATTGCATGTTTAAATTTTAATATCATAAATATTAACAGGTGTTATGTTTACTCCTGGAGTATATAATCAGTTTGCAAATTATAGAGAAATGCTTAAATAATGCATTACACTTTAACTACACCCCTAGACTAAAATCTACTGGAGATTCAGTTGACTAAAACTAGACTAAAACAATTCAGATGACTAAAATACGACTAAAACTAAAATGGAATTTTAGTCAAAAGACTAAAACTAAGACTAAATAGAAATTTGCTGCCAAAATTAACACTGGTCTCCAGTCACATAAATGTGCCTGCTCCCTGCCAGAAAATATCTTGCCTACAGGATATATCAGTCCCTTAATATTGCAAAGTAAATATATTAAGTGCCCATCCCCTGGAAGATAAAAGGCACTTACCTGCAGTCTGGCCGTCCAGCTTACACGGTATGAGGACACCACTCCACACAGAGACCTGTAGAAAAAAGAAAACAGAGTAAACTTACTCTGGCTTTCTATACCAGGGCAGCACAATGTTAGGAACTTGTAAGGTGGGCCTTGCTGCATTTTCCTAACTACTTTAAAGCCACCACTGCCCTACTGAAGAGACTAACGTGAAATATGGCTAGACCCAATCTTTGAACAAAAGGAAAGAACAGAGTAAACCTACTCTGGCTTTCTAGGATAGTTAAATCTTGCTTGTAGCAAAAGAAATCCAATTTTTCTTCAGACAACAAAACTCCACTTCCTCAATGCATCAAGGCAAAGAGAATGAATGGGGTTTATGGGAAGGGAAGTGATACTTAACAGTTTGACTGTGGTGATCTTTGCCTCCTCCTGCTGGCCAGCAGTGATATTCCCACTAGTAAGTGATGACGTCGTGGACTCACCATATCTTAGGAAAGAAAACCAGTAATCCGTCTGTTCCTTGAAAGGGACTGGCATTTCCTGTTTGTTACAGCCTTTTATATGAATAATGAAAGCTTGTTCAAATAAATAATAAAACTTTTGAATTTAGTATTTCAATATTTATGCTCTAACCAAACCATATCTATTTTGCAGTATACGAAGATGGAAATTATCTTTAATTCTTAAAAATTAAGTTTAATGTCAACCTTCAAAAGGTTTTTGAAATCCACTTCTGTCAATAACTTTTGTACTATGATCTCAGACATGAGAAATACTTTATAAACTGAAAGCCGATTGACTCCCTAAAACTGCTAATAAAAGCAAGATAACTGTGAGGAAGTTTTACATGTACATAGGTGTTGTGCCCGTATCTAAAGGCTTGAAGCCAAATGGCAATGTATAATTGCCGTTAATGTTTGGATCCACTCTAGCTGGCTTGGAAAACCAAACTGTAAAGCAAAGCAGAACATTAAAGACAATAGAGGTATAGTACTTGCAGAAAAATAACTCATAATCTTAATACATTGAATATTTGTCAGTTAAACTAGGTTCACAAATTATATTGAGTGCTAAGAACGCATACAGAAAACCATAGCAACTGAAAACAGAACAAAATGAGAGCCTTACTGTGAGGTATTCGGTTTAGGAGGATGATCCTTGTACCCGTCACACTGTGGTGAATGTTTCTTGAATAAAAAGGACGCAGGAGCGGAAAATAAACACTCTTTATTTAAACACTGAATTAAATAACTTTGCACATATACGACAGCAAAACGAGAAAGGGGAGGGAACTGAATGGTGGCAGATTTGAGCAGCTAAGAGCTTAACTCCTTCAGCTTGTAAATCCAACTAGTATTTTTAAATATTTAGTACATAAGGTTAGTGTAACTAACATCTTTTCTGCAGCATGTCAGATTTTATACCTCTCTTGCAGTCAGACAGACAATTATATCCGGATTCTTGTAATTACAGAATTAACAGTTAAACGCTGTTAAACAATGTTTTTCAAATTGGGTTATCCTAAAATCCAAGCCTGCTTACGCAGGTCTCAAAACATTTCAGATATTTGGAGAATATTAAAGGTTTTACCTCAAAATAAATATCAGTAGGTATATTGCCATATAACATATCTTAGTAATAAATACTTGGGGGAGAGGAATTAAAAAAAAGAAAGAATGTGACATTTATGGGTTGTGCAAACCTTTGTTCTGAAATTGAAAATAGACATTCAATTCTGCCAATAAAATGGCTGTGTGTATATTGTAGTCTAAAATTTGGTTACCTAGGAAACCTCTTTACTATGCATTTGTAGATCTATCACATTGTCAGAAAAGTAGAAATAAACAAACAAACATTGAAATAAAGTAGCAAACGACAATGAATGCCTAGTTTTTGCATGCATTTGTTTTCTTTTAGCTGCCATCATGGCTTATATGGATTTTTTTTAACTGGACATTTTTTTTTACAAATTGTATTCCTCAACCATCTTTAAGACAAGTAAAATGAATCATGGGAAACATTTTGTAAAGCAGTGTCCTCTTAAGATTCTGTGTATATCAAAAGAGAATGCCTAATTTTTTCAAGGTTCCATGTATTCAACATTTTATCTTGACGGGTCTACATGAAACGGTTTAACCTCTTCAGTGTTAGAAAAGACATAAGCATTGCATAGAAAAACGGTACAGTAGTGCCTCACGTTTCCATGACCATATTTAAAATAACATTCTTGAAGCCTAAATCCTGAAAGGTTTAAGATAAGCGTGAGACTTCAGGGCAAAGGTGTTTCAGCAGGTGTAAAAGGGTTCTCTGGGTTACTCTCTATCGTAAGGAAGACAAGAGCAATGAAAGCAATCACTACAAAGACTGCTATCTGGATGGACACTGGGATCAGGCGTTTTGCTTCCTTGTCTGTGGTCAAACTCTTTGCTTGCTCCTGCATTTTGGCCCTAGTGGCCAGGTCGTCATATTTAAATTGGATTGGTCGCCCAGCTGCTCCTTTAATTGGCTTCCTACGAGTAGCACTGCAAAAGAAACAAGTATTAATCATAATTTGTGCAGTGATAAAATATTCCCCCGTTACTTAGAAGGTCTAAACATTAAACATACTTTTTTCATTTTATTGGTTATTTAATTTAAATAACTTATGAGTCAGATAAAGTATTCAACTTTCATGCTAATTTCCAATTTACTTCTATTTACTTTGTTCCTTTGGTATCCTTTGTTGAAAGAGCAGCGATGCACTACTGGGACACATCAGGTAAGCCAATAACAAGATGCATATATGTGCAGCCACCCATCAGCAGCTAGCACCCAGTAATGCATTGCTGCTCCTGAATATTCCAAGAGAATGAAACAAATTAGATAACAGAAGTATAATTGAAAAGTTGCTTATTATTGCATGCTATGATTCACGGAAGAAGAAAAAATGTGTTTCATGTCCCTTTAAAGGGAATGTCTTCATTTAATAAATGCTACATTAAAAGGAGGGACTAGGATAGAAAACCCAGCCCTACAGAATACTATTTCCAACCCCCATAAAACCGCTTTGTAGGCAGCTTTATTTCCTAGCCAAACACAGAAGAGGTTGGGATGAGTGCTACATTTAAACATTTTAATGACATGACTAGCCTTGTCTGCAAGCCCATATATTGGGTCCCTGACTGGTGTTATTCTATTACAAGGTGTTTACTGTCCCTTTAAGACTGTGCTAGCTGAATGAGCTTTAAAGCCTTGGGCACTACTGTGAGCTAGATGAACATAGCTGGTGAGGCAATGACAAGATACAAATCTGCGTAGCCAAAATGCTAATCAACTGCTAGCTTCCAGTAGTGCATTATTGCTTCTCAGCCCTCCTAGTTATGGTTTCCTGGGGTACCATGAGAACAACATATATTTGATAGCAGAAGTTAAAATAAAAGTTTCTAAATTACATGCTCTATATGAATTACGAAAGTTTAATTTATATTTTATTTTAAATTATACAGATATAAGATAAAACAGGCAAAACAAACAAATAAGACTATGACTTACACTTTAGGAATAAAAAAATAATCTTGAATAAGCTCTTAGATCTAGGGGGGTGAGAGCAAGTCTATTGTTCTATTATTCTAATTTCCCCACAAAGGGGGTAAACTTATCCTCCTCCCCTCCTTTTCCTCTTAGATTGTATTTCAAAGGTTACTTATAATATTATATATAATATTCTCCCAAATTTCCTTAGACTTTATATAAATCTCCAACTTACTACTTTTCATAAAATTATATTCTTGATTTATAATATATTCATTAACTTTGTTAATGCACTCATTCTTTGTGGGGGATGCGCGAGTCTTCCATTTTTTTTTTTTAAGATGGCATTTCTTGCACTGTTAAACAAAGATTGTATTTATATCAAACTATGTTCATCTAACTTCCTGTCCATATTGTTTAGAATTGCAGCCAGAAAACTACTTAAAGTGAATGTCAATTTTGATGCTAAAGTGCCCATTTTTTAAAAATTCGATTAAAAACAGGGGCACTTCAATTCATCAAAATTTACATTTCACTCCTGTTGTGAAAAAAAACTTACCTTTTAATCTTCACAGCAGCTCCAGCTTCCTCCAGTCGTTGCAAGCCATATCTGATGTCAGAAATGATGGATAGGTCATCCTCCAATCGCGGCTTCCCACCCGGGGGAATCCGTGTCTGATTCAACGCCGTGATTGGAGGAAGCCGGATTCCTCATTTTAGACCCAGGAAGAGGCTTTGCGATGGGCAGAGGAAGCCAGAGCTGCTGTGAAGATTAAAAGGTAATTTTTTTCGCGACAGGAGTGAAATGTAAATTTTGATGAATTAAAGTGCCCCTGTTTTTAATCAAATTTTTAAAAACCAGGCACTTTAACATCAAAATTGACATTCACTTTAAATTATGATGCTTTATGCCAGGGGTATGGGCACTTTTTTGTGTTGGGATCTACTTTTCAAATAACCAGCTCAACGAGATCTACCCACTAAAAGTGGGCCGGCTGCTAAGCTTACATTCCTGCTTTTATAAAGATACCAAGAGAATTATGAAAAAACTAAATTTATGCTTACCTGATAAATTTCTTTCTTTCTGGATATGGTGAGTCCATGTCGTCATCAATTACTAGTGGGGATATCACTCCTGGCCAGCAGGAGGAGGCAAAGAGCACCTCCCCTACCCATAAACCCCAGTCATTCGACCGAAGGGAAATGGAAAAAGGAATAACACAAAGGTGTAGAGGCTTTAGTAAAAAATAACGGTCTTAAATTTAAGGGTGGGGTTATGGACTAGCCATATCCAGAAATAAATACATTTATCATGTAAGCATAAATTTTGTTTTCTTTCCTAAGATATGGTCAATCCACGACGTCATCAATTACTAGTGGGAACCAATACCCAAGCTAGAGGACACAGATGACTAAGGAGGGAGAACAAGACAGGCAGACCTAAACAGAAGGCACCACCGCTTTAAGAACCTCTCTCCTAAAAGAGGCCTCAGCCGAGGCAAAAGTATCAAATGTATAAAATTTGGAAAGTGTACAGAGAGGACCAAGTTGCAGCTTTGCAAATCTGTTACACAGAAGCTTCATTTTTTGAAAGCCCAAGAAGACGAAACAGCCCTCGTAGAATGAGCAGTAGCTCAGGAGGCTGGTGTCCAGCAGTCTCATAAGCAAAACAAATCATACTTCTAAACCAAAAAAAAGAGTAGTAGCAGAACCCTTACGCTTTCCAGAGAAACATACAAAAAGGGTAGAAGACTGGCGAATATCCTTAGTCGCCTGTAAATAGAATTTTAAAGCACACACAACATCTAAGTTGTGCAACAGACACTCCTTATGAGTAGAAGGATTGGGACAGAGAGAAGGAACAAAAATTTCCTAATTAGGACCACCTTAGCCGCATGAACGATAAGGTAAAGTGAATCATACTGCAAAGATTTGGATGGAGGAATGGACCCTGAGTTAGAAGGTCCTTCCTCAGAGGCAACCTCCAAGGTGGCAGAGATGACATTTTCACTAGGTCTGCATACCAGATCCTACGAGGCCAATACAGTAGCTATTAGAATTACCCATGCTCTCTCCTGTTTGATACAAGCAATGGCTCGTGGAAGGAGAGCAAACGGATAAACTAGACTGAACCCCCAAGGAACCTCCAGAGCATCCATCAGAACTGCCTGCAGATCTCTTGACCTTGAACCGTACCTTGGAAGTTTGTCATTCTGCCGAGACGCCATCAGATCCAACTCTTCTGCCCACTGAATAATCCAAGCCACCTCCCTGGTGGTTGATGTAAGCCACTGAGGTGATATTGTCCGACTGAAACCTGATAAACCGGGCTAAGGCCAACTGAGGCCAAGTTATCAGAGAATTGTCAATCGTTCTCAACTCCAATATGTTTATGGAAAGAGCAGACTCCTCCCAAGTCCATAATCCCTGTGCCCTTAACAATTCCCAGACTGCTCCCCAGCCTAGCATGCTGGCATCTATGGTCAAGATCACCCAAGAAGAGATCTCCGGAAGCATGTGCCCTGAGACAGATGTTCCTGAGAAAACCACCACAGAAGACAGTTTCTCGTTGACACGTCTAGAGACAGATCCGAATGGTTTACGTTCCATTGCCTGAGCATGCATAACGGCAGAGCTCTCAAATGGAATCGAGCAAAGGGAATGATGCCCATGGAAGCGACCATCAGACCAATTACCTCTATACATTGAGCTACTGATGGCCAAACAGTAGACTGAAGAGAGAGGCAAGCAGAGAGAATTTGGGATATCCTGACCTCCGTCAATTTTTTTCATAGATAGGGAATCTATTATAGTCCCTAAGAACACCACCCTTGTAGCTGGAACAAGGGAACTCTTTCCCAGATTCACTTTCCATCCGTGGGAACGTAGAGAAGAAAACAAGATCTCTGTATGAGAGTTTGCTTGTTGAAAAGATGGCGCCTAAATCAATATGTTGTCCAGGTATGGCGCCACTGCAATTCTCCGAGACCTGATCACTGCCAAGAGAGCCCCCAGAACCTTTGAAAAAATTCTGGGAGCTGTGGCAAGGCCAAACGGAAGAGCCACAAACTGGAAATGTTTTGTTGACACTTTAGGTCTAAAATGGGAAGAAAAGTTCCCTCTTTTTTGGGAACCACAAACAGATTTGAATGAAATCTTAGACCCTGTTCTTTTACATGAACTGGAACAATCACTCAGAGAGGAAAGATCCTGAATGCTGTTCAAGAATCCCTATTTACCTGCAGATAAGGTAAAAAGAGAGGTGAAATCTGCCCCTGGGAGGGAGAGATCTGAACTCTATTTTGTAACCCTGGGTAACTATGCCCACAGCCCAAGGATCTGGGACATCTCTAAACCACGCCTGACAAAACAGGAAAAGTCTGCCCCCCACTTGATCTGATCCTGGACCGAGGGCTGACCCTTCATGCTGAGTCAGTTGTGGGTTTCTTAGATTGTTTTCCCTTGTTCCAAGACTGACTGGGTCTCCAAGAAGACCTGGATTGCTCCTGTTTGGAAGCGGAAGATTTCTGACCTTTGAAATTACGAAAGGAACGAAAATTACTTTGAAGTCCTTTAAGTCTAATAATCTTGTCTTGCAGCAGAAAAGATCCTTTCCCACCCGTAATATCAGATATCATTTCTCCCAATCCAGGTCCAAAGTCTTACCATTGTAAGAAAGCGCCAAAAGCTTAGATTCTTGACCAAAAATTTAGCCACAAAGCCCTGCGGGCCAAGACAGATAAGCCAGACATCTTGGCCCCCAATCTAATAGCCCCTTCTACTTCAGGCACCGTGTGCCATGAATCTTTAATGGAATCTGCAACAGGAAACACCCTTTTAAAGACTGAAGGCGGGGAAAACAAAATGTATGCTTATTTATTTCCAGATATGGTGAGTCCACGGGATCATCAATTACTGTTGGGAATATCACTCCTGGCCAGCAGGTGGCGGCAAAGAGTACCACAGCAAAGCTGTTAAGTATCATTTCCCTTCCCACAATCCCCAATCATTCGACTTGAAAGAAGAGAAAGGAAATAACACAAGATGTAGAGGTGCCTGAGGTTGAGATAAATAAAAACTGTGTTAAAGGGACGGTCTACACCAGAATTTTTAAAAAGATAATCCCTTTATTACCCATACCCTAGTTTTGCATAACTAACAGTTATATAAATACACCTTTTACCTCAGTGATTATCCTGTAAGCCTCTGCAAACTGTCCCCTTATTTCAGTTCTTTTGACAGACATCCATTTTAGCCAATCAAAACTGGCTCACTGGAACTTCACATGCGTGAGCACAGTGTTATCTGACAAACATGAACTAACACCCTCTAGTGGTGATAAACTGTCAAAATGCCCTGAGAGAAGAGGGCTTAGAAATTAGCATATACACTTCCTAGGTTTAACTTTCAACTAAGAATACCAAGAGAACAAAGCAAAATTGGTGAGAAAAGTAAATCGGAAAATTGTTTAAAATTACATTCTCTAGCTGAATCATTAAAGTTTATTTTGGACTAGACTGTCCCTTTAAATAACAGACGGGACCATTCAGTCACCATATCCGGAAATAAATAAATTGACCAGGTAAGCATACATTTTGTTTTCTTTCCTAAGGTTAGGGAGGGGCAAGACAGGGAACCTAAACAGAAGGCCCCACCGCTTGAAGAACCTTTCTCCCAAAAGAAGCCTCAGCTGAGGCAAAAGTATCAAATTTATAACATGTAAAAAAAGTGTGCAAATAAGACCAAGTCGCAGCCTTGCAAATCTGATCTACAGAGGCCTCATTATTGAAGGCCCAAGAAGAAGAAACAGCCCTAGTGGAATGAGCTGTGATTCTCTCAGGGAGCTGCTGTCCACCAAACGAATAATACTTCTTAACTAGAGAGAAAGAAGTGGCAGTAGCCTTCTGACCTTTGCGTTTCCCAGAAAAACAAACAATGAAGACTGACTAAAGTCCTTAGTCACCTGCAAATAGAATTTAAGAGCCCACACAACTTCTATGTTGTGCAATAACCGTTCCTTACGAGAAGGATTAGGACAGAAAGAGGGGACAACTATTTCCTGATTAATATTTCTATCCGAAACAACCTTAGAAATTAAACCAAACTTAGTACGAAAAACAGCTTTATCTGCATGAAATAACATAATTTATGTAAGAACTTACCTGATAAATTAATTTCTTTCATATTAGCAAGAGTCCATGAGCTAGTGACGTATGGGATATACATTCCTACCAGGAGGGGCAAAGTTTCCCAAACCTCAAAATGCCTATAAATACACCCCTCACCACACCCACAATTCAGTTTAACGAATAGCCAAGAAGTGGGGTGATAAAAAAGTGCGAAAGCATATAAAATAAGGAATTGGAATAATTGTGCTTTATACAAAAATCATAACCACCCCAAAAAAAGGGCGGGCCTCATGGACTCTTGCTAATATGAAAGAAATGAATTTATCAGGTAAGTTCTTACATAAATGATGTTTTCTTTCATGTAATTAGCAAGAGTCCATGAGCTAGTGACGTATGGGATAATGATTACCCAAGATGTGGATCTTTCCACGCAAGAGTCACTAGAGAGGGAGGGATAAAATAAAGACAGCCAATTCCTGCTGAAAATAATCCACACCCAAAATAAAGTTTAATGAAAAACATAAGCAGAAGATTCAAACTGAAACCGCTGCCTGAAGTACTTTTCTACCAAAAACTGCTTCAGAAGAAGAAAATACATCAAAATGGTAGAATTTAGTAAAAGTATGCAAAGAGGACCAAGTTGCTGCTTTGCAAATCTGATCAATCGAAGCTTCATTCCTAAACGCCCAGGAAGTAGAAACTGACCTAGTAGAATGAGCTGTAATCCTTTGAGGCGGAGATTTACCCGACTCAACATAGGCAAGATGAATTAAAGATTTCAACCAAGATGCCAAAGAAATGGCAGAAGCTTTCTGGCCTTTTCTAGAACCAGAAAAGATAAATAAACTAGAAGTCTTTCGGAAAGACTTAGTAGCTTCTACATAATATTTCAAAGCTCTAACAACATCCAAAGAATGCAATGATTTCTCCTTAGAATTCTTAGGATTAGGACATAATGAAGGAACCACAATTTCCCTACTAATGTTGTTAGAATTCACAACTTTAGGTAAAAATTCAAAAGAAGTTCGCAACACTGCCTTATCCTGATGAAAAATCAGAAAAGGAGACTCACAAGAAATAGCAGATAATTCAGAAACTCTTCTGGCAGAAGAGATTGCCAAAAGGAACAAAACTTTCCAAGAAAGTAATTTAATGTCCAATGAATGCATAGGTTCAAATGGAGGAGCTTGAAGAGCCCCCAGAACCAAATTCAAACTCCAAGGAGGAGAAATTGACTTAATGACAGGTTTTATACGAACCAAAGCTTGTACAAAACAATGAATATCAGGAAGATTAGCAATCTTTCTGTGAAAAAGAACAGAAAGAGCAGAGATTTGTCCTTTCAAAGAACTTGCGGATAAACCTTTATCTAAACCATCCTGAAGAAACTGTAAAATTCTCGGAATTCTAAAAGAATGCCAAGAAAAATGATGAGAAAGACACCAAGAAATATAAGTCTTCCAGACTCTATAATATATCTCTCTGGATACAGATTTACGAGCCTGTAACATAGTATTAATCACAGAGTCAGAGAAACCTCTTTGACCAAGAATCAAGCGTTCAATCTCCATACCTTTAAATTTAAGGATTTGAGATCCTGATGGAAAAAAGGACCTTGCGACAGAAGGTCTGGTCGTAGCGGAAGAGTCCACGGATGGCAAGAGGCCATCCGGACAAGATCCACATACCAAAACCTGTGAGGCCATGCCGGAGCTACCAGCAGAACAAACGAGCATTCCTTCAGAATCTTGGAGATTACTCTTGGAAGAAGAACTAGAGGTGGAAAGATATAAGCAGGATGATACTTCCAAGGAAGTGATAATGCATCCACTGCTTCCGCCTGAGGATCCCGGGATCTGGACAGATACCTGGGAAGTTTCTTGTTTAGATGAGACGCCATCAGATCTATTTCTGGAAGCTCCCACATTTGAACAATCTGAAGAAATACCTCTGGGTGAAGAGACCATTCGCCCGGATGCAACGTTTGGCGACTGAGATAATCCGCTTCCCAATTGTCTATACCTGGGATATGAACCGCAGAGATTAGACAGGAGCTGGATTCCGCCCAAACCAGAATTCGAGATACTTCTTTCATAGCCAGAGGACTGTGAGTCCCTCCTTGATGATTGATGTATGCCACAGTAGTGACATTGTCTGTCTGAAAACAAATTAACGATTCTCTCTTCAGAAGAGGCCAAGACTGAAGAGCTCTGAAAATTGCACGGAGTTCCAAAATATTGATCGGTAATCTCACCTCCTGAGATTCCCAAACTCCTTGTGCCGTCAGAGATCCCCACACAGCTCCCCAACCTGTGAGACTTGCATCTGTTGAAATTACAGTCCAGGTCGGAAGCACAAAAGAAGCCCCCTGAATTAAACGATGGTGATCTGTCCACCACGTTAGAGAGTGTCGTACAATCGGTTTTAAAGATATTAATTGAGATATCTTTGTGTAATCCCTGCACCATTGGTTCAGCATACAGAGCTGAAGAGGTCGCATGTGAAAACGAGCAAAGGGGATCGCGTCCGATGCAGCAGTCATAAGACCTAGAATTTCCATGCATAAGGCTACCGAAGGGAATGATTGTGACTGAAGGTTTCGACAAGCTGAAATCAATTTTAGACGTCTCTTGTCTGTTAAAGACAGAGTCATGGACACTGAATCTATCTGGAAACCCAGAAAGGTTACCCTTGTCTGAGGAATCAATGAACTTTTTGGTGAATTGATCCTCCAACCATGATCTCAAAGAAACAATACAAGTCGATTCGTATGAGATTCTGCTAAATGTAAAGACTGAGCAAGTACCAAGATATCGTCCAAATAAGGAAATACCACAATACCCTGTTCTCTGATTACAGACAGAAGGGCACCGAGAACCTTTGTAAAAATTCTTGGAGCTGTAGCTAGGCCAAACGGCAGAGCCACAAACTGGTAATGCTTGTCCAGAAAAGAGAATCTCAGGAACTGATAATGATCTGGATGAATCGGAATATGCAGATATGCATCCTGTAAATCTATTGTGGACATAAAATGCCCTTGCTGAACAAAAGGCAAGATAGTCCTTACAGTTACCATTTTGAACGTTGGTATCCTTACATAACGATTCAATATTTTTAGATCCAGAACTGGTCTGAAGGAATCCTCCTTCTTTGGTACAATGAAGAGATTTGAATAAAACCCCATCCCCTGTTCCAGAACTGGAACTGGCATAATTACTCCAGCCAACTCTAGATCTGAAACACAATTCAGAAATGCTTGAGCTTTCACTGAATTTACTGGGACACGGGAAAGAAAAAATCTCTTTGCAGGAGGTCTCATCTTGAAACCAATTCTGTACCCTTCTGAAACAATGTTCTGAATCCAAAGATTGTGAACAGAATTGATCCAAATTTCTTTGAAAAAACGTAACCTGCCCCCTACCAGCTGAGCTGGAATGAGGGCCGCACCTTCATGTGGACTTAGAAGCAGGCTTTGCCTTTCTAGAAGGCTTGGATTTATTCCAGACTGGAGATGGTTTCCAAACTGAAACTGCTCCTGAGGATGAAGGATCAGGCTTTTGTTCTTTGTTGAAACGAAAGGAACGAAAACGATTATTAGCCCTGTTTTTACCCTTAGATTTTTTATCCTGTGGTAAAAAAGTTCCTTTCCCACCAGTAACAGTTGAGATAATGGAATCCAACTGAGAACCAAATAATTTGTTACCCTGGAAAGAAATGGAAAGTAGAGTTGATTTAGAAGCCATATCAGCATTCCAAGTTTTAAGCCATAAAGCTCTTCTAGCTAAAATAGCTAGAGACATAAACCTGACATCAACTCTGATAATATCAAAAATGGCATCACAGATAAAATTATTAGCATGCTGAAGAAGAATAATAATATTATGAGAATCATGATCTGTTACTTGTTGTGCTAAAGTCTCCAACCAAAAAGTTGAAGCTGCAGCAACATCAGCCAAAGATATAGCAGGTCTAAGAAGATTACCTGAACACAGATAAGCTTTTCTTAGAAAGGATTCAATTTTCCTATCTAAAGGATCTTTAAACGAAGTACCATCTGACGTAGGAATAGTAGTACGTTTAGCAAGGGTAGAAATAGCCCCATCAACTTTAGGGATTTTGTCCCAAAATTCTAATCTGTCAGACGGCACAGGATATAATTGCTTAAAACGTTTAGAAGGAGTAAATGAATTACCCAATTTATCCCATTCTCTGGAAATTACTTCAGAAATAGCATTAGGAACAGGAAAAACTTCTGGAATAACCACAGGAGATTTAAATACCTTAACTAAACGTTTAGAATTAGTATCAAGAGGACCAGAATCCTCTATTTCTAAAGCAATTAGTACTTCTTTAAGTAAAGAACGAATAAATTCCATTTTAAATAAATATGAAGATTTATCAGCATCAATCTCTGAGACAGAATCCTCTGAACCAGAAGAGTCATCAGAATCAGAATGATGATGTTCATTTAAAAATTCATCTGTAGAGAGAGAAGTTTTAAAAGATTTTTTATGTTTACTAGAAGGAGAAATAACAGACATAGCCTTCTTGATGGATTCAGAAACAAAATCTCTTATGTTATCAGGAACATTCTGCACCTTAGATGTTGAGGGAACTGCAACAGGCAATGGTACATTACTAAAGGAAATATTATCTGCTTTAACAAGTTTGTCATGACAATTAATACAAACAACAGCCGGAGGAATAGCTACCAAAAGTTTACAGCAGATACACTTAGCTTTGGTAGTTCCAGCACTAGACAGCGATTTTCCTGAAGTATCTTCTGACTCAGATGCAACGTGAGACATCTTGCAATATGTAAGAGAAAAAACAACATATAAAGCAAAATTGATCAAATTCCTTAAATGACAGTTTCAGGAATGGGAAAAAATGCCAATAAACAAGCTTCTAGTAACCAGAAGCAAAGAAAAAATGAGACTGAAATAATGTGGAGACAAAAGCGACGCCCACATCCGGAACGCAGACATTTTTGGCGCAAAAGGACGTCAAAAAATGACGCAACTTCCGGCGACACGTATGACGCCGGAAACAGAAAAGATTTTTTGCGCCAAAAAAGTCCGCGCCAAGAATGACGCAATAAAATGAAGCATTTTCAGCCCCCGCGAGCCTAACAGCCCACAGGGAAAAAAAGTCAAATTTTTAAGGTAAGAAAAAATGATTGATTCAAATGCATTATCCCAAATATGAAACTGACTGTCTGAAAATAAGGAATGTTGAACATTCTGAGTCAAGGCAAATAAATGTTTGAATACATATATTTAGAACTTTATAAATAAAGTGCCCAACCATAGCTTAGAGTGTCACAGAAAATAAGATTTACTTACCCCAGGACACTCATCTACATGTTTGTAGAAAGCCAAACCAGTACTGAAACGAAAATCAGCAGAGGTAATGGTATATAAATAAGAGTATATCGTCGATCTGAAAAGGGAGGTAAGAGATGAATCTCTACGACCGATAACAGAGAACCTATGAAATAGACCCCGTAGAAGGAGATCACTGCATTCAAATAGGCAATACTCTCCTCACATCCCTCTGACATTCACTGCACGCTGAGAGGAAAACCGGGCTCCAACTTGCTGCGGAGCGCATATCAACGTAGAATCTAGCACAAACTTACTTCACCACCTCCATAGGAGGCAAAGTTTGTAAAACTGAATTGTGGGTGTGGTGAGGGGTGTATTTATAGGCATTTTGAGGTTTGGGAAACTTTGCCCCTCCTGGTAGGAATGTATATCCCATACGTCACTAGCTCATGGACTCTTGCTAATTACATGAAAGAAATGAGATAAGGCGAATCGCACTGCAAAGCTGAAAGTTCTGCAACACTCTGAGCAGAAGAGATAGCAGTAAGAAACAAAACCTTTCAAGATAACAATATATATGGAATGCATTGGCTCAAACCGAGACTGTTGCAAAACTCTAAGAACAAGGTTAAGACTCCAAGGTGGAGCAACAGATTTAAACACAGGCCTGACTCTTACCAAGGCCTGACAAAAGGATTGCACATCTGGCACATCCGCCAGATGCTTGTGCAACAAAATAGATCGGGCAGAAATCTGACCCCTCAGGGTACTGAAAGACAAACCCTTCTCCAGGCCTTCCTGGAGAAAATATAAAATTCTTGGTATCCTGACCCTACTCCAAGAATATCCCTTAGACTCACACCAATAAAGATATTTACGCCATATCTTATGGTAAATCTTTCTAATGACAGCCTTACGAGCCTGAATCATGGTCTCAATGACCGACTCGGAAAAACCACGCTTAGCTAAAATCAAGCGTTTAATCTCCAGTCAGCTTCAGAGAAACGAGATTTGGATGAAGAAAGGACCCCTGAAGTAGAAGGTCGTTCCTCAGAGGAAGTCTCCACGGGGGTAGACACGACATTTCCACTAGATCTACACACCAGATTCTGCAAGGCTACGCAGGAGCTATAAGAATCACTGATGCTCTCTCCTGCTTGATCTGAACAATGAGTCGTGGGAGGAAACAGATGCCAACCTGAAGTTCCAAGGAACTGCCAGAGCATCTATCAGAAAGGCCTGAAGATCTCTCGATCTTGAACCGTACTTTGGGAGCTTTGCGTTCTGACAAGACACCATCATATCCAATTCCGGTAACCCCCATTTGGTTGTTAAACTGGAGAACACTTCCGGATGGAGTTCCCACTCACCGGGATGGAAAGTCTGTCTGCTCAGGAAATCCGCTTCCCAATTGTCCACTCCTGGAATGTGGATGGCAGACCGCAGTTGTGAGCCTCCGCCCACTGAATGATTGGCTCCACCTCCTTCATGGCTAAGGAACTCAGAGTTTCTACCTGGTGGTTGATGTAAGTTACTGAGGTTATGTTTTCCGACTGGAACCTGATAAACCGGGCTAAAGCCAGTTGAGGCCATGCCATCAAGGCATTGAAGATCGCTCTCAACTCCAAAATGTTTATGGGGAGAGCAGATTCCTCCTGAGACCAAAGTCCCTGCGCCTTCAACGAAAACCAGACTGCTCCCCAGCCCATCAGGCTGGCGTCCGTGGTCACAATCACCCATGAGGGTCTCTGAAAGCATGTCCCCTGGGACAGATGTTCTTGAGAAAGCCACCACGGCAGAGAGTCTGTCGATTGATCCAGAACTATCCCCTGAGACAAGTCTGCATAATCCCTATCCATTGACTGAGCATACATAACTGTAAAGCTCTCAGATGGAATCGAGCAAAGGGAGCTATGTCCATGGAAGTCACCATCAAACCAATTAACAATTGGCTCTTCTGGCCTCCATCAAATATTTTCATTGATAGGGAATCTATAATGGTTCCTAAGAAGACCACCCTTATAGCCGGAACAAGTGAACTTTGCTCCAAATTCACTTTCCATCCATGGGAACGAAGAAGAGACAACAAGATCTCTGTGCGAGATTTTGCTAGTTGAAAAGATGGCGCCTGAACCAGAATGTTGTCCAAATAAGGTGCCACTGCAATTCCCCGGGACCAAATTACTGCCAACAAAGCTCCCAGGACCTTTGAGAAAATTCTGGGAGCTGTGGCGAGGCCGAATTGGAACGCTACAAATTGGAAGTCTTTGTCCAGAAAGGCAAATTCAGAAGTTTGTGATGATCCCTGTGGATGGGAACATGCAGGTATGCATCCTTCAGGTCTATGGTCATCATGAATTGACCCTCTTGGACCAGAGGAAGAATGGAATGGACAGTCTCCATCTTGAAGGATGGCACTCTGAGAAATTTGTTTAGGAACCTTAAGATCCAGAATAGGTCTGGGTCTCAAAAAAGTACCCTCTTTTTTGGGTACCACGAACAGGTTGGAATAGAACCCTGTATTGGAACGGGAACTTTCACTTCCAGGATGGAAAGATCCTGTACACATTTCAAGAATGCCTCTTATTTTTTTAAATATTTTTATTGAGGTTAATTTCACTACAAACAATATTAAAATATCAATTTGCGTATCGCATAAAGAAGCATCAGATATATAATGGATACAGTCAACAATATGAAATTATGAATAATACATAGGGTAATACATTTCTCATGTAAACAGTATAAAGGAGTATGCCATCTAGAGACCACCTAAAAGAAGCAAGAGGCCACTCTAGGGCCTCCAAAAAATGATATAACTGAGGGTGGTCACTTGAATCTGAGAGACCACTTTTGGATCTCAGTTAGTTAACCTCATTTCTTAATATTAATAGTAACATTGGCATATGAATTAGAGTATTTAATGAGATAGCTTAGTGTACTCAAGAACCATCTTATATTAATAAACTAAATTACCTCAGGAGGATGGCTGTTCACTCCTGTCTAGAGGCTGTGTCACGTAATAAAAAGCTAAAAAGAACCACGTTATAGAATAGTGTCCAGCTCTAATCTAGTAAATTCTCTGGATAGTGAGGATAGTATGTAAATGTATAATCAAGGCCATACTGACATTGGGCTATACCATCATAATTATAGAGGCCCAAAGGGATAACTGAGGTATAGCCAATTAATATATTTATGTGGTATAGAATTCTGCCCATGAATTTAGACTTAGTCATTCAACTGGTAGGGAATGTCTACATTACATGCCATAGACAGCAAATTAAATTGAAATTTCCATGCCCCCCCGGCCACAAGGAACATGACAAAAAACATTCTTGTTAGCATAGTGACTGAGATGGTTATATACTGGCAAGACATCCTACTTACTCCATGTGTGTCTATAAAGCACCCGAGTAAAAGTGTTGTAATTTGCTGGTACACTTCATTATGTCTGATATGATAGCTAGAAAAAGCTATAGATATCAATCCTCCACTAAGATAGTATACTAGATGAGAGATAATGTCAGAGTTAGGAACCCCCAATGACAATCTATATCCACCCTGAAAGTGTGTTATGGAGATTACAATATTACACCCTAGACAAAATGGGATATGAACAATTACCTCCTTGATAGTGTCTTAGTGCAGGCAGCATATTGAAAAACTCCCTGTATGTAACAGACATAACATCTACATTTAGTAACACTTATCCCACTGCTATTCATACACATTTACAGAATTTACATCTTCTATCTTCAATAGTACTCCAGAAGGGAGAGAAAGCATACACAGTGATTACAGAGAACATAAATGATAACATATTTAAACATTAACTCTAGAACATTCTATATTATATCTAAAGATGAGCTGGCAATAGTAATGGGCTAAAACTTATATAATTCAGCCATATTTGTACTATGTAGACTAATAAATATTAGGGAGGCACAGGTCCTTCCAAGTGATCTATCCTATCCCCACCTTCCAAATACTGAATAGTCCTTGTAATTTAGAGTGTCTTACCACCGTGGGTATGAAGGGTGGATGTTGTAAGTAAAGTGAGACGTTCTTTAAGTCCTTTTCAAAGGCTGCCATATTAATTAGTCCCAAGGCCAGGTCTCCACATTGCATCTGTACCAAGTAACAGAGTTGCCCTTTAATATGTTGCGGCAGTTGTCCCTTTACCATTACGGACCAGATTATAGTGGCCAAATAGAAATCACCTCCTGGTGTGGCCTCAGCGCCGCTTGTCAAACAAAGGTAGACCGGATCCGTCCTTCACATATAGGCTCCACACTGTTTCTCATGTGCAGTTGTAACTGCTTTTGTGGTGTTATCCGGGGCAGTGGTCGGCTCAAGTAGGGAAGTGGACACACAGCATGGCTCCCTGCGGATCTCTTCACTTGTTTTGGCTGCCACGCAAGTCTTCCCTATCCAACCTGCGATCCGGCCAAAGATTAGAAGGCACCGTGACGTAGGTCTCGTCTCCGGGTATCTTATGGACCCCTAATACAGGTAGCAGGGTCTTCTCTGGTCCCAAGCTTGGTGGTGTCTGAGTTGTGGTTGAGAGGGCCTCCCCCCTAAAAGCCCTCCCGGCCAAGCTGGTATCCGGGCTCTCATCTGTCACCAGAGCATGTTCAGCAGGTGCCCCGAAGCTTCACACTCTGGAGTCGTCCAAAGAGGATAGCACATAGATCCCTCTCTAGGTCACGGAAGTGTTCCTGTATTAGGCTGTTTATTCGTCTCTCCCATCTTGCTAGGGCCTCCATTTGTACTCGGCGGGTTGGAAGTAGTTGTTATTGCAGGGTAGTCCCTTGAGGTGGTACCGTCGTGTTAGTTCTCTCGTAGGAGAAAGAAGACAGTCTAGATATGACTGCTGGCTATCCTGTTTTAGGATATCGTAACCCCGGAGTTCAGGGGGGGGGGGAGGTAATGTTGCGGAAGCCCCAGACCTACGCTCCAGATCCTTTACAGGAACAACTTCTTATCTGAACTTACTGCGTAGGTGCAGAAGTTTGCCAAAATGGCTTCAGGTCTTGAGAAGAAGTTTGTCATGTAGCTGACTCAACAAACATAGGAATAAACGCTGTCAAAATTTCCACTTTTAGAGTATAGCTATTAACAGTAATAGATAGCTGCTTCAGGATAGGAAATATCGAGATTTTCTATAAAAAAAACTCATAAATAGTATCTGCCTCAGAGAGCTTCATTGAGACACGTCTTGCCGCATTGAGTGTAAGCTCCGCCCCCAATGCCTCTTTTTATCTGGTCTACAGATAATCTTGAGAGGTAGAATCTGCCCCTGGGAGGAAAGATCTTGAATTCTAACTTGTAACCCTGGGAAACTATATCCACAGCCCACGGGTCTGGGACAAGTCTGCCCCCCACTTGATCCAATCCCAGATCGGGGGCAAACCCTTTATGCTGACAGATTCAGCTGCGGGTTTCCTAGATTGCTTTCCCTTGTTCCAAGACTGATCATGCTTGGTAGAGGAGGGGGAAGACTTGCCTCTGAAGCTACGAAAGGAACGAAAATTACTCTGACGTCCTTTCAATTTGTTCTTATCTTGAGGCAGAAACAGGGCCGGCTCAACCATGGGACCAAGTGGGTCCAATGGACCCAGGCAGCACTTGATAAAGGGGCAGCACTTAATTGACTGGGTCAATCATTGTCAGACCCAGACCACTTATGTGTCTCCATGGGGGAAGTTGCAGGTTCCCAGCAGTATAACCTCCTCATGCACAAAGACACAAAACTGGTCAAAGGCAATATTAAAGGTGGGACAAGGGCATCTCTGTTCTCTAACTACCTTTACACTTATTGCACAATTGTTCATAAACATTAATTGCATGCAGGCAGGCTTAGTAAGGTCAACGGCCAGGCTAGTAGGTTGATATGCTAATCAGTAATGTTACTATGGGGGGGGGGGCTTCATTTCATTCTCGGACCCAGGCAGCACTATAGCTTGAGCTGGCCCTGGGCAGAAAAGATCCTTTACCACCTGTGATATCAGAAATAATCTCTGCCAAACCCGGCCCAAACAAGGTCATTCCCTTGTAAGAAATCGTCAAAAGTTTAGATTTAAAAGAAACATCTGCTGACCAAGATTTCAGCCATAGCGCTCTACACGCCAAAATTGCAAACCCAGATATCTTGGCCCCCAGCTTAATGACCTTCAAAGAAGTGTCAGTAATAAAGGAATTGGCTAACTTAAGAACCTTAATCCTATCATGTATCCCCCTCCAAAGGAGTCTCTTGGAGGGACTCAGACAAAGTGTCAAACCAATAAGCTGCCACACTTGTAACTGTAGCAATACACACTGCCGGTTGCCATTGTAAACCCTGATGAATATACATCTTCTTTAAGAAAGCCTCCAGTTTCTTGTCCATAGGGTCCTTGAAAGAGCAACTATCCTCAATGGGAATACTAGTCCTCTTGGCCAGTGTAGAAATCGCTCCTTCCTCCTTGGGGACCGTCTGCCACGATTACTTAATGGAGTCAGCCACCAGAAACATTTTCCTAAAAACTAGAGAGGGAGAAAAGGGAATTCCTTGTCTTTCCCATTCCCGGGCAATAATCTCCGTAGCACGGTCTGGCACTGGAAACAACTCCCCAGGAGAGGGTACATCAAAGTATCTTATTTAACTTGCTAGATTTCTTAGGGTTGATAACGACAGGAGTATTGAAGTCGTCCAAAGTAGCCAAAACCACCTTTAACAAAACATGGAGTTGTTCAAGCTTGAATCTAAAGGATACAACTTTAGCATCAGATGAAGGAATTATGCTGTCCGAATCTGAGATTTCACCCTCAGACTACGGAAGTATCCTTTTCCGACTTGTGTGAAAGAGCAACTTTGTTAGCTTGCACTGGATCAGAAACCTTACTATCTGATTCTCTAATTTTCATCTTGCATCTCCCATGAAGCATGGGGATGGCAGCTAGTGCCTCAGATACCGCTGGGCAGCAATTTCAGCCTTCAAATACAACTCCATCAGGAGATTGTGAGGAACCGCAGGGCACTGCATGTGACAAAGTTTTGGACGGTTGAGGGAGAGGCTGTGGGATTGTCTGAACAGCATCAACCTGAGAGAATGGCGGCTCAGTAACAAAAATTCTATTTTTGTACAATAAAGTTCTTTAACTACAAAAAGACAACGGGGGTTCAACTTGGGAATTCAAGCAAAGTTTGCACTCCAGAGAAGGTATAGACTCCAGGTCCATTTTGCAAAGAAATATCACAATTTAAAAGCCCTACTGGAGAGAGACTAACATGGAGTACAGCTAGACCCAGCTTGTCAGGAAAGATCAGAGCAAACCTGCTCAGGCTTTCAAAATAATGATAAAATATTGATAGAAGTTCTTTAACAGACACTTAAACTTTATTTCCTCCTTGCACAGAAGGCAAAGAGAATGACTGGGGATTGTGGGAAGGGAAGTGATATTTAACAGCTTTGCTGTGGTGCTCTTTGCCTCCTCCTGCTGGCCAGGAGTCATATTCCCAACAGTAATTGATGATTCCGTGGACTCACCGTATCTTAGGAAAGAAAAAGGAATCCCTGGCTTCTCTCATTCCTGTGCAATACTCTCAGTCACATGGTCTGGGACAGGAAACCCTTCCACTGAGGAAGGAACATCATACAATCTATTAAGCTTACTAGATTTCTTAAGGTTAACCACGACTGGAGAGTTGGAGTCGTCCAAAGTAGCCAATACCTCCTTTAACAATACATGAAGGTGTTCAAGCTTAAACCTGAAATGTATTTCTTCAGTCTCAGGCAAAGAAGATACACTCTCTGAATCTGAGATTTCACCCTCAGAAGCTACAGGTATCCTCCTGATCAGACTTATGAGGGAGGACAACCTGCGTATCAGCAGCTGAAACAGACATCTTGCTCAGGACACAACAATTTATCTTTAATATGCAAAGTCATATTTAAGCAAGCAGCACAGAATTGCATAGGCAACGCAATTTGTGCCTCAAGGCAAAGCAAACACTTATCACAAGCAGGGGATTAATCCATATTGCTTAAAAAAAAAAAAATACAAAAAGGTACTGTCACTTTAAAAAGAACCCAGGCTACCTCTACACCCCAGATATACTGGGGTGCCCTACCTGACCTCTGGAACCAAACAGTAAGAAGAACCGCCACACAGCACCCTCCTATCTCACACTCCAGATTGTTAATGCCGGAAAAATAAGATGCCGCTCTGCTTAAAGTCTAACAGCAGAAGAGCGGGTCACATGACCATACTGCCAAAACAACTGCGCCAAAATGAAAAGTGCGCGCATCTGATAAAGACCAGCATCAGCAAATCACAGCGGTCAGAAAAACACACCCACATCCTGTGAAGAGAAGTCTATATGGCAAATTCACTGACTGATAAAATTAAAATAAAGCCGAGACAGCCATGCTGCTGAAATTCTAAAAAATACACGAGAATGTTACACACAACATGCCATAAAGATCCATATAAAAATAAAAATAAAGTCTAAACTTAAAGGGATATTCAACACCAGAATTTTTGTTTTAAAAGAAAGAAAATCCCTTTATTACATATTCCCCAGTTTTGCATAACAAAAAAGTTATAATACAGATTTTACCTCTGTAATTACCTTGTATGTTATTTTGACAGACTTGCATTTTATCCAATCAGTGCTCACTCCTAGGTCACTTCACGTGCATGAGCTCAATGTTATCTATATGAAACACATGAACTAATGCCCTCTAGTGGTCAAAATGCATTCAGATTAGAGGCAGTCTTCAAGGTCTAAGAAATTAGCATATGAATCTCCTAGGTTTAGCTTTCAACTAAGAATACCAAGAGATCAAAGCAAAATTGGTGATTAAAGTAAATTTGGAAGTTGTTTAAAATTACATGCCCTATTTAAATCAAGAAAGTTATTTTTGAACTCGACTGTCCCTTTAACAGATTTGAGCCCTCATCAATCCCTCACATCTCCAAGTCACATTAACCAGTGCCTGCACCCTGCCAATAAATATCCTATCTAAAGGATTTAAAATGTCCCAAACAGAAATTGCAGCAAAAATATCTTTAAAGTGCAAGTCTCCAATACCTAGAAGACAAAAGCACGTACCTGCAATCCAACTGTCAGGCAGGGCGACAGCTCACAAGGTGTGAAAGGACACATACTCCTTACAGAGACCTGTGGAAAAAAGAAAGAACAGAGTAACCAAACTCTGGTTTTCTATACCTAGGGCAGCAATATTTTAGAAAACAAAGCAAGCACAACCCCACAACTTCCTAACTGCTTAAAAGCCACCAGTACTCTACTGAAGAGATTAACATTGACTACAGCTAGACCCAAATCCTTGCTTCAGGAAAAAAACGAATTTATGTAAGAACCTGATAAATTAATTTCTTTCATAGTGGCAAGAGTCTGAGCTAGTGATGTATGGGATATACATTCCAACCAGGAGGGGGCAAAGTTTTCCAAACCTTAAAATGCCTATAAATACACCTACCTCACACATACCTTAGTTTGACGTGTAGCCAAGAAGTGAGGTGTAAAAGAAGGTGTAAAAAGCATCAAAAATAGGAACTGGAAAAAATAAAGTGCTTTATACAAAAAATCATAACCTCAAAAATAGGGTAGGTTTCATGGACTCTTGCCACTATGAAAGAAATTAATTTATCAGGTAAGTTCTTACATAAATGATGCTTTCTTTCATGTAAGTGGCAAGAGTCCATGAGCTAGTAACGTATAAGATATAATACCCAAGATGTGGAAATCCACAAGTAACTAGAGAGGGAGGGATAAATTAACAGCTAAATCCGCTGAGAAATCAAATCCAAAAATACAATTAAGTTTTCTTAATTAAAAAAAAAAAAAAAACTCAATTCAAAGGCACTAGAATCAAACAGACAACTGCCTGAAGAACCTTTCTACCAAAGGCTACTTCCAAAGAAGCAAACACATCAAAATGGTAAAATTTAGAAAAAGTATGCAAAGACGACCAAGTTGCTGCTTTGCAAATTTTGATCAACTGAAGCTTCATTCTTGAAAGCCCAAGAAAAGGCAACTAATCTAGTAGAACTGTAATTCTTTGAGGGGGAGACTGCCCCGCCGCCAAATAAGCTTTGTGAATCAAACGTTTCAACCAAGATGCCAGAGAAATGACAGAGGCTTTCTGACCATTCCTGGAGCCAGAAAAAATAACAGACTAGAAGTCTTTCTGAAATCTTTAGTAGCCTCAACATATTTAAAGGGACACTAAACCCAATTTTTTTCTTTTGTGATTCAGATATGCTATTTTAAGCAACTTTCTAATTTACTCCTATTATCAATTTGTCTTCGTTCTCTTGCTATCTTTATTTAAAAAGAAGGAACACCATGAAAACAAAATTTATGCTTACCTGATAAATTTATTTCTCTTGTGGTGTATCCAGTCCACGGGTTCATCCATTACTTGTGGGATATTCTCCTTGCCAACAGGAAGTTGCAAGAGGACACCCACAGCAGAGCTGTCATATAGCTCCTCCCCTAACTGCCACCCCCAGTCATTCGACCGAAGACAAGCAAGAAAAAAGGAGAAACTATAGGGTGCAGTGGTGACTGTAGTTTAAAAATAAAAAACACCTGCCTCAAAATGACAGGGCGGGCCGTGGACTGGATACACCACAAGAGAAATAAATTTATCAGGTAAGCATAAATTTTGTTTTCTCTTGTAAAGGTGTATCCAGTCCACGGGTTCATCCATAACTTGTGGGATACCAATACCAAAGCTTTAGGACACGGATGAAGGGAGGGACAAGGCAGGAACTTAAACGGAAGGCACCACTGCCTGTAAGACCTTTCTCCCAAAAATAGCCTCTGAAGAAGCAAAAGTATCGAATTTGTAGAATTTAGAAAAAGTGTGAAGCGAAGACCAAGTCGCCGCCTTACAAATCTGTTCAACAGAGGCCTCATTTTTAAAAGCCCATGTGGAAGCCATCGCTCTAGTGGAATGAGCTGTAATTCTTTCAGGAGGCTGCTGGCCAGCAGTCTCATAAGCTAAGCGGATTATGCTTCTCAGCCAAAAAGAAAGAAGTTGCCGAAGCCTTTTGGCCTCTCCTCTGTTCAGAGTAGACAACAAACAAAGCAGATGTTTGACGAAAATCCTTTGTAGCTTGTAAATAAAACTTTAAAGCACGAACCACATCACAATTGTGTAAAAGACGTTCCTTCTTTGAGGAAGGATTAGGACATAATGAAGGAACAACAATCTCCTGATTGATGTTCTTATTAGATACTACCTTAGGAAGAAACCCAGGTTTGGTACGCAAAACTACCTTATCTGCATGGAAATTCAGATAAGGGGAATCACACTGTAAAGCTGATAACTACGAAACTCTTCGAGCCGAAGAGATAGCTACTAGAAACAGAACTTTCCAAGATAAAAGTTTAATATCTATGGAATGCAAAGGTTCAAACGGAACCCCTTGAAGAACGTTAAGAACTAAATTTAAACTCCATGGCGGAGCAACAGGTTTAAACACAGGCTTAATTCTAACTAAAGCCTGACAAAACGCCTGAACGTCTGGAACCTCAGCCAGACGTTTGTGCAAAAGAATAGACAGAGCAGAAATCTGTCCCTTTAAGGAACTAGCTGACAATCCCTTCTCCAATCCTTCCTGGAGAAAGGATTAGATTCTAAGAATCCTGACTTTACTCCATGAGTAACCCTTGGATTCACACCAATGAAGATATTTACACCATATCTTATGATAGATTTTCCTGGTGACAGGCTTTCGAGCCTGAATTAAGGTATCAATGACCGACTCGGAAAAACCACGCTTTGATAGAATCAAGCGTTCAATCTCCAAGCAGTCAGACGCAGAGAAATTAGATTTGGATGTTTGAAAGGACCTTGAAGTAGAAGGTCCTGCCTCAGCGGCAGAGTCCATGGTGGAAAAGATGACATGTCCACCAGGTCTGCATACCAAGTCCTGCGTGGCCACGCAGGAGCTATCAAAATCACCGAAGCTCTCTCCTGCTTGATCTTGGCAATCAGACGAGGGAGCAGAGAAAACGGTGGAAACACATAAGCCAGGCTGAAGGACCAGGGCGCTGCTAGAGCATCTATCAGCGCTGCCTTGGGATCCCTGGACCTGGACCCGTAACGAGGAAGCTTGGCGTTCTGACGAGACGCCATGAGATCCAGTTCTGGTTTGCCCCATAGTTGAATCAACTGGGCAAATACCTCGGATGGAGCTCCCACTCCCCCGGATGAAAAGTCTGCCGACTTAGGAAATCCGCCTCCCAATTCTCTACTCCTGGGATATGGATAGCTGAGAGATGGCAAGAGTGAACCTCTGATGGTTGATATAGGCTACAGTCTTGATGTTGTCCGACTGAAATCTGATGAACCTGACTGCAGCTAGCTGAGGCCAAGCCTGAAGAGCATTGAATATCGCTCTTAGTTCCAGAATGTTTATCGGAAGGAGGGCTTCCTCCTGAGTCCACGAACCCTGAGCCTTCAGGGAGTTCCAGACTGCGCCCCAGCCCAGAAGGCTGGCATCTGTCGTCACTATAGTCCATTCTGGCCTGCGAAAGCTCATTCCCCTGGACAGATGGACCCGAGATAGCCACCAGAGAAGAGAATCCCTGGTCTCTTGATCCAGATTTAGCAGAGGGGACAAATCTGTGTAATCCCCATTCCACTGATTGAGCATGCAAAGTTGCAGTGGTCTGAGATGTAGGCGGGAAAATGGAACTATGTCCATTGTTGCTACCATTAAGCCGATTACTTCCATACACTGAGCCACTGACGGCTGAGAAGTGGAATAAAGAGCACGGCAGGAAGTTAGAAGCTTTGACAACCTGACCTCTGTCACAAAAATCTTAATTTCTACTGAATCTATCAGAGTTCCTAGGAAGGAAACTCTTGTGAGAGGGGAGAGAGAACTCTTTTCTTCGTTCACCTTCCACCCATGAGACCTCAGGAATGCCAGAACAATGTCCGTATGGGACTTGGCGATTTGAAAATTCGACGCATGTATCAGAATGTTGTCTAGGTAAGGAGCCACCGCAATGCCTCGTGGCCTTAGAACCGCCAGTAGGGACCTTAGAACCTTCGTAAAGATTCTTGGTGCCGTGGCTAACCCGAAGGGAAGAGCCACAAACTGGTAATGCCTGTCTAGGAAGGCAAACCTGAGAAACCGATGATGATCTCTGTGTATCGGAATGTGGAGATAAGCATCCTTTAAGTCCACGGTAGTCATATATTGACCCTCCTGGATCATAGGTAGGATGGTTCGAATAGTCTCCATCTTGAAGGATGGGACCCTGAGAAATTTGTTTAGGATCTTGAGATCCAAGATTGGTCTCAAAGTTCCCTCTTTTTTGGGAACTATAAACAGATTTGAATAGAATCCTTGCCCCTGTTCCTCCCTTGGAACTGGGTGGATCACTCCCATAACCAGAAGGTCTTGAACGCAACGTAAGAATGCCTCTCTCTTTATCTGGTTTGCAGATAATTGTGAGAGATTAAATCTCCCCTTTGGAGATGAGGCTTAGAAATCCAGAAGATATCCCTGGGAAACAATCTCCCATCTCTCTAGAAAAAAATAAACTGAACATACCTCAAAGCAGGTGATCTGCAAACCGTCCCCCCAACTGAAGTTTTCTTTCCATACTCTTCAGTTATGTGTGAGAACAGCAATGGACCTTAGTTACAAACCGCTAAGATCATCAACCTCCAGGCAGATTCTTCTTCCAATTTCTGCCTGAGAGTAAAACAGTACAACGCCGGTACCGTTTAAAAATAACAAACTCTTGATTGAAGGTAAAAACTACACTAAGTCACCACATATCTCTTGATACTTCCTTTCTTGTCGAGAGTTGCAAGAGAATGACTGGGGGTGGCAGTTAGGGGAGGAGCTATATAGACAGCTCTGCTGTGGGTGTCCTCTTGCAACTTCCTGTTGGGAAGGAGAATATCCCACAAGTAATGGATGAACCCGTGGACTGGATACACCTTTACAAGAGAAATATAGTTTATCCAAACCCAATGATAAATTTTCCTTGAAACAGACTTATGAGCCTGTATCATAGTGCTAATCACTATGACTAAGTACTAAGCATTCAATTTCCATGCCTTCAAATGTAGAGATTTGAGATCCTGAAAAACTGCCCTTGAGACAGGTCTGGCCTTAAAGGAAGTGGCCAAGGCTGGCAACTGGACATCTGAACAAGATTTGCATACCAAAACCTGTGAGGCCATGCTGGTGCTATCAGAAACACATGAAATTGTTCCATTATGATCTTGGAGAACACACTTGGAAGAAGAACCAGAGGCAGAAAAATATAAGCAGGTTGGTAAAACCAAGAACTGCTAAGGCATCCACCATCTCCGCCTGAGGATCCCTGGATCTGGAAAGGTATCTGGGAAGCTTCTTGTTTAGACAAGAGGCCATCAGATCTATTTCTGGAAGACCCCACATCTGTACAAGATGATAAAAACACATCTGGGTGGAGTCTAAAATATTGAATTGTAACCTCGCCTCTCGAGGTTTCCAAACCCCTTGTTCTGTCAGACACACCCAGACAGCTCCCCAACCTGAAAGACCTGTATCTTTTGTGATCACAGTCCAGGTAGGACGAACAAATGAGGCCCCTTGAACAATAAGATGATGGTCTAACCACCAAGTCAGAGAGAGTTGAGTGTTGGGATTTAAGTATATCAGTTGTGATATCTGAGAATAATCCTTGCACCATTGGTGCAACATGCAAAGCTGTAGAGGCCTCATATGAAAACGAGCAAAGGGGATCGCGTCCGAGGCTGCAGTCATGAGACCTAAAACTTCCATGCACATAGCCACCAAAGGAAATGATAGAGAATGAAGGTTTAGACCAGCTAAAACTAACTTAATTTGTCTCTTGTCTGTCAGAGAAAGAGTCATAGACACCATCTGGAAACCTAAAAAGGTAACCCTTGTCTTTGATTAAACCACAGTGGTTTTGTGTGAGATTCTGCTAAATGAAAAGATTGAGCTAGTACCAAGATATTGTCCAAATAAGGAAACGCTGCAATACCCTGCTCTCTGATTACAGACAGAAGGGCACCGAGAACCTTTGAAAAGATTTTTGGAGCTGTTGCTAGGCCAAATGGAAGAGCGACAAATTATTAATGCTGGTCTAGAAAAGAGAATCTCAGAAACCGATAGTGATCTGGATGAATCGGAATGTGAAGTTAAGCGCCCTGTAAGTCTATTTGTTGACATGTAATGACCTTGCTGAACAAAAAGGTAAAATAGTCCTAATAGTCACCATCTTGAAACGATTTAAAAACTTCAGATCGAGAACTGGTCTGAATTAATTTTCTCTCTTTGGGACAATGAATAGATTTGAATAAAAACCCAGACCCTGTTCCAGAAGTGGAACTGGTATAATAACTCTTGAAAGCTCTAGATCTGAAACACAATTCAGAAAAGCCTGAGCTTTCTAGGGATTTGTTGGAACGGGAGAGAGAAAGAATCTTCTCACAGGAGATCTTACTCTGAAACCTATTTGATACTCTTGAGAAACAATGCTCTGAATCCACTGATTTTGAACAGAATCTGCCCAAATGTCTTGAAATAATTTAAATCTGCCCCCCACCAGCTGAACTGGATTGAGGGCCGCACCTTCATGCAGACTTGGGAGCTGGCTTTGGTTTCTTAAAAGGCTTGGATTTATTCCAACTTGAAGACGGCTTCCAATTGGAGCCAGAGTCTTTAGGGGAAGGAGTACTTTTTGTTCTCTATTCTGACGAAAGGAACGAAAACGATTAGAAGATTTAGATTTACCCTTAGATTTTTTTTATCTTGAGGCAAAAAAACTCCCTTCCCCCCAGTGATGGTGGAAATAATAGAATCCAACTGAGAACCAAATAAATTATTACTCTGGAAAGATAGAGATAATAATCTAGATTTATTTCCCAAAATAGCTAAAGACATAGATTTAACATCAATCTTGATGATATAAAAAATAGCATCACAGATAAAATGATTAGCATGTTGAAGCAAACTAATAATGCTAGACAAATCAGGATCTGCTTCCTGATGTGCTAGGCTATCCAACCAAAAAGTTGATGCAGCTGCAACATCAGCCATAGAAATGGCAGGCAGAATGCAAATAAACTTTCCTTAGATAAGATTCAATCTTCCTATCTAAAGGATCTTTAAAAGAAGTACTATCTTCCATAGGAATAGTAGTACGGTTGGCAAGAGTAGAAATAGCCCCATCAACCTTAGGGACTTTTCCCCAAAACACCAATTTAGCCACTGGATATAACTTCTTGAACCTAGAAGGATTAAAAAAAAAGCACCAGGCTTAGACCATTCCTTAGCAATCGCATCAGAAACAGCATCTGGAACAGGAAAAACCTCAGGAGTAATCACAGGAGTTTTAAAAACAGAATTTAAACACTTACTGGATTTACTATCAAGAGGATCAGACTCCTCAATATCCAAAGTAACCAATACTTCTTTCGATATAGAACGAATATATTCAATCTTAAAAAGATAAGATTTATCAATTTCAACGTCTGAAGTAGGATCTTCTGAACCAGAGAGATCCTCTTCAGAGGAGGATATTTCAGTATGTTGTCAGTCATTACAAATTTCCTCAGACTTATGATAAGTTTTAAAAGATGTTTTACGTTTATTAGAAGGTGGAATAGCAGAAATAGCCTTCTGTATTGCATCAGCAATATCATTTTACATATCAACAGGAATATCATGTACATTAGATGTTGAGGGAACAACAGGTGCTGTACTAGTACTAATAGAAACATTATCGGCATGAAAAATCTTATCATGACAACGGTTACATAATATAGCTGGGGATATAATCTCAGCTTGCTTACAACAGATACACTTCGCTTTATTATTATTGGTTATTTATAGAGCGCCAACAGATTCCGCAGCGCTAGCTTTAGTAGAACTGTGTTCAGGCAGCATGGTTCCTACAGTAGCTTTTGAGGCAGGGTCAGACAGACTTCTTTGTTTAAATTTTAGTTTTTCTTTTACATTTTTACAAGTATTCAATTTTCTCATATAGCAGTTTCAGGAATAGGAAAAAATGCATATGCTAAATAGGCAGAAAAGCAAACAGCATAGCCCTCTAGAATATAAAGAGAGCAAGGAGCATAAAGGAAGTGGGGTAATATAACGAAAAAATATTTGGCGCCAAGTATGACGAACAACGCAAATAGATTTTTTTTTTAGCGCCAATCAACATCCGGAAATGACGCAACTCACGTCGCGCCAACAACCTAACATCAACAAAGATGCAGGAAATGACAAACTTGCCCCACTATAGACTAAAATTTGCGCCAAAAATGATGCAATAAACACCACTATTAAACCCCAGGTAAAAATAACTTCCTAAACATGATTTCCATACAGAAACTGTTAGGCTGCAAAGGGAAATACACATAGACCGGACATGGCAAATATAAGTAAATACATTTAAAACTTTATATTAAAACATAAAGCACCAAACATAACTGAGAGTGTCTTAAATAATGATACATACTTACCGAAAGACACCCATCCACATATAGCAGACAGCCAAACCAGTACTGAAAACTATCAGCAGAGGTAATGGTATAAGAGTATATCGTTGATCTGAAAAGGGAGGTAGGAGATGAATCCCTACGACCGATAACAGAAAACCCTTGAAAAGATTTCCCATGAGTGAAACCATAAAAATCAACAGGCTCTCTTCACATCCCTCTGACAAACACTGTACTCTGAGAGGAATTGGGCTTCAGAATGTTTAGAAGCGCTCATCATAAAAGAAATCATAAAAATCAAGCACAAACTTACTTCACCACCTCCATAAGAGGCAAAGTTTGTAAAACTAAGGTGTGAGTGTGGTGGGAGGTGTATTTATAAGCATTTTCAGGTTTGGGAAACTTCGCCCCCTCCTGGTAGGAATGTATATCCCATACGTCACTAGCTCCTAGACTCTTTCCATTTACATGAAAGAAATACATTTACATGTGAAACATCAATAAGAAACGAGTATAATACTGTTCCTGCTAACATGTTTCGGCATTAGCCGTAGTCATAGTTTAAGGATACTGTGTACATTGGGTTCTTTTAAAATACCCACCATATTGTGATAGGTCAATTAAAATTCAAAACTCCTCTTATTGATTGATTAGAATGTGCCTATTACCACTTGCGGTCCACCTGATACTATAATGAGCTAGTTAATACATTGCTAAACATTAATTTAACCCTTTCAGGGATTTACAAAGAAGAGAAAGAAACAATACACTTCTACTTGGATATGCTCATTAATGTGCATAGGTGTATTATACCTACAGTTTGAGTGTACATTTAGGAATATATACCTAGAGTGGAATACCTTGATAAATCTACATTTAGTATAAAAATTAAATATAATGTACAAGATCCTCAAATACACTGATTACAACTTTTTATGCATTTTAGACATTCAGTCCTCGATACTAGCTTTACTTTTCAGAGCCAGTGCATAATAGGGTGAATGCATTCTCTCAGTTAATGATACCTTATCTGTTAACATCTTCTCAGTTTACCATGTACACTTTTACTTTTAACTATGTCCCATATTACGGGATAACCAATACAATACAATTTTCTGCTTATGGGTTTATTGGTCTGAAAGGTATCAGTAAGTACATAGGGGTATGGATCTTAATTACATGATATGTATTAAATTTAAAGAAGTGTGATTAAACCTTACTGACATGGTATGATAAATTATAATAGTATGACTAAACTTCTGTATCACCAACTTAATGCCAGAAGTTGATGAGGTCATACTCGGAATTTAGCCCCTGGGGTATTCTGGTCTTAAGTTTATGTATCCAAAATACCTCCCTAAGTGCTAGTCTTGATTCTTTGCTTTCTCTTCTCCTGTTCTAGATCTTTTCAATGATAGTCCATTTTAGAGATTCTGGACTCTTTTGATGTTTGACTTTGAAGTGATGTACCAATGGTGTGGTCAGAGAACCATTTTTGATATTTGTAATGTGTTCCCTTATTCTTTCACGCACCTCACGGGCCGTGAGACCCACATATTGCACGTCACAGAGGGTACAGGTCAGTAAATAAACTGCATATGTTTCTCTGCAATTTAAGCACATTTTGTGTTGAAACATTTCCCCTGTAAAAGAGCATCTAAAACTATCCCCTTCTTGTACAAACTCACAAGCTCGACAAGTTGCATTACTGCAATGGTATGTTCCTTTAAATCTGAGCCAAGAGCTTTGTATAGTGTTTATTTTGGGTAATCTAGTAGGTGCTACTTGATTTCCTATTGACATACCTTTCTTAAACGAAAATCTGCATCCCTGGCGTGCTATATTAATTAGCTCGTCATCTGCTTGAAGAAGAGGTAAATGTTTTTGTATAATGTTACACATTTGATACTGATTGCCGTATGTAGTTACAAATGTTATCCTGTCATCTGGTGTGATTTGTGTAATTTTTTCTTTTAGAAGTGCTTCTCTATTGATTTTATCAACTGAGTTTTTTGCTTTGTGTATTACCTTATTGGAATACCCTCTGTCTTTTAATTTGTTAGATAAAATTTCTGCATGTTTCTCAAAGGACATTTCTGTACTGCAATTTTTATTTTAACCTGATTCTGTCCCTGTGCAACAGATCCAAACACTCTTTTAGGATGGTTACTATGGGCATGTAATAATGTATTGCCCGAGATTGGTTTGGTGTATACCACTATGCATTTTTCCATCGCCTGTCCCTGACATTTTTACATCAAGGTAGAGTATCTTTGTTTTGTTAAACTCTGACGTAAATTGAATCCCTACCTCATTAGTACTTAGTAGGGCCACAAAATCTTTGGCACTGGTACTGTCCCCCTTCCAGATGCAGATGAGGTCATCTATAAATCTACAATAATAGATATTATCCTTGAAAGAACTTCTACATCCATAGATGTGTGACAGCTCCCACCACCCCATAAAGAGGTTGGCGTAGAAGGGGGCAAACTTGGCCCCCATATCTGTCCCACATCTTTGGAGATAATTTTTTCTCCTTTGAGGGGAACTTTTATGAGTCAAAAGAAATTTTGAAACACAGTATGTATTTACTAAAAGCTTCACTCACACCCTCTGTGCTGTTCATAAAGAATTCTTTGGCTTTTAATCCCATTGTGTGTGGAATTGATGAATACAATGCCTAGACATCAATAGTTAACCAGCCATAGTCTGGTTTCCAGGAAATTGTTTCAAGTTCTCGTAACAATTGTTTTGTATCAAGTGACTGGTCAAACTCTCAACCTGTTACTGAAGAATTTAATTCAGCCACTGTGATAAGTGTTCAGTTATTGAACCAATTCCACTCACTATAGGTCTTCCCATCATGTTCTCTATGCCTTTGTGAATTTTGGGTAACAAATTAAAAACAGGGACAACTGGATTGTCTACTTGTAAGTAATCTTTGGTCTGCTGGTCAAAAATCCCTTCATCAAACCAGTCATCAATCCAAAGAAGCAGTTCTCTCCTGAATCTCATAGTTGGATATGATTCTAATTTGATATATTGTTTGTCATCACACAATTGTCGGATTGCCTCCTGTATGAAGTGTATCTAGTCTACGACTACAATAGAGCCGCCCTTGTCTGCTGCTCTTATTACTACGTCATGATTATTTCTCAAATTATCCATTGCTGTTTTTGATTCTCTGGCAAGATTGGATTTTTTGTATTTATTCTCCGATTTGTACGCCAATATAGTTATATCCTTTTCTATGATTTGTTGGAATTTTTTCAAAATAGCTCCCCTGCTATCAATGGAACTCGGATGGTTTCCTAAATTTGGGCGTGATTATGGGATACTGATCACTAAATTGGGCACCCCCTTCTGCTAACAAAACCTCAAATGCTGCTAAATCACAAGTTTCGTTACGTCAGAGTTTGACCAAACAAAGATACACTACCTTGATGTAAAAATGTCAGTGACAGGCGATGGAAAAAAGTAAATTTATGCTTACCTGATAAATTGATTTCTTCTATGATACGACGAGTCCACGGATTCATCTTTAACTTGTGGGATATTATCCTCCTGCTAGCAGGAAGTGGCAAAGAGCACCACAGCAGAGCTGTCTATATAGCTCCTCCCTTGACTCCACCCCCCAATCATTCGACCGAAGGTACAGGAAGAAAAAGGAGAAACTAAAAGGTGCAGAGGTGACTGAAGTTTTAAATAAAAAAAATATAATCTGTCTTAAATTGACAGGGCGGGCCGTGGACTCTTCATATCATAGAAGAAATCAATTTATCAGGTAAGCATAAATTTACTTTTCTTCTATAAGATACGACGAGTCCATGGATTCATCCTTTACTTGTGGGATACAATACGGGAGGGACAAGATAGATGCCTAAACAGAAGGCACCACTGCTTGAAGAACTTTTCTCCCAAAAATATCCTCAGAAGAAGCAAAAGTATCACATTTGTAAAATTTGGAAAAGGTATGAAGTGAAGACCAAGTCGCAGCCTTACAAATCTGTTCAACAGAAGCATTTTTAAAAGCCCATGTGGAAGCCACGGCTCTAGTAGAGTGAGCTGTAATTCGTTCAGGAGGCTGCTGTCCAGCAGTCTTGTATGCCAAACGGATGATGCTTTTCAGCCAAAAAGAAAGAGGTAGCCGTAGCTTTCTGACCTCTACCGCTTTCCAGAATAGACAACAAACAGATTAGATGTTTGACGGAAATCTTTGGTCGCTTGCAAGTAAAACTTCAAAGCCCGAACCACGTCCTAGTTGTGCAAAAGAAGCTCCTTCTTAAAAGGAAGGATTAGGACACAGGGAAGGAACAACAATTTCCTGATTAATATTCTTATTAGTAACAACCTTAGGAAGGAATCCAGGTTTGGTACGCAAACCCACCTTATCAGAATGGAAAACAAGATAAGGCGAGTCGCATTGCAATGCAGATAGTTCAGAAACTCTTCGAGCCGAAGAGATAGCAACTAAAAACAGAACTTTAAGAACTAAATTCAAACTCCATGGCGGAGCAACAGGTTTAAACACAGGCTTAATTCTAACCAAAGCCTGACAAAACGACTGAACGTCTGGAACATCTGCCAGACTCTTGTGCAGCAAAATTGACAAAGCAGATATCTGTCCCTTTAAGGAACTAGCTGATAACCCTTTCTCCAATCCTTCTTGGAGAAAGGACAAAATCCTAGGAATCCTGATCTTACTCCATGAGTAGCCTATGGATTCACACCAATAAAGATATTTACGCCATATCTTATGGTAAATCTTCCTAGTGATAGGCTTTCGAGCCTGAATCAAGGTGTCTATGACCGACTCAGAGAATCCTCGCTTAGATAAAATCAAGCGTTCAATTTCCGCAGCCGCAGAAAAACTAGATTTGGATGCTGGAACGGACCTTGAATGAGAAGGTCCTGTCTCAGTGGCAGTGTCCACGGTGGTAGAGATGACATTTCCACCAGGTCTGCATACCAAGTCCTGCGTGGCCACGCAGGTGCTATCAAAATCACTGAAGCCCTCTCCTGTTTGATTCTGGCAAACAGACGAGGAAGGAGAGGAAATGGTGGAAACACATAAGCCAGGTTGAACGACCAAGGTACTGCTAGAGCATCTATCAGTACTGCTTGGGGATCCCTTGATCTGGACCCGTAACAAGGAAGTTTGGCATACTGACGAGATGCCATCAGATCCAATTCTGGTGTGCCCCATTGATGAATCAATTGTGCAAACACCTCCGGATGGAGCTCCCACTCCCCCGGATGAAAAGTCTTACGACTTAGAAAATCCGCTTCCCAGTTCTCCACTCCTGGGATATAGATTGCTGATAAATGGCAAGAGTGAGTCTCTGCGCATCAAATTATTTTGGAAACCTCTATCATCGCTAGAGAACTCTTTGTTCCCCCTTGATTGATATATATGCCACAGTCGTGATATTGTCCGACTGGAATCTTATGAATCTGGCCCGAAGCCAGCTGAGGCCACGGCTGAAGCGCGTTGAATATCGCTCTCAGTTCTAGAATATTTATTGGAAGGAGAGCCTCCTCCTGAGTCCACACACCCTGTGCTTTCAGGGAATTCCAGACTGCACCCCAGCCCAATAGGCTGGCGTCCGTCGTTACTATGACCCATGCTGGCCTGCGGAAACACACTCCCTGGGACAGATGATCCTGGGACAGATGATCCTGTGACAACCTCCAAAGAAGAGAGTCTCTGGTCTCTTGATCCAGATTTATCTGAGGAGATAAATTTGCATAGTCCCCATTCCACTGTCTGAGCATGCATAGTTGCAGTGGTCTGAGATGCAAGCGAGCAAACGGAACTATGTCCATTGCCGCTACCATTAGTCCAATTACCTCCATACACTGAGCAACTGACGGCCGAGGAATGGAATGAAGTGCTCGGCAGGTGGTCAAAATCTTTGATTTTCTGACCTCCGTCAGGAAAATTTTCATGTCTACCGAGTCTATTAGAGTTCCCAGGAATGGAACTCTTGTGAGAGGGATAAGTGAACTCTTCTTTATGTTCACCTTCCACCCGTGAGATCTTAGAAAAGCCAACACTATGTCCATGTGAGATATGGCTAGTTGGCAAGTTGACGCCTGAATTAAGATATCGTCCAGATAAGGCGCTACTGCTATGCCCCGCAGCCTTAGAACCACCAAAAGGGACCCTAGCACTTTTGTGAAAATTCTGGGAGCTGTGGCCAACCCGAAGGGAAGAGCCACAAACTGGTAATGCTTGTCCAGGAAGGCGAACCCGAGGAACTGGTGATGATCTTTGTGGATAGGAACGTGAAGATACGCATCCTTCAAATCCACAGTGGTCATATATTGACCCTCCTGGATCATTGGTAAAATAGTTTGAATGGTCTCCATCTTGAAGGATGGGACTCTGAAAAATTTGTTTAGGATCTTGAGATCTAAAATCGGTCTGAAGGTTCCCTCTTTTTTGGGAACCGCGAACAGATTGGAGTAAAAGCCCTGTCCTTGTTCTGCTTTTGGAACTGGGCAGATTACTCCCATAGTATATAGGTCTTCTACACAGATACAGACAACCGTGAAAGATGAAATCTCCCCCTTGGAGGAGAATCTTTGAATTCTAGAAGATACCCCTGGGTCATGATTTCTAAAGCCCAGGATTCCTGAACGTCTCTTGCCCAAGCCTGAGCAAAGAGAGAAAGTCTGCCCCCTACTAGATCCGGTCCCGGATCTGGGGCTGCCCCTTCATGCTGTCTTGGTGGCAGCAGCGGGCTTCTTGGCCTGTTTACCCTTATTCCAAGTCTGGTTAGGTCTCCAGACTGACTTGGATTGAGCAAAATTCCCCTCCTGCTTTGTGGCAGGGGAGGAGGAAGGGGGACCACCTTTGAAGTTTTGAAAGGAACAAAAATTATTATGTTTGGTCCTCATCCTATTTGTCTTATCCGGAGGAAGGGCATGGCCTTTTCCTCCAGTGATGTCGGAAATGCTCTCTTTCAGTTCAGGTTCGAATAGGGTCTTACCCTTGAACGGAATAGCTAAAAGCTATTAGCTAATTAAGCCAGTTGAAAAGCGGCATCTGTAATGAAAGAATTAGCTAGCTTGAGAGCCCTAATTCTGTCCAGAATATCTTCTAATTGGGTCTCAACCTTAAGAGCCTCCTCTAGAGCCTCGAACCAAAAAGCAGCTGCAGTAGTTACAGGAACAATGCACGCTATAGGTTGCAGAAGAAAACCCTGATGAATAAATATTTTCTTTAGAAGACCCTCTAATTTTTTATCCATAGGATCTTTGAAAGCACAACTGTCCTCAATAGGTATAGTTGTAAGCTTAGCCAGGGTAGAAATAGCTCCCTCCACCTTAGGGAGGGTTTGCCACGAATCCCGAATGGTGTCAGATATGGGAAACATTTTCTTAAAAGTAGGAGGGGGAGAGAACGGAATACCTTGTCTATCCCACTCCTTAGTAACAATGTCCGAAATCCTCTTAGGGACCGGAAAAACATTAGTGTAAGTAGGAACCTCTAGATATCTATCCATTTTACACAATTTCACTGGTGGAATTACAATAGGGTCACAATCATCCAGAGTCGCCAAAACCTCCCTGAGCAACAAGCGGAGGTGTTCTAGCTTAAACTTAAAAGCCGTCATATCTGAGTCTGTTTGTTTGAGGGAACATCTTCCTGAATCAGAAAGCTCTCCCTCAGACAGTAATTCCCTCACCCCCAACTCAGAACATTGTGAGGGTACATCGGAGATGGCTAATAAAGCGTCAGAGGGCTCAGCATTTACTCTCACACCAGACCTACTGCGCTTCCCCTGCAACCCAGGCAGTTTAGATAAAACCTCTGTGAGGGTAGTAGACATAACTGCGGCCATATCTTGCAGGGTGAAAGAATTAGACACACTAGTACTTGGCGTCGCTTGTGCGGGCGTTAACGGTTGTGACACTTGGGGAAAATTAGATGGCATAACCTGATTCTCTTCTGACTGAGAATCATCCTGCGACATACTTTTATCAGCTAAAATATGTTCTTTGCAATTTAAGGCCCTTTCAGTACATGAGGGACACATTTTAAAGTGGGGGTTCCACAATGGCTTCTAAACACATGGAACATTGGCTTTCCTCAATGTCAGACATGTTAAACAGGCTAGTAATGACCACAAACAGGCTTGAAAACACTTTATTATTGTGAAAAAATAATCTTAAACGGTACTGCGCCTTTAAGAGAAAAAAAGCATACAAGTTTTTCAAAACTGGTTTAAAACAATCAAATCGTTCCAATTTTATGATATAAGCATCCAAACTATGCAGCTACGTTTGCCCCACAAGAAAAGGAACACTTAACCCTTACTAGAAAAAACAGATAAGTTTAAATAAAAAAAAAAAACACCCCGTGCACCTCACCACAGCCCTGCTGTGGCGCCTACCTGCCCTCAGGGGTCTGTAAAACCGGATTAAAGCTTCGATGTGGCCCAATACAGCTCACAAGGGCCCACCGGAGTTGGAGCTTGCCGCTTGCCTGTCAAAAACAACTGCGCAACTGAGGCGCGAAAATAGGCCCCGCCCATCTCACTCGATGTCTCTCAGCCCAAATGAACCGCACCAGAGCGGTCTAAAACTAGCCATGTGGGTCCTAAACCCAAAAAGAAGTCTTGTGTACCCTCTCATTAAGCATAAAAAATGTTCATAAAAACGTTATCAGCACTCCCAGTTAAATAAACGTTTGCCCACAAACATTCAAAACTCAGTGTCAACCATTTTTTCTTAGCCCATATATGCAAGCTTAGTAATACCCCTCTATATCTTTTAGGATTACTGCTTACCCTTTCCCTCATGGGGATACGGTCAGCCAATTCTGAAATACCACAGTTTCTCCAGAAAAAAATGACTGAACATACCTCACTGCTTATAGCATGAAAAACGTTCCTCACACTGAAGTCTCTTAAGTACTCCTCAGCCATTCTGTGGGAACTGCTCTGGATCTTAGTGACAACTGCTAAGATCATCAGCCTCCAGGCAGAAGTCTTCATCCATCTGCTGCCTGAGGGAAAATAGTACACACCGGTACCATTTAAAATAAAAAACTCTTGCTTGAAGAAAATAAAAACTAACATTTTATCACCTCTTTCACTTTACCCTTCCTAGTACTTAGAGTAGGCAAAGAGAATGAGGAGTCAAGGGAGGAGCTATATAGACAGCTCTGCTGTGGTGCTCTTTGCCATTTCCTGTTAGCAGGAGGATAATATCCCACAAGTAAAGGATGAATCCGTGGACTCGTCGTATCTTATAGAAGAAATACAGACAGTGTTATACACCAAACCAATCTCGGGCAATACATTATTACATGCCCCAAGTAACCATCCTTAAAGAGTGTTTGGATCTGTTGCCAAGGGAAAGATCACCAGGTTAAAACGAAATTGCAGTACAGAAATATCCTTTGAGAAACCTGCAGAAATTGTATCCAACAAATAAAAGACCAAAGGTATTACAATAAGGTAATACACAAAGAAAAAAAACAATTTATGTAAGAACTTACCTGATGAATTAATTTCTTTCATAGTGGCAAGAGTCCATGAGCTAGTGACGTATGGGATATACATTCCAACCAGGAGGGGGCAAAGTTTCCCAAACCTCAAAATGCCTATAAATACACCTCCCACCACACCCACCTCAGTTTTAACGTATAGCCAAGTAGTGAGGTGTAAAAAGGAGTAAAAAGCATAGAAAAACAAAATTTCTAACCTGATAAATTTCTTTCTTTTGCGATGTAGAGTCCACGGATCCATCCTTACTTGTGGGATATTTTCCTTCCTAACAGGAAGTGGCAAAGAGAGCACCACAGCAGAGCTGTCTATATAGCTGCCCCCTTAACTCCACAGCCCAGTCATTCGACCGAAGGCCAAGGAAGAAAAAGGAGAAACTATAAGGTGCAGAGGTGACTGAAGTTTTTAATCAAAAATACCATCTGTCTTGAATAGACAGGGCGGGCCGTGGACTCGGTATATCGCAAAAGAAAGAAATTTATCAGGTAAGCATAAATTTTGTTTTCTTTTGCAAGATGTACCGAGTCCACGGATTCATCCTTACTTGTGGGATACCAATACCAAATCTTTAGGACACGGATGAAGGGAGGGACAAGACAAAAACCTAAACGGAAGGCACCACTGCTTGCAAAACCTTTCTCCCAAAAATAGCCTCAGAAGAAGCAAAAGTATCAAATTTGGAAAATTTGGAAAAGGTATGAAGCGAAGACTAAGTCGCAGCCTTACAAATCTGTTCAACAGAAGCATAATTTTTAAAAGCCCATGTGGAAGCTACCGCTCTAGTAGAATGAGTGGTAATCCTTTCAGGAGGCTGCTGTCCAGCAGTCTCATAAGCCAAACGGATGATGCTTTTCAGCCAAAAGGAAAGAGAAGTCGCTGTAGCCTTTTGACCCCCTACGCTTTCCAGAATAGACAACAAACAAAGAAGATGTTTGACGAAAATCTTTGGTTGCCTGGAAATAAAATTTCAAAACACGAACCACATCCACGTTGTGCAACAGACGTTCCTTCTTACAAGAAGGATTAGGACACAGAGAATGAACAACAAATTCCTGATTGATATTCCTGTTAGTAACAAACTTGGGTAGGAACCCAGGCTTGGTACGTAAAACCACATTATCAGCATGGAACACAAGATAAGGCGAGTCACATTGTAATGCAGATAGTTCAGAAACTCTTCGAGCTGAAGAGATAGCAACGAGGAACAAAACTTTCCAAGATAAAAGCTTAATATCTATGGAATGCATGTGTTCAAACAGAACCCCCTGAAGAACTCTAAGAACTAAATTTAGACTCCATGGCGTAGCAACAGATTTAAACACAGGCTAAAACAAAATAGAGCAGATATCTGTCCTTTTAGAGAACTAGCTGACAATCCTTTCTCCAATCCCTCTTGGAGAAAAGACAAAATCCTAGGAACCCCGATTTTACTCCAGGAGAATCTTATCTTATGATAGATTTTCCTGGTAACAGGCTTTCGAGCCTGAATCAAGGTATTTATGACCGACTCAGAGAAACCCCGCTTTGATAGAATCAAGCGTTCAATCTACAAGCAGTCAGTTGCAGAGAAATTAGATTTGGATGCTTGAATGGACCTTGAATCAGGAGGTCCTGTCTCAGCGGCAGAGACCATGGTGGAAGAGATGATATGTCCACCAGGTCTGCATACCAAGTCCTGCGTGGCCACGCAGGCGCTATCAAAATCACTGATGCTCTCTCCTGTTTGATTCTGGCAATCAGACGTGGAAGGAGAGGGAAAGGTGGAAACACATAAGCCAGGTTGAACGACCAGGGTACTGCTAGAGCATCTATCAGTACAGCCTGAGGATCCCTTGACCTGGACCCGTAACAAGGAAGTTTGGCGTTCTGACGAGACGCCATCAGATCCAATTCTGGTGTGCCCCATAGCCGAACCAGTTGAGCAAACACCTCCGGATGGAGTTCCCACTCCCCCGGATGAAAAGTCTGACGACTTAGAAAGTCTGCCTCCCAGTTCTCTACACCTGGGATATAGATCGTTGACAGATGGCAACAATGTGAGCCTCTGCCCATTGGATTATCCTTGAGACCTCTATCATCGCTAAGGAACTCCTTGTTCCGCCCTGATGATTGATATAAGCCACAGTCGTGATGTTTTCCGACTGAAACCTGTTGAACATGGCTGAAACCAGCTGAGGCCATGCCTGGAGAGCATTGAATATCGCTCTTAATTCCAGAATATTTATCAGTAGGAGAGCCTTATCCCGAGTCCACAAACCCTGAGCCTTTAGGGAATTCCAGACTGCACCCCAGCCCAGAAGGCTGGCGTCTGTCATCACTATAACCCATTCTGGCCTGCGGAAACACACTGCCTGGGACAGATGATCCTGTAAAAAACAGGATGGAGCGAGTGCACCTTGAAAATGATTAGTTTCAATCAATTGAAATTTAGCTTCCCTTCACTTGTCTGTTTTACAGATGATCCTGTGACAACCACCAAAGAAGAGAGTCTCTGGTCTCTTGATCCAGATTTATCTGAGGAGATAAATCCACATAACCCCCATTCCACTGACTGAGCATGCATAGTTGCAGTGGTCTGAGATGCAAGCAAGCAAACGGAACTATGTCCATTGCCGCTACCATTAGACCGATTACCTCCATACACTGAGCCACTGACGGCCGAGGAATGGGGTGAAGAGCTCGGCAGGTGGACAAAATCTTTGATTTCCTGACCTCCGTCAGAAATATTTTCATGTCCACCGAGTCTATCAGAGTCCCTATAAATGAAACTCTTGTGATGGGGGAAAACAGAATTTATGTTTACCTGATAAATTTCTTTCTCCAACGGTGTGTCCGGTCCACGGCGTCATCCTTACTTGTGGGATATTCTCTTCCCCAACAGGAAATGGCAAAGAGCCCAGCAAAGCTGGTCACATGATCCCTCCTAGGCTCCGCCTACCCCAGTCATTCGACCGACGTTAAGGAGGAATAATAGCATAGGAGAAACCATATGGTACCGTGGTGACTGTAGTTAAAGAAAATAAATTATCAGACCTGATTAAAAAACCAGGGCGGGCCGTGGGCCGGACACACCGTTGGAGAAAGAAATTTATCAGGTAAACATAAATTCTGTTTTCTCCAACATAGGTGTGTCCGGTCCACGGCGTCATCCTTACTTGTGGGAACCAATACCAAAGCTTTAGGACACGGATGAAGGGAGGGAGCAAATCAGGTCACCTAAATGGAAGGCACCACGGCTTGCAAAACCTTTCTCCCAAAAATAGCCTCAGAAGAAGCAAAAGTATCAAACTTGTAAAATTTGGTAAAAGTGTGCAGTGAAGACCAAGTCGCTGCCCTACATATCTGATCAACAGAAGCCTCGTTCTTGAAGGCCCATGTGGAAGCCACAGCCCTAGTGGAATGAGCCGTGATTCTTTCGGGAGGCTGCCGTCCGGCAGTCTCGTAAGCCAATCTGATGATGCTTTTAATCCAAAAAGAGAGAGAGGTAGAAGTTGCTTTTTGACCTCTCCTTTTACCTGAATAAACAACAAACAGGGAAGATGTTTGTCTAAAATCCTTTGTAGCATCTAAATAGAATTTTAGAGCGCGAACAACATCCAAATTGTGCAACAAGCGTTCCTTCTTTGAAACTGGTTTCGGACACAGAGAAGGTACGATAATCTCCTGGTTAATGTTTTTGTTAGAAACAACTTTTGGAAGAAAACCAGGTTTAGTACGTAAAACCACCTTATCTGCATGGAACACCAGATAAGGAGGAGAACACTGCAGAGCAGATAATTCTGAAACTCTTCTAGCAGAAGAAATTGCAACTAAAAACAAAACTTTCCAAGATAATAACTTAATATCAACGGAATGTAAGGGTTCAAACGGAACCCCCTGAAGAACTGAAAGAACTAGATTGAGACTCCAAGGAGGAGTCAAAGGTTTGTAAACAGGCTTGATTCTAACCAGAGCCTGAACAAAGGCTTGAACATCTGGCACAGCTGCCAGTTTTTTGTGAAGTAACACCGACAAGGCAGAAATCTGTCCCTTCAGGGAACTTGCCGATAATCCTTTTTCCAATCCTTCTTGAAGGAAGGATAGAATCCTAGGAATCTTAACCTTGTCCCAAGGGAATCCTTTAGATTCACACCAACAGATATATTTTTTCCAAATTTTGTGGTAAATCTTTCTAGTTACAGGCTTTCTGGCCTGAACAAGAGTATCGATAACAGAATCTGAGAAACCTCGCTTCGATAAAATCAAGCGTTCAATCTCCAAGCAGCCAGCTGGAGTGAAACCAGATTCGGATGTTCGAACGGACCCTGAACAAGAAGGTCTCGTCTCAAAGGTAGCTTCCAAGGTGGAGCCGATGACATATTCACCAGATCTGCATACCAAGTCCTGCGTGGCCACGCAGGAGCTATCAAGATCACCGACGCCCTCTCCTGATTGATCCTGGCTACCAGCCTGGGGATGAGAGGAAACGGCGGGAACACATAAGCTAGTTTGAAGGTCCAAGGTGCTACTAGTGCATCCACTAGAGCCGCCTTGGGATCCCTGGATCTGGACCCGTAGCAAGGAACTTTGAAGTTCTGACGAGAGGCCATCAGATCCATGTCTGGAATGCCCCAAAGTTGAGTGACTTGGGCAAAGATTTCCGGATGGAGTTCCCACTCCCCCGGATGCAATGTCTGACGACTCAGAAAATCCGCTTCCCAATTTTCCACTCCCGGGATGTGGATAGCAGACAGGTGGCAGGAGTGAGACTCCGCCCATAGAATAATCTTGGTCACTTCTTCCATCGCTAGGGAACTCCTTGTTCCCCCCTGATGGTTGATGTACGCAACAGTCGTCATGTTGTCTGATTGAAACCGTATGAACTTGGTCCTCGCTAGCTGAGGCCAAGCCTTGAGAGCATTGAATATCGCTCTCAGTTCCAGAATATTTATCGGTAGAAGAGATTCTTCCCGAGACCAAAGACCCTGAGCTTTCAGGGATCCCCAGACCGCGCCCCAGCCCATCAGACTGGCGTCGGTCGTGACAATGACCCACTCTGGTCTGTGGAATGTCATCCCTCGTGACAGGTTGTCCAGGGACAGCCACCAACGGAGTGAGTCTCTGGTCCTCTGATTTACTTGTATCTTTGGAGACAAGTCTGTATAGTCCCCATTCCACTGACTGAGCATGCACAGTTGTAATGGTCTTAGATGAATGCGCGCAAAAGGAACTATGTCCATTGTCGCTACCATCAACCCGATCACTTCCATGCACTGAGCTACGGAAGGAAGAGGAACGGAATGAAGTATTCGACAAGAGTCCAGAAGCTTTGTCTTTCTGGCCTCTGTTAGAAAAATCCTCATTTCTGAGGAGTCTATAATTGTTCCCAAGAAGGGAACCCTTGTTGACGGGGATAGAGAACTCTTTTCCACGTTCACTTTCCAGCCGTGCGATCTGAGAAAGGCCAGGACGATGTCCGTGTGAGCCTTTGCTCGAGGGAGGGACGACGCTTGAATCAGAATGTCGTCCAGGTAAGGTACAACTGCAATGCCCCTTGGTCTTAGCACAGCTAGAAGGGACCCTAGTACCTTTGTGAAAATCCTTGGAGCAGTGGCTAATCCGAAAGGAAGCGCCACGAACTGGTAATGTTTGTCCAGGAATGCAAACCTTAGGAACCGATGATGTTCCTTGTGGATAGGAATATGTAGATACGCATCCTTTAAATCCACCGTGGTCATGAATTGACCTTCCTGGATGGAAGGAAGGATAGTTCGAATGGTTTCCATCTTGAAAGATGGGACCTTGAGAAATTTGTTTAAGATCTTGAGATCTAGGATTGGTCTGAACGTTCCCTCTTTTTTGGGAACTATGAACAGATTGGAGGAGAACCCCATCCCTTGTTCTCTCAATGGAACAGGATGAATCACTCCCATTTTTAACAGGTCTTCTACACAATGTAAGAACGCCTGTCTTTTTATGTGGTCTGAAGACAACTGAGACCTGTGGAACCTTCCCCTTGGGGGAAGTCCCTTGAATTCCAGAAGATAACCCTGGGAGACTATTTCTAGCGCCCAAGGATCCAGAACATCTCTTGCCCAAGCCTGAGCGAAGAGAGAGAGTCTGCCCCCCACCAGATCCGGTCCCGGATCGGGGGCCGATATTTCATGCTGTCTTGGTAGCAGTGGCAGGTTTCTTTGCCTGCTTTCCCTTGTTCCAGCCTTGCATTGGTCTCCAAGCTGGCTTGGCCTGAGAAGTATTACCCTCTTGCTTAGAGGACGTAGCACCTTGGGCTGGTCCGTTTTTACGAAAGGGACGAAAATTAGGTCTATTTTTTGCCTTGAAAGGCCGATCCTGAGGAAGGGCATGGCCCTTACCCCCAGTGATATCAGAGATAATCTCTTTCAAGTCAGGACCAAACAGCGTTTTCCCCTTGAAAGGAATGTTTAGTAGCTTGTTCTTGGAAGACGCATCAGCCGACCAAGATTTCAACCAAAGCGCTCTGCGCGCCACAATAGCAAACCCAGAATTCTTAGCCGCTAACTTAGCCAATTGCAAAGAGGCGTCTAGAGTGAAAGAATTAGCCAATTTGAGAGCATTGACTCTGTCCATAATCTCCTCATAAGGAGGAGAGTCACTATCGAGCACCTTAATCAGTTCATCAAACCAGAAATATGCGGCTGTAGTGACAGGGACAATGCATGAAATGGGTTGTAGAAGGTAACCCTGCTGAACAAACATCTTTTTAAGCAAACCTTCTAATTTTTTATCCATAGGATCTTTGAAAGCACAACTATCCTCTTATGGGAATAGTGGTGCGTTTGTTTAAAGTAGAAACCGCTCCCTCGACCTTGGGGACTGACTGCCATAAGTCCTTTCTGGGGTCGACCATAGGAAACAATTTTTTAAATATGGGGGGAGGGACGAAAGGAATACCGGGCCTTTCCCATTCTTTATTAACAATGTCCGCCACCCGCTTGGGTATAGGAAAAGCTTCTGGGAGCCCCGGCACCTCTAGGAACTTGTCCATTTTACATAGTTTCTCTGGGATGACCAAATTTTCACAATCATCCAGAGTGGATAATACCTCCTTAAGCAAAATGCGGAGATGTTCCAATTTAAATTTAAAAGTAATCACATCAGATTCAGCCTGCTGAGAAATGTTCCCTAAATCAGTAATTTCTCCCTCAGACAAAACCTCCCTGGCTCCCTCAGATTGGGTTAGGGGCCCTTCAGAGATATTAATATCAGCGTCGTCATGCTCTTCAGTAACTAAAACAGAGCATCCACGCTTACGCTGACAAGGGTTCATTTTGGCTAAAATGTTTTTGACAGAATTATCCATTACAGCCGTTAATTGTTGCATAGTAAGGAGTATTGGCGCGCTAGATGTACTAGGGGCCTCCTGAGTGGGCAAGACTCGTGTAGACGAAGGAGGGAATGATGCAGTACCATGCTTACTCCCCTCACTTGAGGAATCATCTTGGGCATCATTGTCATTATCACATAAATCACCTTTATTTAAATGAATAGGAATTCTGGCTTCCCCACATTCAGAACACAGTCTATCTGGTAGTTCAGACATGTTAAACAGGCATAAACTTGATAAGAAAGTACAAAAAACGTTTTGAAATAAAACCGTTACTGTCACTTTAAATTTTAAACTGAACACACTTTATTACTGCAATTGCGAAAAAACATGAAGGAATTGTTCAAAATTCACCAAACTTTCACCACAGTGTCTTAAAGCCTTGAAAATATTGCACACCAATTTTGGAAGCTTTAACCCTTAAAATAACGGAACCGGAGCCGTTTTAAGCTTTAACCCCTTTACAGTCCCTGGTATCTGCTTTGCTGAGACCCAACCAAACCCAAGGGGAATACGATACCAAATGATGCCTTCAGAAGTCTTTTATCAGTATCAGAGCTCCTCTCACATGCGACTGCATGCCATGCCTCTCAAAAACAAGTGCGCAACACCGGCGCGAAAATGAGACTCTGCCTATGCTTTGGGAAAGCCCCTAAAGAATAAGGTGTCTAAAACAGTGCCTGCCGATATAATTATATCAAAATACCCAGAATAAATGATTCCTCAAGGCTAAATAAGTGTTAATATCAATCGATTTAGCCCAAAAAATGTCTACAGTCTAAATAAGCCCTTGTGAAGCCCTTATTTACAATCGTAATAAACATGGCTTACCGGATCCCATAGGGAAAATGACAGCTTCCAGCATTACATCGTCTTGTTAGAATGTGTCATACCTCAAGCAGCAAAGGACTGCAAACTGTTCCCCCAACTGAAGTTAATGCTCTCAACAGTCCTGTGTGGAACAGCCATGGATTTTAGTTACGGTTGCTAAAATCATTTTCCTCATACAAACAGAATTCTTCATCTCTTTTCTGTTTCTGAGTAAATAGTACGTACCAGCACTATTTGAAAATAACAAACTCTTGATTGAATAATGAAAAACTACAGTTAAACACTAAAAAACTCTAAGCCATCTCCGTGGAGATGTTGCCTGTACAACGGCAAAGAGAATGACTGGGGTAGGCGGAGCCTAGGAGGGATCATGTGACCAGCTTTGCTGGGCTCTTTGCCATTTCCTGTTGGGGAAGAGAATATCCCACAAGTAAGGATGACGCCGTGGACCGGACACACCTATGTTGGAGAAATAACTCTTTTTTTACGTTCACCTTCCATCCGTGAGATCTTAGAAAGGCCAACACTAAGTCCATGTGAGACTTGGATAGTTGGAAGGTCGACGCTTGAATCAGAATGTCGTCTAGATAAGGCGCCACTGCTATGCCCCGTGGCCTTAGAACCACCAGAAGTGACCCTAGCACCTTCGTGAAGATAAGTGTCGCCGCTGCCAAGCCGAAAGGAAGAGCCACAAACTGATAATGCTTGTCCAGAAAGGCAAACCTGAGGAACTGGTGATGATCTTTATGGATAGGAATGTGTAGATACGCATACTTTAAATCCACGGTGGTCATATATTGACCCTCCTGGATCAATGGTAAGATAGTCCGAATGGTCTCCATCTTGAAGGATGGGACTCTCAGGAACTGGTTTAGGATCTTGAGATCCAGAATTGGTCTGAATGTTCCCTCTATTTTGGGAACAATAAACAGATTGTAGTAGAACCCCTGCCCTTGTTCTGCTTTTGGAACTGGGCAGATCACTCCCATGGTAAAAAGGTCTTCTACACAGCGTAAGAATGCCTCTCTTTTTGTCGGGTTTACAGACAATTGAGAAAGATGGAACCTCCTCCTTGGAGGGAAGTCCTTGAAATCTAGAAGGTATCCCTGGGTTACAATTTCTACTGCCCAGGAATCCTGAAGTCTCTTGCCCAGGCCTGAGCAAAGAGAGAGAGAGTCTGCCCCCTACTAGATCCGGTCCCGGATCGGGGGCTACCCCTTCATGCTGACTTAGTGGCAGCAGCAGGCAAGTGGGACCACTCTTGAAGTTTCGAAAGGAACGAAAATTATTTTGTTTGGTCCTTGTCTTATTTGACTTATCCTGAGGGAGGGTATGACCCTTCCCTCCAGTAATGTCTGAAATGATCACTTTCAGTGCAGGCCCGAATAAGGTCTTACCTTTGAAAGGGATGGACAAAAGCTTAGATTTAGATGACACATCAGCTGACCAGGACTTAAGCCATAACGCTCTACGCGCTAAAATGGCAAAACCTGAATTCTTTGCCGCTAACTTAGCAAGATGAAAAGCGGCGTCTGTAATAAAAGAATTAGCCAACTTAAGAGCCTTAATTCTGTCCAAAATATCATCTAGTGGGGTCTCCATCTGAAGAGCCTCTTCTAGAGCCTCAAAACAAAAGGCAGCTGCAGTGGTTACATGAACAATGCATGCAATAGGTTGAAGAATAAAACCTTGGTGAACAAAAATTTTCTTTAGGAGACCCTCTAATTTTTTATCCATAGGATCAATGAAAGCACAACTGTCTTCAATAGGTATAGTTGTACGCTTAGCCAGAGTAGAAATAGCTCCCTCCACCTTAGGGACCGTCTGCTATGAGTCGTTTATGGTGTCAGAAATAGGGAACATTTTCTTAAAAATAGGAGGGGGAGTGAACGGAATACCTGGTCTATCCCACTCCTTAGTAACAATGTCTGAAATCCTCTTAGGGACCAGAAAAACATCAGTGTAAACAGGAACCTCTAAATATTTGTCCATTTTACACAATTTCTCTGGAACTACAATAGGGTCACAATCATCCAGAGTAGCTAAAACCTCCCTGAGCAATAAGCGGAGGTGCTCTAGCTTAAATTTAAATGCCGTCATATCTGAATCTGTCTGAGGGAACTTCTTTCCTGAATCAGAAATCTCTCCCTCAGACAGCAAATCCCTCATCTCTACCTCAGAACATTGTGAGGGAATATCGGAGATGGCTACTAAAGCGTCAGAAGGCTCAGCATTTGTTCTTAACCCAGAGCTACTGCGCTTCCCTTGCAACCCAGGCAGTTTAGATAAAACCTCTGTGAGGGTAGTATTCATAACTGAAGCCATATCTTGCAAGGTGAAATTGAGTGAGAATTAGACGCACTAGAAGTACTTGGCGTCGCTTGTGCGGGCGTTACCGGTTGTGACACTAGACGGCAAAACCTGACTTCCTTCTGTCTGAGAATCATCTAATGCCAAATCTTTATAAGTCAAAATATGCTGTTTGCAATTTATAGACATATCAGTACAAGTGGGACACATTCTAAGAGGGGGTTCCACAATGGCTTCTAAACAAATTGAACAATGAGTTTCCTCAGTGTCAGACATGTTTAACAGGCTAGTAATAAAGCAAGCAAGCTTGGAAAACACTTTATTTAATGAAAAAAACACAATTTGCAAAAACAGTACTGTGCCTTTAAGAGAAAAAAAGGCATACACAAACTGCAAAAAAGGGTAAAATTGCTTCAAATTTTCCGAATTTTTTACAGTGTACCCACTAAGCCTTAGAATTGCACCACAAGTAAATAAACAATAACCCCACAAATGACAAAACCGGATTGAAATTTGTCTAAAAAACAGTTAAAACCCCTCTGCTGTGGCCCTACCTGCTCTTAGGAACAATAATTTGGGGTTAAAGCTTCGAATAGGCCCTCAGAAGAATATCAGGACCTCAGGAGAAGTTGCTTGCTGCTTGTCTGAATTACTAAGTGCGCAACTGAGGTGTGAAAATAGGCCCCGCCCACCTCACTCGATATTGCTGGGGCCTACACAAATCTAGCAAACTGTGTTTGAAAACCATGTGGGTTATAACAACCCTAAATAAGCCAAATGACCCCTCAAGCAAACGTTCCCATAAACATAAAAAACGTTACTCCCAGAACACACAAACGTTTGTCACTTTCTAATAAACAAAGTGCCCAAAAAACTTAGCCCTCCATGCAAGCTAGTAAAGCCTCTTATACTAGGATTACTGCTTACCCTTCCCCTAATGGGGATACTGTCAGCCTTTCTGAGTTAACAGAGTCTCTGCAGAAAATATGACTGAACATACCTCATTGATGCATAGCAAGAAAATGTTCATCACACTGAAGTTTTCCTGTACTCCTCAGCTACTGTGGGAACAGCAGTGGACCTTAGTTATAAATGCTAAGATCATAATCCTCCAGGCAGAAATCTTCATCTATGTCCTGCCTGAGAGTAAATAGTACCACACCGGTACCATTTAAAAATAACAAACTCTTGATTGTAGTTAAAATTAAACTAACAGCTTAACACCTCTTTCACTTTACCCGTCCTGCTTAGAGCCGGCAAAGAGAATGACTGGGGGGTGGAGTTAAGGGGGGAGATATATAGACAGCTCTGCTGTGGTGCTCTCTTTGCCACTTCCTGTTAGGAAGGATAATATCCCACAAGTAAGGATGAATCCGTGGACTCGGTACATCATGCAAAAGAAAAGAGGAACTGGAAAAAAATAATGTGCTTTTATACAAAAAAATCATAACCACCAAAAAAAGGGTGGGTCTCATGGACTCTTGCCACTATGAAAGAAATGAATTTATCAGGTAAGTTCTTACATAAATTATGTTTTCTTTCATATAAGTGGCAAGAGTCTATGAGCTAGTGACGTATGGGATATAATACCCAAGATGTGGAAATCCAGAGTCACTTAGAGAGGGACAAAGTAAAAATAGTTATTCACGCTGAAAAAATTAAATCCAAATAATAATTAAGTTCTCTTCAATTTAAAAAAACTCAAATCATAGGCAAAGGAATCAAACAGACAACTGCCTGAAGAACTTTTTCTCCAAAGACTGCTTACGAAGAAGCAAATACATCAAAATGGTAAAAATATAAATTAAGCTTACCTGATAATTTAATTTCCACCTGTGGAGGAGAGTCCACTGCTTCATTCATTACTTGTGGGAATTAAGAACCTGGTCACCAGGAGGAGGCAAAGACACCCTAGCCAAAGGCTTAAATACCTCCCCCACTCCCCTCTTCATTCTGCCAAGGGAACAAGGAACAGTAGGAAAATATCCGGGTATAAATGACCCCCCCCCTGGAGAAATGGGTGGGAGCAGTGGACTCTCCTCCCACAGATGGAAAAGAAATGATCAAGTAAGCATAATTTATGTTTTCCATCTTAATGAGAGGAGAATCCACTGCTTCATTCATTACTTGTGGGGACAAATACCCAAGCTCTAGAGGACACTGAATGAAAAAAACTAGAGGGTAAAAGAAACAGACTCTATACTGTGGGCACCACAGCCTGCAGAACCTCTCTCCCAAAAGCTGCTTCCGCCAAAGCAAAAAAATCAAATTTGTAAAATGTTGCAAAAGTATGTAAAGATGACCAAGTAGCCACCTTACAAATCTGCTCCATAGAAGCCTTGTTCTTAAAGGCCCAAGAAGAGGCCACAGTTCTAGTTGAATGAGCCGTAATTCTCAGGAGGCGGCTGCTGTCCCGCTGTCAGCCAAAAAGATAAGGAAGTCAAAGAGGTGCTATGACCCCTACGTTTCCCAGAAAGAGAACAGAGAAAGAAGTTTGTCTAAATTCCTATGTGGTCTGAAGATAGGACATCAAGGCACAAACCACATCCAGAATTACGTTGAAAACCTAACTTGGTTTGTAAAACAGCCTTATCGGCATGAAAAGCCAGATAAGGAGACACTCATTGCAAGGCAGAAATCACAGATACTCTGCGTGCACAAGCAATAGCCCGTAGAAAAGGAATTCTCAAAGACAATTTAATGTCTACTTCATGCAAAGGCTCCAACAGAGCCCATGCAAACCTAACGAACAAGATTTAAACTCCAAGGAGGAGCAATAGATCTAAAGACAGGTCTGATCCTAGCAGAGCCTTAACAATTGACTGCACATCAGGAAGCTCAGCAAACCTCTTGTGCAGTAACACAGACAGGGCCGAAATCTGTCCCCTCAGGTGACGTGCAGAAAGCCCTTCTCCAGTTCATCCTGGAGAACAGAATAAGTAGGTCCTCCACACCTTATGATAGATGCGACAAGCAACCAGCTACGAGCTTGAATGAGAGTAAAAATAACACTCTCAGAAATCCTCTCTTGGCTAGGACTAAGCATTCAATCTCCACGCAGTCCGCTTCAGAGATCTAGACATATATGAACAAAGACATTGGTCAGCAGATCCCTGCGACAAGGTAACTTCCACGGAGGAGATAACTACATCCCCACTAGTCCGCAAACCCTATCCTTTGTGGCCAAGACAGAGCAATCAGTATCACTGACGTCTGCTTGATTCGAGCCAATACACTAGGAAGTAGTGGTAATGGCCGTAAAAGATAAATTAGATTAAACCTCCAAGGCCCCGCTAATGCATTTGTTAGCTCTGCATGAGGATCCCTGTACCTCAACCTATATCTTGGGAACTTGGTAATGAGACGTCATAAGATCTCTCTCTAGCAAATCTCAGCAAACACTCGGGATGGAGAGACCAATCCCCCAGATTTAAGTATTGTCTGCTGAGGAAATCAGCTTCCCAGAATGTGGATCGCTGACAGCGAACAAATGTGGGTCTCCGTCCACTCCAGATCCAAGATACTTCCCTCATAGCTAGGGAGCTTCTCGCCCCCCCCTGATGGTTGATGTAAGCCACCGAGGATATATTGTCTGATTGGAATCTGATAAACTGGGACGAACCCAGCAGAGGCCAAGTCTTCAGAGAATTGTATATTGCCCGAAGATCCAAAATGCGATCGGGAAGGATCTTTTCCTCCTGAGTCTATAGGCCCTGTGCCTTCCTGGCACCCCAAACAGCTCCCCATCCTGACAGACTCGCAACCGTAGTCACAATCACCAAGGATGGTCTTGAGTCAGACATCCCTTGGGACAAGTGATCCGGAAAAAAAAACACTAGACTTGTCCAGAGAAATCTGTTGAGACAGATCCGAAGGATCGCCGTTCCACTGCTTCATCATGCGCAGTTGCAACAGTCTGAGGTTAAACCTGGCAAAGGAAACAAATGTCCATGATGGACACCATGAGACCAATCACCTCCATACACCGAGCCACAGATGGCCTTAAGGAGGTCTGGAGGGCAAGACATGTTGAAGCTAGCCTGCAACATCTCTGGTCTGTTAGAAAAATTCTCATGTCTATGGAGACTATTATAGTAACCGGGAATTCCACCCTGGTACTCGATAAAAGAGAACTCTCTCTAGATTTATCTTCCATCCATGGGATCGAAGATGACAGGAGAGATTCCGAATGGTCCACTCTCCGAAAAACTTCTTGGAGAATGCCGCGTTGGCTGGGAATCAAACAAGGGTCAACTACTTGGAAGGCAGTTATGCTCATCACTATACCAGCTAGACCAAAACAGAAGATCAATAAACTAAGTGCTGGTCCAGGAACGCAAACCCAAGGAACTGGAAGTGGTCCTTGAGGATTGGTACGTGAAGGGAGCATCCTTCAGATCTATCGTGGTCATGAACTGCCCTTCTCGAACAGGGGGAAGAATAGACCTATTGTCTCCCTCTTGAACGAGGGGACATTTAAAAACTTGTTTAAGCACTTCAGGTTCAAATAGGAAACATGAAAAGGTTTGAATAGTATCCCAAACCTCTCACTGCGATAGGTACTGGGACAATAACTCCTCAAAGGACACATCCCATACGCACCCCAGAAAGGCTTCCCTCCTTTCTGGTCAGGAAGACAGGAGAGAGAAGGAACTACCCTTGGGCGGCTGAGACTTGAAACCTATCTTGTGACCCTGAGCTATGACCTCCAGGACCCATGGATCCTGCACGTCCCTGAACCAAGCGACTGAAAAAATACCGTTTGCCCCCTACTCGATCCAGAAGAGGACCAGGGACCGCCCGTTCATGCTGACTTGGACTCTGCGGGCTTCTTGCTCTGCTTGGATTTATTCCAGGACTGAGCCGGCTTCCAAGAGCTCTTGGTTTGCTCAGGCTTAGCGGAGGACTGCTGACATAGGCTTTATCAACTTTAAACTTGTTCATATTCTCTTGCGGAAGAAGGGCACCCTTGCTTCTTGTGACCGTGGAGATAGAGTCCAGGCCTGGACCAAACATTCCCTTAAAGGGGAGGGAAAGAAGTCTAGACTTAGAAGTCATATCTGCAGACCATGACTTCAGCCAGAGCCCGACGGGCCTAAACAGAAAAGTCTTAGCATTTAGGCGAATAATCTGCCTAATAGCATCACAGATAAAAGAATTAGCAAAAATAAAAAAAGAGAAGCACTCAACCTGGGAACGAACAATAGCATAATAGCTTGTTCTATGGCTAGTTACCACCCAAGAAGCAGCCTCTTTTTGCTCAACATGTGCCTTTCACAGAGAAGAACTTTTCTGAAGCATATCAGTCTGATCCTGACTTCACAGTACAGTCCAGCCCCGAAATACCAGGCAATCCCTCTCTGAACGAGAGAAATAGCAAAACCCCAAATGTACGTTTCGGCCTAGTGTGGACCTCGTCAGTGAGGTGCAGCCATATCCCTCTAGGCACACTGAGCAACGGGTCCACGTCTGGATTCCCGCATCACACTTAGGCCGTAAATCTTTCTGAATAACGTCGAGGGGACCTCTCCACCCCGATTAATCTTATAAGGAGTCACACCAGAAGGTAGTTTCTCCAGCAACCGCGGCAACGGCCACCTCCGGTTGCAATATCCCGTATGTTGAAAACAACTTTAATAGAGTTTCCATCCTTTATCCATGGGCTCTTAAAACGAAGAGCTATCCTCAAACGGGATAGTTATACGTTTAGCAAGGGTGAAGTTAGCGCCATCTCTTTTAGGGACAGAACCTCACAACTCCATTGAGAGTCCAGGACCGGGAACGATTTGTTAAAGAGAGAAGAACAATCCAGTCCCATTCATTCTTAATAATGTTCACCATCTAACAAGAGCAGGGAAGGATAAGGTACCACCCTGTCCTCAAACTCTATCCAATTTAGGAATGAAAGGTTCCTCAGGCAAATTGTCCTCTGGAACCACTGAATTTCGCCAAAAAACTTCCTTTAGAAGAAAGTGCAAATTCTTAAAACTAAAGTCTGGTACCTCCGCAGCCGGAGGTTTAAAAGCAGCAAACTCCGACCCAGAATGTTCATACTCTGAAGTCTCAGAAAGAACTTCATCTTCTGATAACCCTAGCAGTTAAATCCAATAAATTATCTGATGTACTCTGGGAAGGAGTGCAATATGTAAATCAGTGTGACCACACCCGGTCACATGGTGTGCAATGCAGGACTGCCCCTGCAATAGGAACAAGCACGCCAAGCCTTTCAAGCTGCGCAGCATACCAAAACTAAAGTAAAACATGTACGTTCCAACATCTGCCTGAGCCTCATCTCACACATGTCACAGCATAATCATAGTAAATAAAATTATGTGATTAATACCCCCTGTTCAATAATCCCCCTCCGGAGATATTAACCCTTGATTTCACACAGATAAAAGGAACCACACTGTGATAATGTCTTCTTGCGTTATCATATGTGTATAAAATCAAACTATCTTACCGGAATCTATGCCGTGGAACAGGAACACAGCCTCTCAAGTTTGACAGTCTTGTAGCATCGCACCCGACATGGACTTGAGTGATGAAAGCAGGCAGCGAAACTCGTCAACATTGATTGCTTAGGAGCTTTTAATACGAGTCTGGATGGGTTCGCAGAAAGACTCTTCCTCTCTCCCTGCATCTCCAAACTAACTTTCGTCAATGCTCTTACTGAGAGGCTGATAAGACTACTTAAAACACCAGCCCCTTCATAAGGAACTACTCCGAATCTTCTGACACTTCTCTGCCAACCTCCTGTGACGAAAGGCAAAGAATGACTGGGATATGAGGGAAGTGTGTGTGTGTGTGTGTGTGTGTGTGTGTGTGTGTGTGTGTGGGGGGGGGTATTTGAGCCTTTGGCTGGGGTGTCTTTGCCTCTTCAGTATTTCCCAACAGTAAGGAATGATGCTGTGGACTCTCCTCATATTAAGGAAATTAAAATGCTTTTGTAGAAAAACCAAAAAGATAGTTTTCTGTTAAATATACATTATAATCCATAGGTTATGCGTACTGAAATAATGATTAGTTTAAATTATGAAGCATAAGGCTATATATTCATGGTTGTAATGTTTATTTTTTGGTAAATTAATTCCATTAAATTATCAATGTCCTCTCTCCCAGATGTTTCTGTAAGACTATTGTGGGCATTTTCTTCTATCTAGAAAGTATCATGTATGCTTTCCTTTGTAGTGTTCAAAACTATGAATTTATGCCTACAGAAATAACGTGCCTCTTCACAGCAAAAACTTTATAAGATAAACAAAGCTGAGAAACAGACCTTAAAAGGGACATGACTACAATTTATGTCTGCAGAAATAACAGGTCTTTTATTCACAGCAAAAAACATTATAAAATAAACCTACAAAGTTCAAAGACAGAACTATGAATTTATGACTGAATAAATAACATGCTTTTACTTCACAGCAAACACATTATAAAATAAACGTTCAAGGTTTAGAAACAGCATAAACCCCAAATTTGTCTTTTATGATTCTGATAGAGCATACAATTTTAAACAACTTTTAGATTTACTTCCATTATCAAATTCCCTTAATTCCGTTGGTATTCTTTGTTAAAGGCACAGCAATGCACTACTGGGGGCTAGCTGAACACATGAGGTGAGCCAATGACAAGAGACATATGTGCAGCGACCAGCTAGCTATCAGTAGTACATTGCTGCTCATGAGCCTACCTAGGTATGCTTTTTAACTAAGGATACAAAGAGAAAGAAGCAAATCAGATAACATAAGTATATTTGGAAAGCTGCATGCTCTGTCTGAATCATTAAAGTTTGATTATTTAATTTTTACTTCACTATCCCTTTAATCCCATTGTCCTACTGCAATTCTATGTACACAAAATTAACCCCTTACTAAGTTTCAAAAGCTCAATGAATAGGAGACTGTGTGGAGTGGAAGAGATCTGCACAAGAAACAAGTGTGAGGAGGGAGGGGCAAGCAGTAATACAAGTGAAACTATAATATTGTTTTATTTACATAAAACTATTAAAAAATTGTCAAGGTAATGATTAATTTTGTTTAGTTAAAGGGACACTGAACCCAATTTTTTTTCTTTCAGATAGAGCACGCAATTTTAAGCAACTTTATAATTTACTCCAATTATCAATTTTTCTTCATTCTCTTGCTATCTTTATTTGAAAAGCAAGAAAGTAAGTTTAGAAGCCGGCTCATTTTTGGTTCACAACCTGGGCTGTGCTTGCTGATTGGACAGCACCAATAAACAAGTGCTGTCCAGGTACTGAACCAAAAATTGTCTGGCTCCTTAGCTTAGATGCCTTTTTTTCAAATAGAGATAGCAAGAGAACGAAGAAAAATATAGGAGTGAATTAGAAAGTAGCTTAAAATTGCATGCTCTGTCTGAATCATGGAAGAAAAAAAAAAATTGTGTTTAGTATCCCTTTAACCCCTTAACGTCAAGCGTCTTACAGGGTACGTCTTACACAAATTGGTCTTAAAAGACCAGCGACGTACCTTGTACGACCTAGGTGTTTAAAGCGGCTGGAAGCGATCCTGATCGCTTCCAGACGCTTTCAAGGTATTGCCGTGATGCCACGATATTGAGGCATCATGGCAATACCTTTTCTGGCACACCGATGCAGAGAGGGCCACTCTGTGGCCCTCTCTGCATCAGCCAGCGATGGTGCCGGTCGTTGGTGGGTGGGAGCAGCTGCAGGGAGGAGGGTGGGCGGCCCATCGCTGGGAATCTTCTGCCGGATTAGTCCCCGGTGGTGCAGGAGCGCGCACGGGGGCGGGGCTGCGTGCGCGCGCCCACGATCTAAACCGTCCGGTTGTGGTGGGAGTGGGTGGTGATGTGGTGGGAGCGGGTGATGGAGGTTAAATTTTTATTTATAAAAGGGATCTGGGAGAGGGGGAGGGGGGTATTGAGGGGGGGCCAGCTACACTACAGAAAAAAAAAAAAAAAATATATATACAAAAATGCGCAAAAGTTTGAAAAGTACTTAAAGGGACAGTCTAGTCCAAAATAAACTTTCATGATTCAAATAGGGCATGTAATTTTAAACAATTTTCCAATTTACTTTTATCACCAATTTTGCTTTGTTCTCTTGGTATTCTTAGTTGAAAGCTTAACCTAGGAGGTTCATATGCTAATTTCTTAGACCTTTAAGGCTACCTCTTTTCAGAATGCATTTTAACAGTTTTTCACCACTAGAGGGTGTTCATGTTTTTCATATAGATAACACTGTGCTCATGCACGTGAAGTTATCTGGGAGCTAGCACTGATTGGCTAAACTGCAAGTATGTCAAAAGAACTGAAATAAAGGGTCAGTTTGCAGAGGCTTAGATACAAGATAATCACAGAGGTAAAAAGTATATAAATATAATTGTTGGTTATGCAAAACTGGGGAATGGGTAATAAAGGGATTATCTATCTTTTAAAACAATAACAATTATGGTGTAGACTGTCCCTTTAAGATGGCGGGGACAATTGTGGGGCGGGGGAGGGAAGAGAGCTGTTTAGGAGGGATCAGGGGGTGGGATGTTTCAGGTGGGAGGCTGATCTCTACACTTAAGCTAAAATTAACCCTGCAAGCTCCCTACAAGCTACCTAATTAACCCCTTCACTGCTAGCCATAATACATGTGTGATGTGCAGCTGCATTTAGCGGCCTTGTAATTACCAAAAAGCAACTCCAAAGCCATACATGTCTGCTATTTCTGAACAAAGGGGATCCCAGAGAAGCATTTACAACCATGTGTGCCATAATTGCACAAGCTGTTTGTTAATAATTTCAGTGAGAAACCTAAAATTGTGAAAAATGTTACGATTTTTTTTAATTTGATCACATTTGGCGTTGAAATGGTGGCATGAAATATACTAAGATGGGCCTAGATCAATACTTGGGGTTATCTACTACACTAAAGCTAAAATTAACCCTAGAAGCTCCCTACATGCTCCCTAATCAACCCCTTCACTGCTGGGCATAATACACGTGTGGTGCGCAATGGTATTTAGCGGCCTTCTAAAAAGCAATGCCAAAGCCATATATGTCTGCTATTTCTGAACAAAGGGGATCCCAGAGAAGCATTTACAACCATATATGCTTAGAGGAATGTGGCTGCACCTCACTGACGAGGCCCATAGGAGGCCGAAACGATCGTCTGGGGTTGTCATGTTCCTTGTTCGGAGAAGAATTGCCTGGTATTTCGGGGCTGGACTGACCTTACTTGGCGGGATCAGACTGATATACTTCAGGAAAGTTTTCTGCTGTGAAAAGCACACTGGTCTAAAAGAGGCTGCTTCCGGGTGGTAAATCGCCATAGAACAAGCCACTGAGCTGTTGTTCGTTCCTGGTAGAGCGCTTCTCTCTTTGTATGCAAATTATTATGACCCTGGGGAAGTCTCCCTATGGGTGATGGGGGAAACCAGACGTGGACTCCTTGCCCAGTGTGCTTAGAGGAATGTGGCTGCACCTCACTGACGAGGCCCATAGGAGGCCGAAACGATCGTCTGGGGTTGTCATGTTCCTTGTTCGGAGAAGAATTGCCTGGTATTTCGGGGCTGGACTGACCTTACTTGGCGGGATCAGACTGATATACTTCAGGAAAGTTTTCTTCTGTGAAAAGCACACTGGTCTAAAAGAGGCTGCTTCCGGGTGGTAAATCGCCATAGAACAAGCCACTGAGCTGTTGTTCGTTCCTGGTAGAGCGCTTCTCTCTTTGTATGCAAATTATTATGACCCTGGGGAAGTCTCCCTATGGGTGATGGGGGAAACCAGACGTGGACTCCTTGCCCAGTGTGCTTAGAGGAATGTGGCTGCACCTCACTGACGAGGCCCATAGGAGGCCGAAACGATCGTCTGGGGTTGTCATGTTCCTTGTTCGGAGAAGAATTGCCTGGTATTTCGGGGCTGGACTGACCTTACTTGGCGGGATCAGACTGATATACTTCAGGAAAGTTTTCTGCTGTGAAAAGCACACTGGTCTAAAAGAGGCTGCTTCCGGGTGGTAAATCGCCATAGAACAAGCCACTGAGCTGTTGTTCGTTCCTGGTAGAGCGCTTCTCTCTTTGTATGCAAATTATTATGACCCTGGGGAAGTCTCCCTATGGGTGATGGGGGAAACCAGACGTGGACTCCTTGCCCAGTGTGCTTAGAGGAATGTGGCTGCACCTCACTGACGAGGCCCATAGGAGGCCGAAACGATCGTCTGGGGTTGTCATGTTCCTTGTTCGGAGAAGAATTGCCTGGTATTTCGGGGCTGGACTGACCTTACTTGGCGGGATCAGACTGATATACTTCAGGAAAGTTTTCTGCTGTGAAAAGCACACTGGTCTAAAAGAGGCTGCTTCCGGGTGGTAAATCGCCATAGAACAAGCCACTGAGCTGTTGTTCGTTCCTGGTAGAGCGCTTCTCTCTTTGTATGCAAATTATTATGACCCTGGGGAAGTCTCCCTATGGGTGATGGGGGAAACCAGACGTGGACTCCTTGCCCAGTGTGCTTAGAGGAATGTGGCTGCACCTCACTGACGAGGCCCATAGGAGGCCGAAACGATCGTCTGGGGTTGTCATGTTCCTTGTTCGGAGAAGAATTGCCTGGTATTTCGGGGCTGGACTGACCTTACTTGGCGGGATCAGACTGATATACTTCAGGAAAGTTTTCTGCTGTGAAAAGCACACTGGTCTAAAAGAGGCTGCTTCCGGGTGGTAAATCGCCATAGAACAAGCCACTGAGCTGTTGTTCGTTCCTGGTAGAGCGCTTCTCTCTTTGTATGCAAATTATTATGACCCTGGGGAAGTCTCCCTATGGGTGATGGGGGAAACCAGACGTGGACTCCTTGCCCAGTGTGCTTAGAGGAATGTGGCTGCACCTCACTGACGAGGCCCATAGGAGGCCGAAACGATCGTCTGGGGTTGTCATGTTCCTTGTTCGGAGAAGAATTGCCTGGTATTTCGGGGCTGGACTGACCTTACTTGGCGGGATCAGACTGATATACTTCAGGAAAGTTTTCTGCTGTGAAAAGCACACTGGTCTAAAAGAGGCTGCTTCCGGGTGGTAAATCGCCATAGAACAAGCCACTGAGCTGTTGTTCGTTCCTGGTAGAGCGCTTCTCTCTTTGTATGAAATATACTAAGATGGGCCTAGATCAATACTTGGGGTTATCTACTACACTAAAGCTAAAATTAACCCTAGAAGCTCCCTACATGCTCCCTAATCAACCCCTTCACTGCTGGGCATAATACACGTGTGGTGCGCAATGGTATTTAGCGGCCTTCTAAAAAGCAATGCCAAAGCCATATATGTCTGCTATTTCTGAACAAAGGGGATCCCAGAGAAGCATTTACAACCATATATGCCATAATTGCACAAGTTGTTTGTAAATAATTTTAGTGACAAACCTAAAGTTTGTGAAAGAATTTGTGAAAAAGTGAACATATTTTTTTATCTGATCGCATTTGGCGGTGAAATGGTGGCATGAAATATACCAAAATGGGCCTAGATCAATACTTTGGGATGTCTTCTAAAAAACAGAATTTATGTTTACCTGATAAATTACTTTCTCCAACGGTGTGTCCGGTCCACGGCGTCATCCTTACTTGTGGGATATTCTCTTCCCCAACAGGAAATGGCAAAGAGCCCAGCAAAGCTGGTCACATGATCCCTCCTAGGCTCCGCCTACCCCAGTCATTCGACCGACGTTAAGGAGGAATATTTGCATAGGAGAAACCATATGTTACCGTGGTGACTGTAGTTAAAGAAAATAAATTATCATACCTGATTAAAAAAACCAGGGCGGGCCGTGGACCGGACACACCGTTGGAGAAAGTAATTTATCAGGTAAACATAAATTCTGTTTTCTCCAACATAGGTGTGTCCGGTCCACGGCGTCATCCTTACTTGTGGGAACCAATACCAAAGCTTTAGGACACGGATGAAGGGAGGGAGCAAATCAGGTCACCTAAATGGAAGGCACCACGGCTTGCAAAACCTTTCTCCCAAAAATAGCCTCAGAAGAAGCAAAAGTATCAAATTTGTAAAATTTAGAAAAAGTGTGCAGTGAAGACCAAGTCGCTGCCTTACATATCTGATCAACAGAAGCCTCGTTCTTGAAGGCCCATGTGGAAGCCACAGCCCTAGTGGAGTGAGCTGTGATTCTTTCAGGAGGCTGCCGTCCGGCAGTCTCATAAGCCAATCGGATAATGCTTTTAATCCAGAAGGAGAGAGAGGTAGAAGTTGCTTTTTGACCTCTCCGTTTACCAGAATAAACAACAAACAAAGACAAAGTTTGTCTGAAATCCTTAGTAGCTGCTAAGTAAAATTTGAGAGCACGAACTACATCCAAGTTGTGCAACAAACGTTCCTTCTTTGAAACTGGTTTCGGACACAAAGAAGGTACAACTATCTCCTGGTTAATGTTTTTGTTAGAAACAACTTTTGGAAGAAAACCAGGTTTAGTACGCAAAACCACCTTATCTGCATGGAACACCAGATAAGGAGAAGAACACTGCAGAGCAGATAATTCTGAAACTCTTCTAGCAGAAGAAATTGCAACCAAAAACAAAACTTTCCAAGATAATAACTTAATATCAACGGAATGTAAGGGTTCAAACGGAACCCCCTGAAGAACTGAAAGAACTAGGTTGAGACTCCAAGGAGGAGTCCAAATTTTGTAAACAGGCTTGATTCTAACCAGAGCCTGAACAAAGGCTAGAACATCTGGCACAGCTGCCAGCTTTTTGTGAAGTAACACAGACAAGGCAGAAATCTGTCCCATCAAGGAACTTGCAGATAATCCTTTTTCCAATCCTTCTCGAAGGAAGGATAGACTCTTAGGAATCTTAACCTTGTCCCAAGGGAATCCTGCAGATTCACACCAACAGATATACCAAATTATGTGGTAATTTTTCTGGTTACAGGCTTTCAGGCCTGAACAAGAGTATTAATAACAGAATCTGAGAACCCTCGCTTTGATAAGATCAAGCGTTCAATCTCCAAGCAGTCAGCTGGAGTGGGTCGAACGGACCTAGAACAAGAAGGTCTCGTCTCAAAGGTAGCTTCCATGGTGGAGCCGATGACATATTCACCAGATCTGCATACCAAGTCCTGCGTGGCCACGCAGGAGCTATCAAAATCACCGACGCCCTCTCCTGATTGATCCTGGCTACCAGCCTGGGGATGAGAGGAAACGGCGGGAACACATAAGCTAGTTTGAAGGTCCAAGGTGCTACTAGTGCATCCACTAGAGCCGCCTTGGGATCCCTGGATCTGTACCCGTAGTAAGGAACTCTGAAGTTCTGACGAGAGGCCATCAGATCCATGTCTGGAATGCCCCACGGTTGAGTGACTTGGGCAAAGATTTCCGGATGGAGTTCCCACTCCCCCGGATGCAATGTCTGACGACTCAGAAAATCCGCTTCCCAATTTTCCACTCCTGGGATGTGGATAGCAGACAGGTGGCAGGAGTGAGACTCCGCCCATAGAATGATTTTGGTCACTTCTTCCATCGCTAGGGAACTCCTTGTTCCCCCCTGATGGTTGATGTATGAACTTGGCCCTCGCTAGCTGAGGCCAAGCTTTGAGAGCATTGAATATCGCTCTCAGTTCCAGAATATTTATCGGTAGAAGAGATTCTACCCGAGACCAAAGACCCTGAGCTTTCAGGGATCCCCAGACCGCGCCCCAGCCCATCAGACTGGCGTCGGTCGTGACAATGACCCACTCTGGTCTGCGGAAGGTCATCCCTTGTGACAGGTTGTCCAGGGACAGCCACCAACGGAATGAGTCTCTGGTCCTCTGATTTACTTGTATCTTCGGAGACAAGTCTGAATAGTCCCCATTCCACTGACTGAGCATGAACAGTTGTAATGGTCTTAGATGAATGCGCACAAAAGGAACTATGTCCATTGCCGCTACCATCAAACCTATCACTTCCATGCACTGCGCTATGGAAGGAAGAGGAACGGAATGAAGTATCCGACAAGAGTCTAGAAGTTTTGTTTTTCTGGCTTCTGTCAGAAAAATCCTCATTTCTAAGGAGTCTATTATAGTTCCCAAGAAGGGAACCCTCGTTGACGGAGATAGAGAACTCTTTTCCACGTTCACTTTCCATCCGTGAGATCTGAGAAAGGCCAGGACAATGTCCGTGTGAGCCTTTACTTAAGGAAGGGACGACGCTCGAATCAGAATGTCGTCCAAGTAAGGTACTACAGCAATGCCCCTTGGTCTTAGCACCGCCAGAAGGGACCCTAGTACCTATGAGAAAATCCTAGGAGCAGTGGCTAATCCGAAAGAAAACGCCACGAACTGGAAATGCTTGTCCAGGAATGCAAACCTTAGGAACCGATGATGTTCCTTGTGGATAGGAATATGTAGATATGCATCCTTGAAATCCACCTTGGTCATGAATTGACCTTCCTGGATGGAAGGAAGAAGTGTTCGAATGGTTTCCATCTTGAACGATGGAACCTTGAGAAACTTGTTCAAGATCTTGAGATCTAAGATTGGTCTGAACGTTCCCTCTTTTTTGGGAACTATGAACAGATTGGAGTAGAACCCCATCCCTTGTTCTCCTAATGGAACAGGATGAATCACTCCCATTTTTAGCAGGTCTTCTACCCAATGTAAGAATGCCTGTCTTCTTATGTGGTCTGAAGACAACTGAGACCTGTGGAACCTCCCCCTTGGAGGAAGCCCCTTGAACTCCAGAGAATAACCTTGGGAGACTATTTCTAGCGCCCAAGGATCCAGAACATCTCTTGCCCCAGCCTGAGCGAAGAGAGAGAGTCTGCCCCCCACCAGATCCGGTCCCGGATCGGGGGCCCGCATTTCATGCTGTCTTGGTAGCAGTGGCAGGTTTCCTGGCCTGCTTTCCTTTGTTCCAGCCTTGCATAGGTCTCCAGGCTGGATTGGCTTGAGAAGTATTACCTTCCTGCTTAGAGGACGTAGCCCTTGGGGCTGATCCGTTTCTGCGAAAGGGACGAAACTTAGGTTTATTTTTGGTCTTGAAAAGACCTATCCTGAGGAAGGGCGTGGCCCTTGCCCCCAGTGATATCAGAGATAATCTCTTTCAAGTCAGGGCCAAAGAGTGTTTTCCCCTTGAAAGGAATGTCAAGCAATTTGTTCTTGGAAGACGCATCCGCTGCCCAAGATTTTAACCAAAGCGCTCTGCGCCACAATAGCAAACCCAGAATTTTTTCGCCGCTAACCTAGCCAATTGCAAGGTGGCGTCTAGGGTGAAAGAATTAGCCAATTTAAGAGCACGAATTCTGTCCATAATCTCCTCATAAGAAGAAGAATTACTAATAATCGCCTTTCCTAGCTCATCAAACTAGAAACACGCGGCTGCAGTGACAGGGACAATGCATGCAATTGGTTGTAGAAGGGAACCTTGCTGAACAAACATCTTTAGCAGACCTTCTAATTTTTTATCCATAGGATCTTGGAAAGCACAACTATCTTCTATGGGTATAGTGGCGCGCTTGTGTAGAGTAGAAACCGCCCCCTCGACCTTGGGGACTGTCTGCCATCAGTCCTTTCTGGGGTCGACTATAGGAAAACAATTTTATAAATATGGGGGGAGGTACTAAAGGTATACCGGGCCTGTCCCATTCTTTACTAACAATGTACGCCACCCGCTTGGATATAGGAAAAGCTTCGGGGGGCCCCGGGGCCTCTAAGAACTTTTCCATTTTACATAGTGGTTCTGGAATGACCAGATAATCACAATCATCCAAATTGGATAACACCTCCTTAAGCAGAGCGCGGAGATGTTCCAACTTAAATTTAAAATTAATCACATCAGGTTCAGCTTGTTGAGAAATGTTTCCTGAATCTGAAATTTCTCCCTCAGACAAAACCTCCCTGGCCCCCTCAGACTGGTGTAGGGGCCCTTCAGAAACCATATCATCAGCGTTCTCATGCTCTACAGAATTTTCTAAAACAGAGCAGTCGCGCTTTCGCTGATAAGTGGGCATATTGGCTAAAATGTTTTTGATAGAATTATCCATTACAGCCGTTAAATGTTGCATAGTAAGGAGTATTGGCGCACTAGATGTACTAGGGGCCTCCTGTATGGGCAAGACTGGTGTAGACGAAGTAGGGGATGATGCAGTACCATGCTTACTCCCCTCACTTGAGGAATCATCTTGGGCATCATTTTTACTAAATTTTTTTTTTTTTTTTTTTTTTTTTATGACATAAAATACATATAGTTAAATGAGAAGGAACCTTGGTTTCCCCACAGTCAGAACACAATCTATCTGGTAGTTCAGACATGTTAAACAGGCATAAACTTGATAACAAAGCACAAAAAACGTTTTAAAATAAAACCGTTACTGTCACTTTAAATTTTAAACTAAACACACTTTATTACTGCAATTGCGAAAAAGTATGAAGGAATTGTTCAAAATTCACCAAAATTTCACCACAGTGTCTTAAAGCCTTAAAAGTATTGCACACCAAATTTGGAAGCTTTAACCCTTAAAATAACGGAACCGGAGCCGTTTTTATATTTAACCCCTTTACAGTCCCTGGAATCTGCTTTGCTGAGACCCAACCAAGCCCAAAGGGGAATACGATACCAAATGATGCCTTCAGAAAGACTTTTCTATGTATCAGAGCTCCGCACACATGCAGCTGCATGCCATGCTGTCCTCAAAAACAAGTGCGCCATACCGGCGCGAAAATGAGGCTCTGACTATGATTAGGGAAAGCCCCTAAAGAATAAGGTGTCAAAAACAGTGCCTGCCGATATAATCATATCAAAATACCCAGAATAAATGATTCCTCAAGGCTAAATATGTGTTAATAATGAATCGATTTAGCCCAGAAAAAGTCTACAGTCTTAATAAGCCCTTGTAAAGCCCTTATTTACTATCTTAATAAACATGGCTTACCGGATCCCATAGGGAAAATGACAGCTTCCAGCATTACATCGTCTTGTTAGAATGTGTCATACCTCAAGCAGTAAGAAACTGCACACTGTTCCCCCAACTGAAGTTAATTGCTCTCAACAGTCCTGTGTGGAACAGCCATGGATTTTAGTTACGGTGCTAAAATCATTTTCCTCATACAAACAGAAATCTTCATCTCTTTTCTGTTTCTGAGTAAATAGTACATACCAGCACTATTTTAAAATAACAAACTCTTGATTGAATAATAAAAACTACAGTTAAACACTAAAAAACTCTAAGCCATCTCCGTGGAGATGTTGCCTGTACAACGGCAAAGAGAATGACTGGGGTAGGCGGAGCCTAGGAGGGATCATGTGACCAGCTTTGCTGGGCTCTTTGCCATTTCCTGTTGGGGAAGAGAATATCCCACAAGTAAGGATGACGCCGTGGACCGGACACACCTATGTTGGAGAAAAAACCCTGAATTTATGCTTACCTGATAAATTACTTTCTCTTGCGGTGTATCCAGTCCACGGATTCATCCTTACTTGTGGGATATTCTCATTGCCTACAGGAAGTGGCAAAGAGAGCACACAGCAGAGCTGTCCATATAGCTCCCCCCCAGCTCCACCCCCCAGTCATTCGAATGAAGGTTAGGAGAAAAGGAGAAACCATAGGGTGCAGTGGTGACTGTAGTTTAAACAAAACATTTTATTAACCTGACTTAATTGCCAGGGTGGGCCGTGGACTGGATACACCGCAAGAGAAAACAGAATTTATGCTTACCTGATAAATTTCTCTCTCTTACGGTGTGTCCGGTCCACGGCTTCATCCTTACTTGTGGGATATTCTCAATCCCTACAGGAAGTGGCAAAGAGAGCACACAGCAGAGCTGTCCATATAGCTCCCCTCAGGCTCCGCCCCCCCAGTCATTCGACCGACGGTTAGGAGAAAAAGGAGATCCATAGGGTGCAGTGGTGACTGTAGTTTACAAAAATAATTTTAGACCTGACTAAATCGCCAGGGTGGGCCGTGGACCGGACACACCGTAAGAGAAAGAAATTTATCAGGTAAGCATAAATTCTGTTTTCTCTTACATTGGTGTGTCCGGTCCACGGCTTCATCCTTACTTGTGGGAACCAATACCAAAGCTTTAGGACACGGATGAAGGGAGGGAAACAGTCAGGTAACCTAAACGGAAGGCACCACTGCTTGTAAAACCTTTTTCCCAAAAATAGCCTCCGAAGAAGCAAAAGTATCGAATTTGTAAAATTTGGCAAATGTATGCAGTGAAAACCAAGTCGCTGCCTTACAAATCTGTTCAACAGAAGCCTCGTTCTTGAAAGCCCATGTGGAAGCCACAGCTCTAGTGGAGTGAGCGGTAATTCGTTCAGGAGGCTGCCGTCCGGCAGTCTCATAAGCCAATCGGATGATACTTTTCAGCCAGAAGGAAAGAGAGGTAGCAGTTGCTTTCTGACCTCTCCTCTTACCAGAATAAACGACAAACAAGGATGATGTTTGTCTGAAATCTTTTGTTGCTTCTAAATAGAATTTTAAAGCACGAACCACATCTAGATTGTGTAACTGACGTTCCTTTTTAGAAACTGGATTAGGACACAGAGAAGGAACAACTATTTCCTGGTTAATATTCTTATTGGAAACTACCTTTGGAAGAAAACCAGGCTTTGTACGCCAAACAACCTTATCTGTATGGAACACCAGATAGGGTGAGGTACACTGCAAAGCAGACAATTCAGAAACTCTTCGAGCAGAAGAAATAGCAACCAAAAACAAAACTTTCCAAGATAGTAACTTAATATCTACGGAATGTAGAGGTTCAAACGGAACCCCTTGAAGAATTGAAATAACTAAATTTAGACTCCATGGAGGAGCCACAGGTCTGTAAACAGGTTTGATCCTAACTAAGGCCTGAACAAACGCCTGCACATCTGGCACAGCTGCCAGACGCTTATGTAACAGAATAGACAGAGCAGAAATCTGTCCTTTCAACGAACTAGCTGACAATCCTTTCTCCAATTCTTCTTGGAGGAAAGATAACAACCTTGGAATCCTAATCTTACTCCACGAGTAACCCTTGGATTCGCACCAACAAAGATATTTTCGCCATATCTTATGATAAATTTTCCTAGTAACAGGCTTTCTAGCCTGGATCAGAGTATCTATAACTGATTCAGAGAACCCACGCTTAGCTAGAATTAAGCATTCAATCTCCAAGCATTCAGTTGCAGAGAAACTAGGTTTGGATGTTTGAATGGACCTTGGATTAGAAGGTCCTGCCTCAAAGGTAGCTTCCATGGTGGAGCCGATGACATATCCACCAAGTCTGCATACCAAGTCCTGCGAGGCCACGCAGGAGCTATCAGAATTACCGAAGCCTTCTCCTGTTTGATTCTGGCTACTAGCCGAGGGAGAAGAGGAAACGGTGGAAAGACATAAGCCAGATTGAATGACCAAGGCGTTGCTAGAGCATCTATCAATGTCGCCTTGGGATCCCTGGAGCCGTAAAGGGGAACTTTTGAGTTCTGGCGGGACGCCATCAGGTCCAGTTCTATGTTGTCCGACTGAAATCTGATGAATTTGGCCTCCGCCAGCTGAGGCCAGGCCTGGAGCGCATTGAATATCGCTCTCAATACTAAAATGTTTATCGGGAGAAGAGATTCCTCCCGAGACCATAGACCCTGAGCTTTCAGGGAGTTCCAGACCGCACCTCAGCCTAAGAGACTGGCGTTGGTCGAGACAATGATCCACTCCGGTCTGCGGAAACTCATTCCCTGAGACAGGTGATCCTGAGACAACCACCAGAGGAGCGATTCTCTGGTTATCTGGTCCATTTGTATCTGGGGAGACAAATCTGCATAATCCCCATTCCACTGTTTGAACATGCACAGTTGCAGTGGTCTCAAATGAATTCTGGCAAAGGGGACTGTGTCCATTGCCGCAACCATTAGACCGATTACCTCCATGCACCGAGCCACAGAAGGCTGAGGATTGGCATGAAGAACTCGACAGGAATTCGAAAGTTTTAACTTCCTGACCTCCGTCAGAAAGATTTTCATTTCTATAGAGTCTATTATTGTTCCCAGGAAGGGAACCCTTGTGACCGGGGACAGAGAACTTTTTTCTACGTTCACCTTCCACCCGTGAGATCTTAGAAAGGCCAACACAATGCCTTTGCTCTGTGAAAAGACGACGCTTGTATTAAGATATCGTCTAGGTAAGGTGCTACTGCAATGCCCGCGGTCTTAGAACCGCTAGAAGGGACCCTAGCACCTTCGTGAAAATTCTTGGAGCAGTGGCCAACCCGAAGGGAAGAGCCACAAACTGATAATGCTTGTCCATGAAGGCGAACCTTGGGAACTGATGGTGATCCTTGTGGATAGGAATATGCAGGTACGCATCCTTTAAATCCACGGTAGTCATATATTGACCCTCCTGGATCATCGGTAAGATTGTCCGGATAGTTTCCGTCTTGAATGATGGAACTCTGAGAAATTTGTTAAGGATTTTTAAGTCCAGAATTGGCCTGAAAGTTCCTTCCTTTTTGGGAACTACAAACAGGTTTGAGTAAAAACCCCGTCCTCGTACTGCAGTTGGGACTGGGTGTATTACTCCCATCTTTAAAAGATCTTCTATGCAAAGTAAGAATGCCTGTCTCTTTGTCTGGTCTAAAGACAAGCGAGACATGTGGAACCTTTCCCCTTGGAGGAAGGTCCTTGAATTCCAGAAGGTACCCCTGAGAGACAATTTCTGACGCCCAGGGATCCAGAACATCTCTTGCCCAGGCCTCAGCAAAGAGAGAAAGTCTGCCCCCTACTAGATCCGGTCCCGGATCGGGGGCTACCCTTTCATGCTGCCTTGGTAGCAGCAACAGGCTTCTTGGCCTGTTTACCCTTGTTCCAGCCTTGCATGGGTTTCCATGCAGGTTTGGACTGGGAAGCGTTAACCTCTTCCTTAGTGGCTGTAGAAGTAGAAGCGGGTCCGTTCCTGAAATTGCAAAAGGAACGAAAATTAGACTTATTTTTAGACTTGAAAGGTCTATCTTGTGGAAGGGCATGGCCCTTTCCTCCAGTAATATCAGAAATAATCTCTTTCAACTCTGGCCCGAAAAGGGTCTTACCCTTGAAAGGAATATTAAGCAATTTTGTTTTGGACGACACATCCGCCGACCAAGATTTTAGCCAAGGCGCCCTGCGCGCCACGATTGCAAAAACCAGAATTTTTCGCCGCTAATTTAGCTAACTGAAGAGCGGCATCTGTAATGAAAGAATTAGCCAACTTCAGGGCGTGAATTCTGTCCATAACCTCATCATAAGGGGTCTCCCTCTGTAGGGAGTTCTCTAGTTCCTTAAAACCAAAAAGCCGCTACAGTGGTTACAGGAATAATGCAAGAAATTGGTTGAAGAAGAAAACCTTGTTGAACAAATATTTTCTTAAGCAAACCTTCCAATTTTTTATCCATAGGATCTTTGAAAGCGCAACTGTCTTCTATTGGTATAGTGGTGCGCTTAGCTAGTGTTGAAACTGCCCCCTCCACCTTAGGGACCGTCTGCCACGCGTCCCTTCTGGGGTCAACAATGGGGAACATTTTCTTAAATATAGGGGGGGGGGAACAAAAGGTACACCTGGTCTCTCCCACTCCCTGGTCACAATATCCGCCACCCTCTTAGGTATCGGAAATGCATCAGTGTGTACCGGGACCTCTAAGAATTTGTCCATTTTACACAATTTTTCTGGGACCACCAAGGGGTCACAATCATCTAGCGTAGCTAAAACCTCCTTAAGCAGGGCACGGAGGTGCTCTAGCTTAAATTTAAATGCTATAGTATCTGGCTCTGCCTGCTGAGCAACTTTTCCTGAGTCAGAAATTTCTCCCTCAGACAGGCCCTCCCTCACCGCCAAGTCAGATTGATGTGAGGGCACTACAGATAAATTATCCGCTGCGTCTGATTGCTCATTTTCTGTATTTAAAACTGAGCCATCGCGCTTTCTTGGAAATGCTGGCAGTTTGGATAAAAAAGCTGCGAGAGAATTATCCATGACTGCTGCTAATTGCTGCAAAGTAACAGGGATCGATGCGCTAGATGTGCTGGGCATCGCCTGCACGGGCATAACTGGTGTTGACACAGAAGGGGAAGATGAAATACTCTCCTCGTTACCTTCAGCTTAAGATACATCTTGGGCTACATTTTTAAGTGTCATTGTATGGTCCTTAAACTGCTTGGACGCTATAGCACACTTCAAACATAAATTCAATGGGGGTACCGCCATGGCTTTTAAACATATAGAACAAGCGCTATCTGAAGGCTCAGACATGTTTGACAGACTTAGACAGCACTAAATTGCAATAAAAAATACTTTTGACAAAAACGTTACTGTGTCTTTAAATAATAAAAGTGCAGACTTTATTACCAAAACATCAAATACCCATCAAGTAAACATCCGATTTTAATGAAATTTTCACCACATTATCCTAATGCTTTGAAAAGATTGCACAGACATTTTCAGCTCAATTAACCCCTTAATGCCCAAACCGGAGCTAAAACATGAATTTGACCGGTTAAACACACTACAGTATAATGCCACAGCTTCTGCTGAGGCTTTTACCGTCCTTAGGGATTATTTGGAGTAGAAATAAGCCTGTCTGAAGACCCTCTGAAGTCTCTGGACACCACACGTGAGGCTGCATGAACTGTCTTGTCAAAAACAACTGCGCAACTGAGGCGCGAAAATGAGGCCTCCTCCCTCTGCATTACAAAGTGCTGGGGCCTTTCTGAGGAGATTAGGAGTCTAATCAAATGCAAGGCGAATAAAAAACCCCATAAGCGTTTTTATAAGTCACAAAAACACCTAAACTATAAATAATTATGCTAACAAGCAACCGATTAAGCCCAAAATAGTGTCAACCAGCAACTAAGCCCTTTATTTAAGCCATTATTTTATACATAGTCTAAGAAACATGGCTTACCTTCCCCTATGGGGATTACTGACAGTCTTCTAGCATTACTGGGTTTTGTTAGAAAAATGACTGATCATACCTGTAGCAGTTAAGCCTGCAAACTGTTCCCCCCAACTGAAGTTCTCCTGTATTCAACAGTTCTGCGTGGGAACAGCAATGGATTTTAGTTACTGATGCTAAAATCATAGTCCTCTCAGCAGAAATCTTCATCACTTTCTGCTTCAGAGTAAATAGTACAAGCCGGCAATATTTTAAAATAAACTTTTGATAGAAGAAATAAAAACTACAAACTAACACCACAAACTCTTTACCACCCCCGTGGAGATGCTACTTGTTTAGAGCGGCAAAGAGAATGTCTGGGGGGGGGGGGGGGGCGGAGCCTGAGGGGAGCTATATGGACAGCTCTGCTGTGTGCTCTCTTTGCCACTTCCTGTAGGGATTGAGAATATCCCACAAGTAAGGATGAAGCCGTGGACCGGACACACCAATGTAAGAGAAAGTAATTTATCAGGTAAGCATAAATTCTGTTTTCTCTTGCAAGGTGTATCCAGTCCACGGATTCATCCTTACTTGTGGGATACCAATACCAAAGCTTTAGGACACGGATGAAGGGAGGGAACAAGACAGGTAACCTAAACGGAAGGCACCACTGCTTGCAAAACCTTTCTCCCAAAAATAGCCTCCGAAGAAGCAAAAGAATCGAATTTGTAAAATTTGGCAAAAGTATGCAGTGAAGACCAAGTCGCTGCCTTACAAATCTGTTCAACAGAAGCCTCATTTTTGAAAGCCCATGTGGAAGCCACAGCTCTGGTGGAATGAGCTGTAATTCTTTCAGGAGGCTGCTGTCCAGCAGTCTCATAAGCCAATCGGATGATGCTTTTCAGCCAGAAGGAAAGAGAGGTAGCAGTCGCTTTCTGACCTCTCCTCTTACCAGAATAGACAATAAACAAGGATGATGTTTGTCTGAAATCCTTGGTTGCTTGCAAATAGAATTTCAAAGCACGAACCACATCAAGATTGTGTAATAGCCGTTCCTTCTTTGAAGCTGGATTAGGACACAGGGAAGGAACAATGATTTCCTGGTTAATATTCTTATTAGAAACAACTTTAGGAAGAAAACCAGGTTTGGTACGCAAAACTACCTAATCTGCATGGAACACCAGATAGGGTGAATTACACTGCAAAGCAGACAATTCTGAAACTCTTTGAGCAGAAGATATAGCTACCAAAAACAAAACTTTCCAAGATAATAACTTAATATCTATGGAATGTAAAGGTTCAAACAGAAACCCTTGAAGAACTGAAAGAACTAAATTTAGACTCCATGGCGGAGCCACAGGTTTATAGACAGGCTTGATTCTGACTAAAGCCTGAGCAAACGCTTGAACGTCTGGTACCTCTGCCAGACGCTTGTGTAAAAGGATAGACAGAGCAGATATCTGTCCCTTTAAGGAACTAGCTGACAAGCCTTTCTCCAATCCTTCTTGGAGAAAAGACAATATCCTTGGAATCCTAATCTTACTCCACGAGTAACCCTTGGATTCACACCAACAAAGATATTTCCGCCATATCTTATGGTAAATTTTCCTGGTGACAGGCTTTCTAGCCTGGATCAGAGTATCTATAACTGATTTAGAGAACCCACGCTTAGATAGAATTAAGCGTTCAATCTCCAAGCAGTCAGCTGCAGAGAATTTGGATGCTTGAATGGATCCTGTATTAGAAGATCCTGCCTCGTTGGCAGTGTCCAAGGTGGGACACATGACATGTCCACTAAGTCTGCATACCAAGTCCTGCGTGGCCACGCAGGCGCTATCAGAATTACCGAAGCCTTCTCCTGTTTGATTCTGGCTACCAGACGAGGGAGAAGGGGAAACGGTGGAAAGACATAAGCCAGATTGAAGGACCAAGGCGCTACTAGAGCATCTATCAATGCCGCCTTGGGGTCCCTGGACCTGGATCCGTAGAGAGGAAGTTTGGAGTTCTGACGGGACGCCATCAGATCCAATTCTGGAATGCCCCATAGCTGGGTCAGCTGAGCAAAAACCTCTGGGTGGAGTTCCCACTCCCCCGGGTGAAAAGTCTGACGACTTAGAAAATCCGCCTCCCAGTTGTCTACTCCTGGGATGTGAATTGCAGATAGATGGCAAGAGTGATCCTCCGCCCACCTGATTATTTTGGTTACTTCCTTCATCGCTAGGGAACTCTTTGTTCCCCCCGATGATTGATGTACGCTACAGTCATGATGTTGTCTGATGAATTTGGCCACCGCTAGTTGAGGCCATGCCTGAAGCGTGTTGAATATCGCTCTCAGTTCCAAAATGTTTATCGGGAGAAGAGACTCTTCCCGAGACCATAGGCCCTGAGCTTTCAGGGAGTCCCAGACCGCGCCCCAGCCTAACAGTCTGGCGTCGGTCGTTACAATGATCCACTCCGGTCTGCGGAAGCACATTCCCTGAGACAGGTGATCCTGAGACAACCACTAGAGAAGAGAATCTCTGGTTTTCTGGTCCAGTTGTATTTGAGGAGACAAATCTGCATAATCTCCATTTTACTGTTTGAGCATGCACAGTTGCAGTGGTCTGAGATGTATTCGAGCAAAAGGGACTACGTCCATTGCCGCTACCATTAATCCGATTACCTCCATGCACTGAGCTACAGATGGCCGAGGAATGGAATGAAGAACTCGGCAAGTAGTTAAAAGCTTTAACTTTCTGACCTCCGTCAGAAATATTTTCATTTCAACCAAGTCTATTAATGTTCCCAGGAAGGGAACCCTTGTGAGCGGGGACAGATAACTTTTTTCGATGTTCACCTTCCATGAGACCTTAGAAAGGCCAGAACAATTTCCGTATGAGCCTTAGGTCTGGGAAAAGATGACGTCTGTATTAAGATGTTGTCCAAATAAGGTGCTACTGCAATGCCCTGCAGTCTTAATACCGCCAGAAGGGACCCTAGCACTTTTGTGAAAATTCTGGGAGCGGTGGCCAAACCGAAGGGAAGGGCCACAAACTGGTAATGCATGTCCAGAAAGGCGAACCTTAGGAACTGATGATGATCCTTGTGGATAGGAATATGTAGGTACGCATCCTTTAAATCCACGGTAGTCATATATTGACCTTCCTGGATCATAGGTAAGATTGTCCGGATGGTCTCCATCTTGAATGATGGAACTCTGAGGAATTTGTTTAGAATTTTTAGATTCAGGATTGGCCTGAAAATTCCGTCCTTTTTGGGAACCAAAAGCAGGTTTGAGTAAAAACCCAGTCCTTGTTCTGTAATTGGAACTGGATATATCACTCCCATCTTGAGTAGATCTTCTACACAGCGTAAGAACGCCTCTTTCTTTGTCTGGTCTGAAGACAGACGAGAAATGTGGAACCTTCCCCTTGGAGGGGAGTCCTTGAATTCTAGAAGATATCCCTGAGTAACGATCTCTAATGCCCAGGGATCGGGAACATCTCTTGCCTGAGCGAAGAGAGAGAGTCTGCCCCCTACCAGATCCGGTCCCGGATCGGGGGCTACCCCTTCATGCTGTCTTAATAGCAGCTGCAGGCTTCTTGGCCTGTTTACCCTTGTTCCAGCCCTGCAAAGGCTTCCAGGTTGCCTTGGGCTGTGAAGCGTTACCCTCTTGCTTTGCGGTTGCAGAGGTTGAAGCAGGACCGCTCCTGAAGTTGCGAAAGGAACGAAAATTAGCCTTGTTTTTAGCCTTAAAAGGCCTAGCTTAGGGGAGAGCATGGCCCTTTCCCCCGGTGATATCCGAAATAATCTCTTTCAACTCGGGCCCGAAAAGGGTCTTTCCTTTGAAAGGGATATTTAGTAATTTTGTTTTGGACGACACGTCAGCCGACCATGACTTGAGCCAAAGCGCTTTGCGCGCCATAATGGCGAAACCAGAATTTTTCGCCGCTAACTTAGCTAATTGCAAAGCGGCATCTGTGATAAAAGAATTAGCCAGCTTTAGAGCATTAATTCTATGCACGACTTTGTCATATGAAGTCTCCCTCTGGAGCGACTCCTCCAGTGCCTCAAACCAAAAAGCTGCTGCAGTAGTTACAGGAATAATGCAGGCAATAGGTTGGAGAAGGAAACCTTGTTGAACAAATATTTTCTTTAGTAAACCTAACTTTTTATCCATAGGATCTTTAAAAGCACAACTGTCTTCAATTGGAATCGTTGTGCGCTTGGCTAGTGTCGAAACTGCCCCCTCTACCTTAGGGACCGTCTGCCACGCGTCCTGCCTGGGATCAGTTATGGGGAACATTTTCTTAAAGATAGGGGGGGGGGGGGGGAACAAAAGGTACACCTGGTCTCTCCCACTCCCTAGCAACAATATCCGCCACCCTCTTAGGGATCGGAAACGCATCAGTGTATACAGGGACTTCTAGATATTTGTCCATTTTACACAATTTCTCTGGGACCACCATAGGGTCACAATCATCCAGAGTTGATAAAACCTCCCTAAGCAATACGCGGAGGTGTTCCAATTTAAATTTAAACGCTAGTGAATCTGATTCTGCCTGCTGAGAAACCTTTCCTGAGTCAGAAATTTCTCCCTCAGACATCACATCCCTCGCCCCTATTTCAGAGTGTTGTGAGGGTACATCAGATAAACCTCCCAAAGCTTCCGACTGCTCCTCATCTGTTCTAAAAACAGAGCTATCGCGCTTTTTAGGAAAACCGGCAGTTTTGATAGAAAGGCCGCAAGGGAATTATCCATGACTGTCGCTAGTTGTTGCAATGTAATAGGTGCCAATGCACTAGAGGTACTAGGTATCGCTTGAGCGGGCGTAACTGGTGATGACACATGGGGAGAGGAAGAAGGACTATCCTCATTACCTTCAGTCAAAGAATCATCTAGGGCTATATTTTTAAGTGACACAATATGATCTTTAAAGGGTATAGACACATTAGTGCACTTGGGACACATTTTGAGTGGGGGTTCCACCATGGCTTCTGAACACATAGAGCAAGGCTTTTCCTTAGTGTCAGACATGTTTAACAGATTAGTATTATACACAAGCAGGCTTGGAAAACACTTTAATCAAACAAAAAACACAATGTGAAATAAACGGTACTGTGCCTTTAATAAATAAAAAGCGCACACAATTTTACAAAACGGTGAAAAATGAACCAAATCACTTGAAATTTTCACAGTATGTGCCTAATGCTTCGATATGATTGCACAACAAGTTTCAGCCTGATTAACCCTTTAATGCCGAAACCGGAGCAGTCTAAAGCCTACAACCGGTTAATAAACTACAGCAGCCTGCTGTGGCCCTACCTGCCCTTAGGGATTAGTTTTGTGAAAAGCAAGCCTCTTGAAGTCCTCAGTGTCTGAACCTTCCATGTGAAGCATCATGAACAATCTGTCAGAATTAACTGCTCAACTGAGGCACAAAATTAGGCCCCTCCCACTCCACAGTTATGAGGCCTTCAGAATCCCAATTTAGGTGACTAAAATAATGCCATGTGGAATAAAAACCCTGTAATAAACACACCAAAAGTGTTTAAAAAGAGTCTATAATGAGAATTTTGTTAAATAAAATAATTGATTGCCCTGCAAGTGTCAACCAGCCTATTGAGCCCTCTTAAATAAGCCTTTAGTTCTATACTGAGTCTCAGAACATGGCTTACCCTTCCCACATGGGGATTCTTGTCAGTCTTCTAGCAGTATCTTGTCTTGACTAGAAAAAAGATGACTGAAACATACCTTAATGCAGTTAAGCCTGCAAACTGTTCCCCCCAACTGAAGTTTTCTGGTACTCCTCAGTCCTGTGTGGGAACAGCAATGGATTTTAGTTACAACATGCTAAAATCATTATCCTCTCAGCAGAATTCTTCATCACATTTCTGCCAGAGAGTAAATAGTACAAACCGATACCATTTAAAAATAAACTTTTGATTGAAGATATAAAACTACAAATCTAACACCACATTCACTTTACCCTACCGTAGAGAGGCCCTGCTGCCAGAGCCGTCAAAGAGAATGACTGGGGGGTGGAGCTAGGGGGGGAGCTATATGGACAAGCTCTGCTGTGTGCTCTCTTTGCCACTTCCTGTAGGGAATGAGACTATCCCACAAGTAAGGATGAATCCGTGGACTGGATACACCTTGCAAGAGAAATATATACATGTCAAGGGATATTCAAGGATTCCTGAAAGATATCAGTGTTCCAATATAACTAGCGCTAATTTTGAAAAAGTGTGGTTTGGAAATAGCAAAGTGCTACTTGTACTTATTGCCCTATAACTTGCAAAAAAAGCAAAGAACATGTAAACATTGGGTATTTCTAAACTCAGGACAAAATTTAGAAACTATTTAGCATGGGTGTTTTTTTAGTGGTTGTAGATGTGTAAGATTTTGGGGGTCAAAATTAGAAAGTGTGTTTTTTTTTCTTCCATTTTTTCCTCATATTTTATAAATGTTTTTTATAGTAAATTGTAAGATATGATGAAAATAATGGTATCTTTAGAAAGTCCATTTAATGGCGCGAAAAACGTTATAGAATATGTGTGGGTACAGTAAATGAGTAAGAAGAAAATTACAGCTAAACACAAACACAGCAGAAATGTAAAAATAGCCCTGGTCCTTAAGGGAAAGAAATTGAAAAATGGCCTTGTCCTTAAGGGGTTAAGCAAAACTATTAAAATTATTATTAAAAAGGTAATGATTTTGTCCTTCCAATAAAGTACAGCTCACAAGTTGATCAAATATGAATGATTACTATTTCAGGTTTAATAGGTTAAACATCTCAACAATTTTATAATTATTTGTATTTCATTCTTATGGTTTATAACTAAGTAAATAAATCACAAATTTTCAGATATAAAGTGGAAAAAACATAATTTATGTAAGAACTTACCTGATAACATAATTTCTTTCATATTGGCATGAGTCCATGAGCTAGTGACGTATGGGATATACAATACTACCAGGAGGGGCAAAGTTTCCCAAACCTCAAAATGCCTATAAATACACCCCTCACCACACCTACAATTCAGTTTAACGAATAGCCAAGTAGTGGGGTGATAAAGAAAGGAGTACAAAGCATCAACAAAGGAATTTGGAAATAATTGTGCTTTATACAAAAAATCATAACCACCATAAAAAAGGGTGGGTCTCATGGACTCTTGCCAATATGAAAGAAATTAATTTATCAGGTAAGTTCTTACATAAATTATGTTTTCTTTCATATAATTGGCAAGAGTCCATGAGCTAGTGACGTATAGGATAGCAATATCCAAGATGTGGAACTCCACAGAAGAATCACTAGAGAGGGAGGGATAAAATATTAACAGCCATTTTCAGCTGAAAAAAATAAATCCACAACCCAAAATATAAGTTTATTCTTATAACGAAAAGAAAAAATTCAAACATAAGCAGAAGAATCAAACTGAAACAGCTGCCTGAAAAACTTTTCTACCAAAAACTGCTTCCGAAGAGGCAAATACATCAAAATGGTAGAATTTAGTAAATGTATGCAAAGAAGACCAAGTTGCTGCTTTGCAAATCTGATCAACTGAAGCTTCATTTTTAAAAGCCCACAAAGTGGAGACTGATCTAGTAGAATGAACTGTAATTCTCTGAGGCGGGGCCTGACCCGACTCCAAATAAGCCTGATGAAACAAAAGCTTTAACCAAGATGCCAAGGAAATGGCAGAAGCCTTCTGACCTTTCCTAGAACCATAAAAGATAATGAATAGACTAGAAGTCTTCCTAAAATCTTTAGCAGCTTCAACATAATATTTCAAGGCTCTTACCACATCCAAAGAATGTAAGGATCTTTCCAAAGAATTCAAAGGATTTGGACACAAAGAAGGGACAACAATTTATCTATTAATGTTGTTAGAATTCACAACCTTAGGAAGAAATTTAAATGAAGTCCGCAAAAACTGCCTTATCCTGATGAAAAATCAGAAAAGGAGATTCACAAGAAAGAGCAGATAATTTGGAAACTCTTCTTGCAGAAGAGATGGCCAAAAGGAATAACACTTTCCAAGAAAGTAGTTTAATATCCAAAGAATGGATAGGCTCAAATGGAGGAGCCTGTAAAGCCTTCAAAACCAAAATTAAGACTCCAAGGAGGAGAGATTGATTTAATGACAGGCTTGATACGGACCATAGCATGTACAAAACAGTGAATATCAGGAAGCTTAGCAATCTTTCTGTGAAATAAAACAGAAAGAGCAGATATTTGTCCCTTCAAGGAACTTGCAGACAAACCCTTATCCAAACCATCCTGAAGAAACTGTAAAATTCTAGGAATTCTAAAAGAATGCCAGGAGAATTTATGAGAAGAACACCATGAAATATAAGTCTTCCAAATGCGATGATTTTGGAGATTACTCTTGGAAGAAGAACTAGAGGCGGGAAACTATAAGCAGGTTGGTAACACCAAGGAACTGTTAACGCATCCACCGCTTCCGCTTGAGGATCCCTGGACCTGGACAGGTACCTGGGTAGTTTCTTGTTTAGATGGAAAGCCATCAGATCTATTTCTGGAAGACCCCACATCTGAACAATCTGAGAAAACACCTCTGGATGGAGCGACCACTCACCTGGATGTAAAGTCTGACGGCTGAGATAATCCACTTCCCAATTGTCTATACCTGGGATATGATCCGCAGAAATTAGACAGGAGCTGGATTCTGCCCAAGCAAGTATCCGAGATACTTCTTTCATAGCTTGGGGACTGTGAG